>NW_027397086.1:20740149-21128391 GCF_003265705.2 Callorhinus ursinus | reverse complement strand
AAAAAATTTAAAGAAATTAACCAGCATGATCAATTTCCAAAAGCTGCCTTTGTAGCTCGCACATTTCAACACCTGTTTTTAGACCTCCAAATGCTCACATCCACAGAGGTTGCTTGAGTGTTTCTTCCCCTGGGAAGGGAGGATGAGGGAATATGGGGTCCCTTGAAGAGGGCAATGTTGGGGCAAGGGAAGCCACCTGGCTTGGGTGTTTTATCCATGAGTGAATAAGAGGAAGCAACTGTGTTACAAGTCCCTCAAAGTGATGATGGGAAAGCGACTATAGAAGGATTTGGGTTTGTAACCTTCCTCCCATACAATAGCTCCTCCAAAATCAAAGGGAGGAGAGGAGTAGGTGTGGGACTTAAAATAAGCCATTGCCTGTTTCTGGCCTCAATTTTCTCAATTGTCATGTTGTGAAGGACGAGGAAGAGCTTAATGTGAGTATTAATGAAATGTGGGAGCAATTCCCAGCACTGGGAGAACGGGAGGAGACAGGAGGTGAATGCAGGCATCCCCAAATCAGCAGGAGTCACGTTCCTGGGCAAAGAAGAGAGGAGTCCCCAATCAGAGGAAAGGGCTGACACACCTGAGACACATCAGGGACCTGGGCAGGTTCACAGTGAGTAATTCAGACCAATGAAGGAGTGCACTCACCCTCGGGCCCCAGAAACCTCACTCTCACTTGCTGAGCTCTGGCTTCCTCCCTCCAGAGCCCCAGGAATAGCAACAGGAGAAAAGCCTGGCTTATGGAAAACTTCTAGGTCCCCAACTCACCGTCTTCCAGAATCAGGAAGAGACATCCGTGCAAACCTAGGTGGGAGAATGGCAGTTGTCAGCACAAGTGTGAGTTTGGGGAAATGAGCATTACATGGGAGCTCCTCAGGAGAGTAAGTACAATGGGAAGATGATAGGGATTTCCCTCCATTCTCCCTGATTCCTACTCTATGAATGTTTGCTTTAATAGGTCTCAAATGACTGCCTCAGCCTCTCCCACTTCCCCCTCTTGGCTCAGTCTCCTCAGTAACAGCAGGGAGTCGAGGATCTTCTTGACGTCCACAGCTCCAGGATTGCCAGGGAGCAGAGCCAGGACTGGGGAACAATGCATAGTTCTCGTGGTGGGTGGCAGCCTTCGATGCCCACCCCCTTCGTGGGAGCCATAAATCAGGCCTCTCTGGATCTGCAAGTGGCCCCAGAGCCACCTCCATGGTCTGTGTTCACATGGGGACGCCCAGCTGTGAACGCTCTTGAACGCTCCAGAACAAGAGAAGGTGGGCTCAGCTAGAACCGAGGCCTTCGAGAACCTGAACAAGAGACTCCGATGCCTTTGGTTCCTGGCTTTCCCTTCTGTACTGGGCTTCCTTAACCAACCTCAAGGCCAGGATATCTGTGAAAATTCCATAGGTTTTACTGAGTGGACCTGGAAAAGGAACCAAACCAAAAGGACCGGATGAAAATGGTTCTTGGTCTTGATCCATGTGGTAGTTTTCCCGCTGGCTTGGCTGAAATTTTTGTGGCATATTTCCCCAACTCTAAATTTTCTTTTGAAAGACAATTTTCCTATCCTTCCGATGATCGACATCCTGCCTGTGAGTGGCTCTGAAAAAAAAAACAGTATCAACCAGAGATTAGGAGTATCGGTTTTGATGAAATTGAGACTAGGGTGAGCCAGCCCAATAAAATACATGCTTAAAATGTATTTTACATTAGATTTGTAAAACTAATTGTATTTTAGATGTCTGTTGAACAACCCTGTACCCAGAGTTATGGACAGAATGTTTGTGTTCCCCCAAAATGCGTATGTTGAAATCCTAACCCATATCATGACAAAATTAGGAGGTGAGGCCTTTGGGCGTCATCAGATCACGGGGGCAGAACTCTCATGAATGGGACTTGTGCTCTTATAAAAAAGACCCTAGAGCTGTCTCACCACCACCACCACCACCCCGCAACATGTGAAGACACAATAAAAAACTGGCCTGTCTGCAGTCAGAAAGAGATCTCTCACCAGAACCTAACCACGCGGGCACCCTGATCTCCAGAACTGTGAGAAATACATTTCTCTTGTTTATAAGCTTCCCAGTCTATGGTGTCCTGTTATTCTGAATAAGACACCCAGTAATAGGTTCATATAAGAAGTGGTAATTAAATGAATTAATCCAGTGGCTTCCCAAGCCTTCCCACAGCCTGCAGAGCCCTACTTGATCCCAGGCAGCCTCATCTACCATTAGTGTTACCTTCTCTAGCTCTGCGCAGCCACACTAGCCTTCCTGCTATTCCCACAACATCAAGCAGCACACCCTGACTTCAGAGCCTTCCTCCTTCCTCAGCCTGCGCCATCCACACAGGAGATCCACACAGCTCCACCCTCCTACCCCAACGGACTCAGCAAGGTCTTCCCTGGCCAGACTGCCTACCATAGCAGCTGTCCTCCCTCCATCTCTGTGTCTGGCCTTTATTATCACATTACTCACTACCTGACATTAGGTTACAGGGCTTTCTGTTACTTTGCATCTGACTGCTCCACCCAAGACATGAGCTTCAAGAGGCCAAGGACCAGTTCTTGCTTGATCCTCAATGCCTAAAAGGGTGCCTGGCATCCAGAGTCCTCTTAATAAATATCTGCTGGAGTAATTTTTAAAAGCTAGCAAGTGCATTGTTTACTGTTTTCTATGTGTCAGATACCACGGTGAACATTTTCTTGGATCTAATCTCACAAATGCCCTCTCAAGGATTTGCTTTTTACCACCCCCTCCATCTCCTTCCACCCATCTTCCCCACTGGCTCATGGGAGTTTTTTGCCTCACTGCCTAGGATTTCAAAGAGTGTTACCTGGTTTTCACCCACAAAATTTAGCACATTTATTTCTTCTTGTCCATACCTGTCTCTCCATAGATTTCATGCTTCTGGAAGATGGCAGTATGTTCTTGTTCATCTCTTTTCCCAGAGCTGAGTCAATTCCCAGACACATCTAAGCGTTTCACAAATACTTACTGAATGAATGAATAAATGAATGAATAACCTTCCACGTAAAGAGAAAAGAAAAAGCAGAGGCAGAGAGAAGACAAGTCTCTGACTTTTTGGTCTTTCAGAGGCAGAGTGTTTGAAAATGGAATTTAGAATCAGTTAGGTTTGGATTTGAACCCATCTTCACCACTTACAAATTCTTTAGTCTTGAGCAATTTACATATCCTAAGCTTTGGTGTTCCCTTCCGTAAGCCAGGGATAGATCCACCTGCTCATAGGATTAAGTAATATAATGTAGGTAAGTACCTGGCATGCCAGTTCCTTTACTTCTGTGTGATGCAAAATGGCTACATATTCTCAGAGTGTGATAACCAATCTGGTTAGCTCTGGGGAGGGGAGAAAGCATGGGAACAGAGAAGCTGATTATCCATGTCACTATGATGGCTTTCTCTATAGGTGATTTTTGTCACTTGCACGTTGGTGACAACAGATGCAATTCTTGGCCAGTGAGAGTTCCTCCATATTGCTTTAGCACTGAGGGTCCCTTCAACCTGGAAGTACATGGACATTTGAGATATTTCTATGATAACATGAGGAAAGCCTGCTCCTCCCAGCCTTCCTGGAAGCAAGGCACATGCATAAATTTCTGCAGGGACCCTTTCTTTGAGTTTAATTATCTGTCAAATAACAGAATCTTAAGGGGCCTTGGGAGGGTCTATCCTCAGTGCAGCATTTAAAAAAATTCTTTCAACATTCATTTGTTTTAATTCTTCCAATTTTTTGTCTCAAAAGAAGATTCTTCTTCTCCTGCATGATCTATGTGTACCTGTATCTCATAATCATGAGAGGAAAGATTTCTCCAAAAGTAAACAACAATTCTGCTTGTAGAGTTTTTGGAGGGTGCTTAGGGAACCAATAATCACACCTCTCCCATTTGAGTTCTGAACCTATTAAGAAACACCGGGGTCAAGCAAGAGTCTAAATAGTAGTGTTACTGACAGAAAAGTGGTATTGGAGAACGTGACAGGAGAGGTTTACATGAGCTTGTATTCTTTTTTCCGAAGTTCTAGATCTTGACATCCACACCTGAAGCAAGTCAGGTCTGACAGCTTCCAGCTACAAGGAGCATCATTGTTTGCCTCACGGAGTATAGAACAGCCAAGAGACAAAGGCCACTCATGAATAGCATTGTTTATCCTTTCCAAAAGAGAGTTGTCCACCAAAGTAGACTTTCACTGTCTCACCAATCGGAGACCCATCAGGAGCCAGGAAGCAGAGTAATACTTTTAAGTGGGAAGAAGCTGCTGTGCTCTGGGCTGGCAGGAAGCTGGGGGTAGAGACGGATACTGCTCTGATTGTCCTGCTGCCTTTATCTTGCCTTAGTAGATCCCTGGCCTCTCTGGAATTATTCCTTCAGAGTATAACCGAGCAGATGGTCTCCTTCTAAGCCAATCTTTATTTACACCATACCAGGTTTCTTTAGTTCTTCTTCACATTCCCTTTTTCAGAACCAGTGAATATTTTTGTCCACATACCCCTAGATCTTCTCTAAATTCCATACTTAAGTCAAGGGATCCTCAAAAATAACTGCTATGGCTAAGATTAACTCTATGAGAAGAGATTTTCCAACAATGGAGAAACTTTCTCCACACTGTCTGATGCATAACTTGTGACCTATTGTGACTCTGGGCACTTCTTTCTTTCCTTTTTTTTTTTTTTTAAGATTAATTTATTTATTTTAGAGAGAGAGAAAGAGAGAGAGAGAGAGAGCAGGTGGAGGGGCAGAGAGAGGAGGAGAGAGAGAATCTCAAGTAGACTCCCCACTGAACGCAGAGCCCGACACAAGACTTGATCTCATGACTCTGAGATGATGATCTGAGCCAAAACCAAGAGTCAGACGCTGAATGACTGAGCCACCCAGGCACCCCTGAGCACTTTTTCTTATTCAGTAAACAGTTTATTCCTCTCTCCTGAGTGACTATATTGTACTTCCCTCAATGGTCTTCACCTCTGCATTTGTTTTTTTGGTTTTGTTTTTGTTTTTTAAAGATTTTATTTATTTATTTGACAGAGAGAGACACAGTGAGAAAGGGAACACAAGCAGGGGGCGTGGGAGAGGGAGAAGCAGGCTTCCCGCCGAGGAGGGAGCCTGATGTGGGGCTTGATCCCAGGACTCTGGGATCATGACCTGAGCTGAAGGCACACGCTTAATGACTGGGCCACCCAGGCGCCCCTTCACCTCTGCATTTGGCCAACCCCAAGGTTCAAGAACATTCCTAATTATAATCCAGCTTTCCCAAGGGCTTGTTCTCATGCCAGTTTACGTAAGAGGCCAATGTAACAAGCATAGCTGCCACTCATGTATCAAAGATGTTCATTAAATTGCTGAAAACCTCAACTTCCTCCAATTCACTCAAAGGAGAAAAGAAAAAATATTCAGGCTATTCTCCTGAAGAGCCACCAAGCACCTGACCATGTTCAGACTCTAATTTCTGAGAGCCATGGGAGCACATGAGCAATTCTGGAAATGAGTACTGTGGTCCCAAGGAGCAAGAGATAAAGGAAGGAAAGGTTTGACTAACAGGAGAGAGAAGATGATCTGCTAAGGGTAAGGTGGACCAAACACATGACAATTGTCCTTTGGCAACTAATAACAATTATGGCAACCACGATAATAGCCCCTACATAATGTTACACCATGAGTCCTTCCTTTTCATGGGAAACCTTGAGTCTATTACCATTATCTTGCTAATTAAAGAGGCAGTTAAGTAGACCAAGCACTAACCTTGGTATCTATTTTCTGGTGCTAGCATTCTTTGAGCTGTCACCTTGGGCAAATCACCTTATTTCTCTGAGCCTCAGTTTCCTCATCTGGAAGATCGGCATGATGATACCTGTCACAAGGTTGTTGTATTGTTCAGATGGGACGAAGGATACAAAAGCGCTTTGGAAACCAAAGTACTACACAAACTGAAGGTATTTTATTGCTCATAATAGTCATTGTTCCACTATCCCTGCAAGGCATATAAAGGGATGAATATTATATTACCCATTTTACAGATGAGAAACAGAGGTGCGGAGGACCCAAGGGATTATAATGTTGGAAAATACCATGAGCTTCAGAATCAGGTGGATCTGAATCCCATGTACTAGCTGTGTGACCTGGGGGTAGTTACTTAACTTCTCTGAACTTCAGTTTCTTCTATAAAATTGGTGTTTTTGTGGGAACTGCCTGAGATAAGTTACACACATGATACGTTAATCTAACACCTAAGAAGTGTTTATAAAAGGGTAACTGTTATAATTCACATAGCAGGCCTGTTTCCGCTGTTCTTATTTTACTGAAACTTCTAGTACTTTAATCAATTTTTTGTTGTTTGTGAAAGACCATGACGTGCACAGCCTTTAACTACTTTTACTTCTTGAACCAATTTGTTTTCATGGAATACACTGCCAAAAACCAGAGAGGCAGTCACACAATAGAAAGTTTAGGAGATCGTGCTTTAGCTGGACAAGCATGAACAGCTTCCCCTTTGGACAGCCACAGGCTCTTGTTGGTAGCAATGCTTAAAGGCCAAGTTAATTGGTATCAACTATGTATTATGTAAAACAAAAGCGTTCCCCCCACCACTTAAAAATATGTTTTTCAATATAGGAAAAAGTGATGTAACATGAGCCTGTGCAGCTGCAAACAGAAAGGTTTGGAGCCAAGTGGCAGGGCACCCCAACCCTTCCTCTGGTCTTTCCTAAATAACAAAAAGAAAAAGTTTAGCCGAGACTGGGTGCAGGTGAGTGTCCCCACGGCTCTGGGCACTGTGACTCTCAGCTCCCATCTGTTGGCTGTCTGGGTTCCCCACACCTCTCCACACTGTTGTGATAGGGTGACAGCATTTGTCAGAAGACTCTGGACAGCTGTTAAGATAATTGCATTTAAACCTCGTTCTGAGCCTCCTAGAGAAAGGGGCCCTGGGGTATTAACACCTAGGTACAGCCCAGAGCAGAGAGTCCCACTGTGATCTGGGCAAAAGACTAGTGTGTGTGTGTCTCTGTGTGTGTGATGTGCGTTTATGCGAATGCGTGCTAGTGTATGTACGTGCCTATGTGTGTACACGCGTGCACCCAAACACACGCACGCACACACACATACACACACACACACACACACACACACGACTTAACGCTTCTCTGGAGTCGGCTTGCTGCCTCAGGAGGGTCGTGAAGAGAGAAAGGCTGAGGTGAGGAGGAGAAGCCAGAGCCTCGGGGCAAATGTGGCTCAGGGAGGCCCAGGTTCTGGCTGCCTCCCAGAGCTCCCTCGGCCTCAGAAGCTCTGCCTTTCCCTCTTTAGTGAAAGTTTCATCCTTCCCTTCTCAAACATTCACTGAGCAGTCAGCTGGCCTTTTCCAGCAAAACCATCCTTGATCTCTAGCACTTGGTCAACCGTTCCTGTATGACAAACCAAAATTGTGTTCCTTTCCCTGAGTCCAGTATTCTCCTCCATGACATTTACCACGAATATGTTGTGACCTTTCTCTGAGTGATCAGTTTGTCTCACTCAGTAGGCTTCAGTCTTCATGAGAGCAGGAGCAATGTGTGGTGTGTTGACCAGTGTGACCAAGCACACAGTAGATTCTACAAAAATACTTGGTTCTTCAGAGAACCTCGAGTGGAGTCATTTCCTGGTCTCTGCCTTCAGGGCCTCCTTGTCTAGTGGGCAGGCGAAGTGTAAGGAAGAGATCCTTACACTAGGGCGTGCCGAAGGCTAGGGTGCAAGTTGGCACCAGCAGCTATAAGATTAAATAAAGATAAGGAAAACTTTCTCTGCTTAGGTAGATTGGTCAAGGAGGACCCTACCGGGACCACGTCATGGGTTCCATTTTGACACGCAATTCAGCATTCACCAGGGCAAGGGATGTCTCCTAGCCCAGAGAACGGACAGCGTGCCCACAGATGAGGGCTGTGGGAGGGAAGGCAGGCTGGGGACTTATCTAGAAGCTGAAATGATACAGGCTGCAAGATGATAATGGAGAACATTGCGAGCCAGGGCAACCTGACTTGCCTTCTTGCTTAAGAGGAGAAAGCCGCTCCCCAAATTCTTTGATGGAAGGAAAAATCAGAACAATGGCCAACTGAAAGAATGTGAAAAATGGTTTAAAAAAAAAATCAGCTACCAGCAGCTCCCTGGACTCCAGCAGCCGGAGTGGATGGTTTAGATCAGGGCTCCCCCAGTCAGCAGCATCAGTGTCACCTGGGAACTGGTTAGAAATGCAGATTTTTTTTTTTTTCAGGTCCTCCTCCAGAACCACTAAAGCAGAAACTCTGGGAGTGCAGCCCAATCATCCGTGCTTTAACAGACCCTCCTGGTGATCTGATGCATGCCACGGTTGGCGAACTACTGGTTTAGGGGGGGTCCCCAGAGGTCTACAGCTTTTTTTTCCCCCTAGGATATAATTCACAGAGGTTGATAAAAGAAGTTCCTGACAATAGCATTTTATTTATTGGCAAATAAGTTTCTTTTTTTAAAATGATTTTATTTGAGAGAGAGAGAGAGCACAGCTGGAGGGGGGGGCAAAGGGAGAGGGAGAAGCAGACTCCCTGCTGAGTAGGGGAGCCCGATGTGGGGCTCGATCCCAGGACCCCCGCGGATCATGACCTGAACAGAAGGTAGAGACGCTTAACCGACTGAGTCATCCAGGCGCCCCTATTTATTGGCAAATAAACACGGGTTTTGACATATTCAAGGGTCCTTAAGCCTTAAGCCACTTCCCCTTCAGGGAGACTGAGCTCTGCCCGCAAAAACAGTGCCTCCTTTTGCAAGACAGGTGCTTTTGCCTAACAGTGGAGAGGAGGAAGCTGTGCTCAGGGCACCAGGACAAACCTGGGACCTCCTTTGGCCACCGCGTGCCAAGCCTGCCTATGGGTCTGGAAATAAGGACAAGACAAGATTCCCACGTACAAAATTAGATCTTGGAAACAGGTTAGTTATCTTGGACAGACTTAGCAGGGAGGAATGTTATCACTGTACAGATCTATACACAGATCTCTATGAAACTGAACTGAAACTGTACAGTCTTTTAAGAAAAAGCCACCAGCCGGAGAGAGCAGAGGAATGCCAGGACACCTGTGCTACACCCTGCATAGAAAATTCAGGAACTGCGTTTCTGTGGATTGGCTGAGGTTGACCTCTCCCCGCACATTGCCATAGCCTACTTTCCCCTCCAGTCTGGGCGCATGCAGCCTTCAGGGAACACTGCTAGACGTAGAGGCCTTCTGCAATCACCTGCCGAAAGGAAGTAACACAGAGTCCAGGAGACAGCAGCTAGTTGCGGTGTTTTATTTTTTTTAGACGCAGACCATAATTACCCCGCAAAACGACTGAATCAGCAGAGCGCTGTGGTGTTGCTTGACGACTGTGAAGGAAGCACTGGTGATGTTATGTAAATATTCTTTTCCTTCACCCAGGTCATTAACTTTTAGCACCTCATTGTTTGGCTGCCTCGCTTTCCACGGTGATCTGACCACTTCTGTGGCCAGGGTGGTGGGGGGCGGGGTGGTGGTGGCAGGAAGTACAAGAGGTTTAGAACCTGCCGGACCTGGGTGGGTTCAATGCTCACCAGCTGGGTGACCTTGGATAGGTCAATTCACTTCTCTGAACCCCAGGTATCTGGGAAATAGGGGAAATAAGAACGTGCCGTTTCTGTGAGGACTGAGGGAGATGATGTTTACAAAGAGCTGGGATGATGACTGGTCCACTTGAGATCAATACACATGGTGCCTTGCCCTTCTCTGGGGCCATTGTAAGACTACCTGAGACCATACTCAGTACACTGCAAACAGGTTATACAAGTGCTGGCTGTTGCTATTCCTCTTCTTTTTTAAAAATTTTTACCTCTAAGCTTTTCTTTACCGTGTTTTAGTTTTCACAGGAATTACACATATTAGCTTTAAAAAAAAGATACCCACCGAGTCTTAACACCCACAGCTACTTCGGTCCCATACACTATCCCATTTAATTTTCATAATTATGGGTTAACTCTCCCCCCAATTTTTTTTTTCAGTTAAGCAAATGCAACTCCAAGGAGTTATCTGTGGTTTAAGGGGGTTTTGCACTCAGGACCAGCTTTTGAGCCTGTCTCAGTCTGATGCTCCACTCTGTCTCCCTGGGAGAGGCCTTGGAGGTCCTTGTCACCCAGTCCCAATGTTGCAGCCACCAGGGACTTGTCCAAGGTCATATAACAAATTACGGGAAGCGCCAAGGTTAAACTCACGGCTCCCAGTGCTCGGGCTCCAAGATCTCTGTTCCTCTGTGTTTCAGCCTCTCTCTCCGGACCCAGGAGAGACAAGATCGAAATCAACCTTTCCCAAACTATCACAGAGGAATCTCTGGTTTGACAAAGAATTCTCAGAGGTTGCTTTCTTTGTGCAGCTTCTAATCCCGGAGTGAGGTGGGGAGGCTGGTGGGGGGTAGAGGGAGATCTTCAGGAGCTTAGTTCCTGTTTATCCGTGTGTCATTCTTTTAGTCCCTGGGGCTATAATATCCATTTAGAAAGAGTAAATCAAACAGGATTGGGGACAGAGAAAGGGGAGCTAAGACAGAGGCAGGGAGAGAAGAAAGTGGAAATCTCTAAGCATTAAAATAAAGAACCTAAGACATAACTAATTCTCAAATAGGCCTCACTTCTTAAAGACAAGCTACTCCTTTGGGAGATCACAGGCAAGGGAAAGCAGTTTGGGTGATTCCTTTTTTTTTTTTTTTTTTTTTTTGGGTCCATGAACCTGGCTTTTCTTTCCAGCATTCTCAGGTGCACTGCAGGGCCTGGGAAGAGAGAGGACTTTTTCAAAAGACACTTCCACCTCCTGATCCCTGTGCCTACAAACCAAATATTGATCTATTTAGTAAACCAGCCTGTGGGAGGAGAGATTGTAAAGCCCTGTTTACTCAGCAGTTGGGCCCCCCTGACAGCTGTTCAACGGGGGGGATTATGATGTCACAGTGGTAATTACACTATAAACAAGGGATGGGGGGAGAACAAAGCATGAAAGGAAACTGTAGGGCTAGTTACCAGGCAACACAAAAGATGTAACCTGAAACCTGACAAGCATGTTAATTTCCTAGCAGGCCTCCCAGATGTCCTCACTTTATGGCCAATGCTCAGTTTCAGTTTCAATTTGTTTATTTGCCCTTCTTCAGTCACAAATGTGGAGCTGAAAATATTGGAAGAGAGGAGAGAGAGCAAAGAAAGATGGGAAAGGAGGGCTTGTGCTTTGCTCCTGGGACGCAAGCACCCTGGGAGAAAGCTAAGAGGCTTGGTCTTGTCTTTTCAGGAAGATATAGAGCTCACTGCCCCAGGAGGGAGCTGAACCAGGTTAAGTCAGCGAAAGGCAACTGAGAAAGTGAGCCTGCGGAGAGAGGGGGAAAGAGAAAAAAGTGAGAAGATGAAACTGCTTCAATGAGAGAAAGAGAAGGAAGAAGGCTCCACTGCAGGATCAGACCCCAGAGGCCAGAAGGGGCGCCGGCGTCCCACTGCCACAGCCCCACCTAGTGGTTGCCCCCCACATCTTCTTTCATAACTCCGGGGACCAAATGATCCCTGTAGCCTCCGGGAGCCTGGCCTTTCTTGAGGCAGCTTTATCCAAAAGATCTCTCGTTGAGCTGAAATCAAGCTTCCCCTCACGCCCAGGAAAAGTAACTCACAGCCCCACACCGACTAGGAAACGCGGGCTAGGATAGACCCTGTGTTTTTCTGCTGGATTCTCATCCCACCTGCAATTCCCCCTCCCCAGGTTTTTGTTTTTGTTTTAAATCAAGTTCTTCCTTCCTCCGTCCCCTGAACAATTTTCAGTTTGCCAATGTTCCTCTTATAATCTGGGCTCTGAAACTAGGCACCCCCTCGGGTGCAGTGGACCTCGGGCCCACCTTCGGGCCCCGCCCTTTGGAGAGCTGTAGAGGTGTGATGACCGTGGCTGGAGCCGTCTCAGGAGAGCTGACTGCGAGATTTCCAGCAATTTGGCGAGCTGGTTTTTTAAGTCATCGGTAGCTTGAAATCTGCCACGGTGACGGTATTTACACCACAGATACTGGCAAACAACAGATCAGGGCTTCGCGCCCCCGCCCTCCAGACCCGCTGATTTACCAGCACACTGCTGTTTCTGGTCAATCACACTTGACCTCTTTTGGGAGTCAGTGACTCACAGGGGTTTGACAGAAACTTGTAGCCAGGGACCCCTACAAGCCACAGGCCTCCACACAAAAGCTACAGAAGAAGATCTAAAGAATAGGAAACAGGATTTTAATTCCCCTTGACTTTCTTCCATCTAGATAGCGACCACCTTCGCTGACTGGGACCATTTCTCTGGGAACTGATTCACATTAGGGCCACAGAAATTTCCACAGGGCACTCCCAGAGCCAGATGCTGAAAGACCAGGTTGAGGGGGTGGGGAAAAAAAAAAAGCTCCCTGAACTGAACTGTAGAGGCGGTGGGGCCGCTCCTGACACGGGCGCAAACTCAGCAGCTGGTACCGTCAACGGCTTTTCTGCAAACCTGGGAATTCTGTCACATTTCTTCTCCTCCTAAATTCTCGTCATAACTGTCTAGAATGACAGTTTGGTGACAAAGCTAAATTCCGGTCCTGGCTCAACCACTCCCTCCATGTTTGATTGGAAGCCCAAGCCTGTCCCCCGCCTCCCCGGGCCTCAGTTTCCCTATCTGTCAGCAGTGAGGGTTGAATCTGAGGACCTCTGACTCCAGATGACTTTGGCAGCTGGCTCCAGCATGGGCCACAGCACTGATATTCTCACAAGCACCGCAAGTGGAGCTCAGCACTGGGGGAGGAGTGTTTTTCCACCCAGTAATGCTCACTGTGCGGACTTGCCTCTCGCCTCCACTCCTCCTGTTGTCCCGGGGATGGTTTGTTTGTTGTGGCTCTCCTCAGATGCACTGCAAGTAGACCTCGATATTGCAGCCCCAGGCCACAGTCTCTCTCCCAGGGAATCTCACCCGTGTCCAGGCTAACTTTCCGTCACTTCCTTAAAACCCAGCCACCAAGCCTCAGATGCAGCAGAGATCTGGGGGAGCTTGGCAAAGCCTCCATCCCTCTGCAAAGATCTTCTCTTTGGCTCTTACCTGAGCCTTTCGCAAGAGAAGATGCACAGGGGTGTTTTCTTTTGCCAGCATTAGGACGACTTAGGAAGCATCCCCATGCTGCCCTGCATCCTCAAGCTGCCTTCCTCTCAAGGGCCCAGGTTTTGAAGTTAGAGAGTTCAGCATCATTTGCCGGCACACTCTGATCTCCTCTCCCATCACCGCTCCGCCTCCTGCTCAGCATCTGTACACTTCTTGCCCCCACTTCCCGGATCACTCGTCCCACACATGTCCCTGGGGACTTGATTCCTTTGAGTATCTGTTCCGATGTTACGTCCCAGGCTTCCCTCTGACAACAACTCCGTATGAATAGCAACCCCTCCACGCATCCCTCCTCTCTCCCCTCCCAGTTTAGTTTGCCGGACCCATCACTGTCTGACTGATGTATCTACCTGCATTTAACCCTTTCCCAAACCTTAGATCCATGAGCACAGGGGCTCTGTTTGGCTCATTTCTAAATCTGCAGTGCCTGGAATAGCGTCTGACACATGGCAGATACGCTGTAAATACTTGCTGAAGGGGTGAGTATATAGTCAACCCTCGTTATTCGCAGGTTCCATGTTTGTGAATTTGCCTACTCCCTAGAATGTTTGTAACCCCCAAATCAATATTTATGACAACTTCATGGTCATTCACAGACTTGTGCGGAATGATGAAAAATTCGATTTGCCCAATGCACCTGTTCCCAGCAGAGGTTGAGCAAAGAGATGCTCTGTCTTCTTGTTTCAGCTGTCTTTTGTTTCCGTCTATTTGGTGACCTGTTTTTCACATCTTTGGGCTTTTTTGTTGGTGATTTCACTGTTTAAAATGGTCCCGAGCATAGTGCTGAAGTGCTGTCTAATGATCCCTAGTGCAAGAAGGCTGTGATGTGCCTTCCAGAGATAATACATGTTCAGATAAGCACGATCCAGGCATGAGTTATAGTGCTGTTGACCATGAGCTCAATGTGGATGAATCAACAATATGTAGTAAATAAAGTGTCCTTAAATGGAAGCACACATAAAATGAGGTTCTGTATTGTCAGCTGATGAAAATGTTGCAACCAGAGACTCACAGGAACCTAATCTTGCATTTCCCCCAGGAGCACTGGCTCCATATTCTCTAATTCAGTGTTCACAGACACTTTATAGCTACCATCAATAATGAAAATCATGTGTACCTGGGTTTGAATCCTGAGTACTAATCCACTAAAAGCAGCAATCGAGTGAGCGATGACTATCATTCTTTGAGCCTTAGATTCCTAACTGTCAATTGGTAATAATAGCGCCTGTCCTCAGAGCTGTTCAAAAGAATAAGTTAGGTGATCAATGTAACCAAATGCCTAGTACAGCACCCGGCCCATCGGGGATGGACCATACTCATTCATTCACTCCTCTTACCTTCTCTTCCTCACATATTTGCAATCCACAGGTCAAATACATTTTGCTTTTTGTGTTATCAAAAGCATTTCTCCATGTAGTTCTCAGGACTTTGAAATAGTCTATCAACTGTCCTGATCCTTCTCTTGCTGTTGGACATTGAGCGTACATCAAATTTTGAAGTGTGCGACGAACAACTTTTTTTTTGTTAATGTAATTTTCCTCTTTCTTAAGGAATTTATTTCTTTACAACAAGCTCCCAGGAGTAGAATTACTAATTCAATGGGTACAAACAATTGTACAGCCCTGAAAGTAAGTTCCGACAGTGGTGATAAGAAGAGACTTCTTGGCAGACACTCTGCTGGCTGTGTGTGCACGGGACTTAACAGGTTCACCCAGTGTTTCACCCGTTCTCCTACAGCTTTCAACTCCACAGAGAATCCAGACCTGGGAGAAGCCTTAGCAATCACCTCATCATATCAAGAGGGAAACTGAGGCTAAAGAAAAGAAGTGAGTTGTCCAAGGTGACATGACCAGACAGTGCCAGATGAGGACCAGACCCCAGGTCCATGGATTCTCAGATCAGTCTTCTTCCCACCATCCCTTGGCCATAATGAAAAGTAAAGTGTTCCTACCAGGTGTAGTAATGCTGCTTCCTCAAGGTTTAGGACCTGTCACTTTGAGGAAAGAAAATGTGACAGATACAGTTTGTTTCCTACCGAGAAATTTAAATGTGCTATTCTGTTCATTTCTTCCTTTTTTAACTTCTGTGTTGGTACAGTGACAAGCAGGATAAAAAAGAGGCTTTGTGCTCAGAAACATGGTTCAATATCAGAAAGACCAAGGGAGAATCTACAGCCCACCAGCACAGCTCTGTCCCTGCACCTGTCATTGAAACTCTTCTCACTGAACTGTTTCCTGTAGGAGGTACAGACTGTAACTTCCTGCACAAGGCCGTGAAGCACACACTGAACAACACTTTTCTAATATGAAGATTATGTATATATAAGCCATCATGATAGTAATTAATGGTTCCTAGAGAATGACAGGACCTCGAGGAGTCTTCTGCTCTATTAATACAATTTTCAAAACACTCTAAAACTCAGGTGTCTACTTGGCCTCAAAAAGTTCCCTGTGATCTCAGAATAGAACAAAGGAGAATTGGAACTGTTCAAGACTCATACAGAGCTTTTTTGATTTTAGAAAATACAGTTCTTGTTCAATTTCAACCAAGAAAGAAAAATCCCCCGAGACATTCCTGGAACCAGTCTCCATGCTGGGCCAATGAAGCCATTGACCCTCAGATTGACACTGAGAAAGAGAAGAATTTCACAGAAATGTGTATCTCAGTTACAATCTTGGGTTGAGGATGAGATGGGCTTATCTGTCATCAGAAGAATTGCACTGACATAAGAACAGACTTTTCACTTTTTCTCTATAGAAGTTAGCAGCCCCATGTGTTTTCCCAAGATTGTCTATCTTTATGCAAGGCAAGGCAAGGCAAGGCAAGGCAAGGCAAGGCAAGGTAAGGGAAGGGAAGGGAGAGAAGAAGGAAAGGACAACGTTTGAGTTCCACAGAAATCTCTCATACAAAATAAAAATATCTACCTATCTTTAGCCCCCGAGCTTTCCTTTCTTAACAAACTGATTCACAGTCCTTTGAGTGAAAGAAAGCAAATATTGCTCATAAATTTTCTCTGGATCCGTTGTATGCACAGCTCTCTGACTTGGAAGGGGAATTAGCAGAAATCAGCCTAGGCCAAGTCTCACTGCAGAGCAAGTGCCAAGGTAAGACCTCATGGCCAACAAAGACTGTCATATGGCAACTGACACTTAGGAGGCGACTCCCCAAGGAAATATTGAGAAGCCAGGAACATAGCCTTCTTCCCTCTATGCCACTAGTCTAAAAGCTAGAGGAAGCTGGACACACAATGCTTGCTTGATGGGTTTCCTGAGAGGAAAGAGATGGTGAGACCCCAGTAGCATTCCAAGTCTCCGCTTTGGGGGGAAAGCTTCCACTTGACCTTCTGCTGACTAATTTAGCAAATGATGTGTGCCTTCATGAAAATGTAACCACTGGGAAAAGCTGAAAAAGGAAAAGTACACAAATAAGGTTCCCAGACACCAAAAATGGGAGGAGGGATATCGCTCCGGTGACAGGTATAGATCGCCCCCTCTTTAATCCCATTGGTTCTTTCAGGTGTCTCCTTAAAGAGTGACCAAGCAGACAATCCCATTCATAGCTCCGAATCACAATGACTGAGGCCTTATGAGACTAAGGTACCCTCACTGACTGTGCTGAATTCTATCCTAAAAGTTCAGAAGGGCATAAGGATAAAGTGGCTTTAGTAAACAATGGGGCAAACAAATAATGAGGGTTATAAACCATCATTCTCGGTGATGCACCATAGAATATACTGAGAGCATTGTTAAATTTTTTATTAGATCAGTCTTTGAAAGAGCATGCCTTGTTATTGTAATTTCAATTATTATAACTCACATCACTGGATTCTTGTTATACCAGCCCTACTACTCAAAAAAGTTTACAACAATTGGCAATTCTTTTACCTGAAGGCCCACAAATTACACTAAAAAAGAATCAATGACTTTCCCTCATCATTTATTTTGAAAAATCCATGAATGGAGATGAACGTGGAAGTGAAATGTCTTATGAACCTACCAATTTTGATCTAAAGGACAGATTTGTCACCACATGAAAGCACAGTGGGTAATTACCAGGTGGTTGAAATGACAATTAACTCCATCGTTAATAATTATAATTTGACAGACAATAAATCAAGATGGCAGCCATCTGTAAATAAACACCCACAGAGCCAGCTGAATGGTATTGCACAATAGCTTAACCTCATAAAACCAGCAAACTAGTTCTGACTGGTGAGCAAGCAAATCTCCCAAAGACCAGAGAGAAGCAAATTTTTGGGTCACCATGTTCCTACATTTCTCAGCTGGATATAATTGAGGGCCCAGTGTTGTTTTATTTTGTTTTGTTTTCATTTGATTTTTTTTTTCTAGGACAATTACTGTTATTTTCCACAAACCATTCGCTCATTTTAAAATATGGGATTGTGACTTTTTGATGCAAATGAAGCTATCCTCTCAAATCACTCTCCCCTGGGGCCTTACATACTCCTTAGGATAGTTAGCCCTGACCATAGAGCAACATCTACAGAGTTATTGCTCCCCTTTCTTGAAGACCTCTCCCCACTCATCTTCCATGACAACTCCCCTACTTTTTCTATTTTTCAGGTTTCCTTCCTGGATTTTTTTTTTAAAGATTTTATTTATTTATTTGAGAGAGAGAGAGAGAGCACGAGTGGGGGGGTGAGGTGCAGAGGGAGAGGGAGAAGCAGGCTCTCCACT
The DNA here is from genome assembly GCF_003265705.2 of Callorhinus ursinus. Classification (NCBI taxonomy): domain Eukaryota; kingdom Metazoa; phylum Chordata; class Mammalia; order Carnivora; family Otariidae; genus Callorhinus; species Callorhinus ursinus. The sequence continues at coordinate 21,110,548 of NW_027397086.1, read as the reverse complement.
GAACAGGGAGCTCAGGGCAGAGCTCGATCCCAGGACCCTGGGATCATGACCTGAGCCAAAGACAGACACTTAACCGACTGAGCCACCCAGGTGCCCCTCCTTCCTGGATTTTGATGATAACAGTGATGCTAGCATCAACAACCACCACCACCTATATTCTTTGTTACCAGCTGCTAACTGATTTCTGTGCGTTTTAGTGGTTAATTCTCTTAACAGCCCTCTGACATGGAGATCTTTTTTCCAATTACCCTTGAGAATATGGAGGCCAAAAATCATCCAGTCATTTCTCCACGGTCATAAAGCTGGTAAATGGCGGAGCAAAGATTTTAACTCGAGTCATAATCTCAGAGCCATTGCTCTCAACTCTGTCACTTCATCTGCATAATCTTTCATTATTATTTTTTTCCCAAGTTTTATGTTGGTCTTTTTTTTTTTTTTTCCAAATCTCACAAAACATCTTTTCCTTGGTCTGTCTTAGCTACTTCTACACATCAGTGACCTCATTGCTAAGGATTCCCAAATCTATCTTTATCCCAGATCTGCCTCCTGAGTTCCAGATCCTTGCAGCAACATATTGCTATGGTCCCCACTTGGAGTCATTCTTTCATTCAGCAAATAACTATTGAGCAACTTGCGGTCAGGCAGTGTTCTAGGTATAGGGAACAGAAAGGGCAACAATACAGGAATCACTGCCATCATGATACATGTATTAGAGATGCAAGAGAATGGGGGAAGACAAGTAATAAGATCTAATAGTAAAATAAAGATAGATGGTAGTATGGGCTAAACAAAAAATGCAGAAAAGATGGGAATGCACTGGGAAATCAGAGGTAAGAGGGAGCCACCAATTTTAGTAAGGTAATTGGAGGAGGCATCACTGAGTAGATGACATTGGAGTGAAGACCTGAGGAGGTGAGGGAGATGATTAGGTGAGCATCTGAGGAAAGGCCATTCCAGGCAGGGGAACAGTCACTGGAAATTCTCACAGGCAGAAGCATGTCAGGCATGTCTGAGGAACACTAAGGAATCCAATATGGCAGAGAGATGCCAGAGAGGGCTGGAGTAGAAGGGGCAGTCTAAGTGGAAATAGGACCGAGGGCTGTGAGGCTTGGGTCTTGCAAATCACCACTGTAAATCCTTTGAGATTTTGCTTTGAGCCAGATGGGAAGAATATGGAAGCTCTGAACAGTGAAGTCATAACCTGACTTCTTCTTAAGAAAACCACTGACTGCTGTGTTGAGAATAGTCTGAGGGAGGGCAAGGTGGAAAGCAGGGAGGCAGTTTAGGGGACTAATTCAATAATCTCGTAAAAGAAGATTGTGGCTTTGATAAGAATGGTAGCCATAGAGATGGTGAGAAACAATCAAATGTTGGATATATTTTGAAGAAAAAGCAGCCTGATTTTGCTGAAAGATAAAAAATACGATTTAAGAGAGAGGAATCATGGAGGACTCTAAAGAATAGAGTTGCCATTTGCTAAGGGGAAATTTGCCAGGAAACAGGCCTGGAGGTGGGACTGGGGACAAGATCAGTAGCTTAATGTTAAATATTCCCAGGTGGCTTTTGTACACATGTGTACAAAACAGACATCTATTATTTCCAATTGAAAACACACACACACAAACCCCACAAATTTCTTCCCCTGTATATTCCTCATCTCCATTAACAGCATCACCATTCCATCCAGGCATTCATGCCAGATTGAAGGACTCTTTTCCATGCTTCCCTCCCTCTCAATCCCACACTGAAGTATCCCCTAGTTCATTTCTCTCAGCATTAGACAAGTTTTCATTCCATGAATACAGCTTGTTTTTCGGTTCTAGTGCACAAATCCTTCCCTCAATCTAGGTGATCCGCCTAACTACCTTCTGCCCTACCTTGCTTGGCCAATATTAACTTATTCTTCAAGCTACAACTTTAATATCTTTTCTTTGAAGCCTTTTATGAGCCCATCAGCAAAATTAGCTGCTCCCTCCTCTTACTCAAGTATTACTTACCCATCAAGCCAGGATAACTTTTCCACTTTGGGCATTTGTGGCATAGCATGCACGTGGGAGTGATGAGAGATGAGGCCAGGAGAGGAAAAAGGAATGAGTTTATGAAGGACCTTGAATGTAAGGCCAGGGGGGTGTACTTAGCCCTGAAGTTGATTAGAGATAATGGCATCATTTGAAGAAGGTGAGGGGCCTGGTTTAATGTGAGTCTTCAAGGATTCACCCCACTGACCATGTGAAGGGTGAAGTGGATGGTTAAGTAAGTCAGGCAAAACTTGATGACCTCCTGAAAGAAGGTGATGAGGATAATGGGGTTGGAGATGAAAAAGGCAGGACTTTTCTGAACTACACTCCATGGTGTTGGGGCTAATAACATTTATTAAGCCTTACCATTTATCAGGCACAGATTTAAGAATTCCCCCTGTACTAACTCATTATTAAATGTCAACCATCTCATGGGGGAGACAGTATTCTTACCCCCATTTTGCAAAGGAGTTAAACTAAGACACAGATTGATTTAATAAGCCGCCCAAGTCACACAGCGATTCACGAGTGGAGTAGAGCCTGGATTTGACTATAGTCAGTTGCCCCAGGACCCACGCTCCTCTCCCCTACTCTATACCTCCTACAACATAGTGAATTAATATAAAGCTATATTTAGCTGCACGAGAACATTTTATAACCCTTATCAATCCAAACTGAACGTCTACTTCAATCTTTTTGTAAAATCACCCTTCCAAAATACACCATTCACGAACACTATATTCTATAACCCGTGTTTATATGGATGCTTAGCCACTATGCGATGTTTTTCCCAGCCTTTTTTCTCCTTCAGTCAAATGAGGGGAAACATCCAGCATATGGAAGCATTTCCACACTGCAAGTTATACTGAAGGGGAATATTATGCAATTTGCAAACACTGTCAAATGAAATATAAATATGCATTAGAAAAATGCTACACAGAGACAAAAATATCTTTGTATCAAAGATTCATTCAATCATTTTTTCATTCAACAAACATTAATCAGGCACCCAGTTTATGGCAGGGGCAGTGGCCAGCAGCAAGAAGAGAGAGGTGAATAAGACTTAAGCCTTGTCATGAGGAAACTCACAGCCTTGTGATTTTTATTTTTAAATGGCCACAGCTGGATGAAAAAATTGCCTTTGACTCTTTGTAACCCTCTGAACGATAAGCAGAGCTCTGTGCTTTGATTCGGACAGAGCCGTGGTCTCTAGCTCCATCTCTTAGAAGCTGGACATGTCACCCCTTCTATCTGAGCCTCAGTCTCCTCGACTGAAAAGGAGACACTCTCTTCCATGGTGGTTATGAGAATTAGAGATCATGCACAGCGCATAAATCCTAGTTTGAACCAATGAATAGTAAATGAATGACTACTGTGGCCTTGTATTTTTCAATCACCAAGAAGCTTTCCAAGGGTCCAGTCAAAATTCACAATGAACCAAACATCCCCACCTATTCCAAAGCTAGCAAACAACAGCAAACAAAAACCTTGAACACTACACCAAACACTAATGATGTACTATATGTTGGCTAATTGAATTAAAACAACAACAACAACAAAAAAAAAAACAAACCAAAAAACACCCCTCCCTAACAACATCAAGTAGGAAGGAAATGGCCCTGCCATCAGGAATTGAGTTGACAGAGTTCTTGCAAAAGCGGCCAATGCCTTGTCACCAGCTAATGCAGACCAGGAGGAAGGACAAGCTTTTTGAGCATCAGCCTCTGGATGTGGAAGAAAACTTGCTAAAGAAATGGTGAAGACTCCTAGAGCAAAGCAGGGACCAGCTCCCTAAGAACCAGTGTCCCTGAAGAGAAAATTGGAATTTTCCTGAACCTGTCCCAACAGGTTTTCTTCAAAAAGTGACACCAGGGAAACGGTTGCTTCTTTGCTGACAAGGGGACCCCAGTGAACAAGTTTTTAGGAACTACACAGTCCTATCCACCATTCCAGCTATGAGTCAACAGGGGACTCCCAGTAAGAGAAAAGTGGTCGGACTGGTTCCCCCACCTTCACAGGGCAGGCATCTCACCATATAAGGGATAACTAATGCAGGGCTAATCAGAGGAAACCAACAAATACCAAGCACATTCCATGTGTCAAACATTATGTCGGCTCTTTTCCTTGGGCAACTTGTTGAGGATTCACAATAACTCAATCAGGTAGGTAAGTAGGTAGCTATTATTTCCATTTTGCTGGGTGAAGAACCTGCAATGCAGAGGGGGTAAATTAGAACTCTCCTGGAGCTGTCCAACAGGTTTTCTCCAGAAAAGACCCCAAGATATGACCATTAGTGGGTGGAATTTGAGTCTAGATCTTTCTTACGTCTAAACCTCTGTTCATTCAGTTATGCTACTCCGTCTCTCAGAGTAAAATCGGAAATGGGTTGGTATAGGCTGCCCCAAGACAAGTCTCTGCTCTTCTCTGCCTGTCATGGACCCCCAAGCAGCCTGACCTCAATGATGAGTATTCCCAGTCTTCTTACCCTTTGGCATCTGGTTGAGTTTGGCAAATGGGCAGCACCAGCAGAAGATTGGAGGGTGTGAGGAGAGAGTGGTGGGGACATTCATTCTCCTGTTTCCACCCAGGCTTGCTTTACTGAAACCATGCTGCATTCCTATAGCCATGGGGCCCGTGGGGCCACCCCTCTCTTCCAGGGATCCAGAGTCCAAGTCCTGCCTCTTGTCCCTTCCACCTGGGGCAGTAAGAGCTTCCTAATGGTGATAACTCTGGGTGCCTCACCATTCCTGGTGGATTCCCTTAATGGTGTCCCTGCCTCATAAATACTCTCTTTACAATATTATATTCAGCTAAGCCTTTTTGAGTGTGCCATTAGTTTCCTGCTAAGATTCTAATGATGCATATTGAGTTAAATATATTATTGTATATTTAATTCTACCATAGTTTAGATTCTTAAATTGGTCTTTGGGTATCTAGTAAATAGCATCAGCTTGCATCTTATGGAAATGAATCAGCTGAAACTGAAGTGAACACATTTGTTTGGATATGATGAGCTCACTGGAGGGACAGTAAACTCCCCACATGTTATTGGCAAACTCTGTGGTGAATGAAGCTTCCCAGTCACACTCGGAATGTGATGTTTCTTCATGAGGCCGTGCTACAAAGATGAAATCCAAAGAATATGAAAACACACTTGACAGACCCTGCCAAGAAGTTCTCTAGAATGTATGCAAAATGGAGCTAAAAAGTATTTGTAACTCTGTCATAGAAAGTGGAGCTTCAATTGGGAAAACTTGACTGAAATCACTTGAGCTCTCCTGTCACTGGCTTTCGGAAATGATGACTGAGTAATTTGAAAATGAACTGAGAAACGTTTCAGCCTTAATGATCTTTTTGAAGTTTCCACAGGGCTCCTACACAACAGTAGTGTGTCCAGGAAACACATAAATCAAACAGGCCAGATGCGGGGCTTGAAGTCATGCCTCAGTGGGTCTGCTAGATGAAGGCTCAGACTCTGTTTACACTATGAAAATGAAGTTGAGATTTTCGCTCCTTTTCCCCCAAAGTGTGCCGCCTCCGCCACAAAAAAAAGCACGCCAGGAAACAATTGCCAGGCACTTCTCCTAAAACTTACCGCACAATCGTCTCATTCTCTGCCTTAACCCACACCTGAGGACCTACTTTAAGGGCAGTCACAGGCATGATGCCCAGAAGGTGTTTGTCTTTGGGAAACATTGAGGGGACAGTTTGGTGTCTGGGATTCTTTGGTCTTACAGCTTTTGGCATTACTGCAATCATGACACTTCGATCTGTATGCCTTCTCTCCTGAAGAACATTTTATAAGAGAATATGTTTGCTCTTCTAAATCCACCTATGAATCATTCAGTATCTATCCTCCCTGTCTTCTCCCCCCACCCCCAACAAAGTTTTCCTGCAAAGACTTTACACCCACAGTACACGGTAGGTGCTCAAATATTTGCATGAATAAATGTAAGCACTTCATAAATCTATATTTTTAGTCGGTGGCAACTTTTCTGTGGGGTAGGGAATAGGGCTACAATAAGCACGACCAAGTTTTAATTGCCCTGAACATTGGACATACTCTTTTTCATCCATCTGCTAGCCGTGTGGCTTCAGCCAAGTGAACATACCACCTCTGGCTTTTCCCTTCCATAGACAAGGGATGTGAACTCTTGCTTCACTGATTGTTGTGGTGATCAAATGCTGTAAGGGGCCTAGCATAGTGATGGGCTTGTGAAAGAGGCTTCCTAAAGTCCAACCCATGCCATGCCTTCTGAACTGACACCAGGGACACATCATGTAAATAGAGCCAAGGATGGAGGGGATGAAGGGAGATGCCCAAATTGGAGGAAACGTGGATTTAGGGACCATCTAACTGCACCCTACTCAAAGCTTTGCTGATGTTTTAGACATTGTGCCGAGGCAACTTGCTTCAGGTGTCCCTAGAAGGCAGATAATATTGTTAAGCAGCTTGCCAATATCTGGTTACTACAAATATTTCAAGTGACAAATTTTATATTTTATCCCCTCTTTCCATCTCTGAATCTTCTAGCTCTCTAGAAGATGCCACTTGCTCCCTGATAGTTTGATAAGTCTCTAATTCTATGTGCATTTCCAACATTTGATTTATTCATCACTCTATTTCAGTCATCATTTAGAACCACTTTCTGTGTGCTGGGCACAGTGCTAGGGACTGAGATTATAGTAATGAATAAGACATGGCCCCTCAGCGAAAGGCGTTCACAGTCCGACAGGAAGACAGACCAATAAGTACATTGTACATACAGAGTAATCATGACGATGGGATATAGGAGATGTTGAAACCGGGGCCAGGACAGGGTGAGGCCAAACTGAAGGAAGCGCTCATTGTCAAGGTCATGGGATTTGCAAAGTCAGCACTTGTTACCGTCCCCCACCCCCGACCCTCCACCGACACCCCCCCCCCCACCGCCACCCCTGAGAATGGAAGCTTGCTTAAATTTTGTGCCCAAGGCACTTGCACCTTTTTCCTAGCCCTGGAGAAAACACAGAGGAGAAAGATGCAACTCCTCTCTATGGAGTCCAAGAAGTTTCCTGGAGCAGATGACTTTGGACTCAAGCCTCTGACAAGGGAGGGAATTAGCCAGGCAGGGAAAGATGGGGAAGGATTTGAGAGCATCCTCAGCAAATGGTCAGCAAATGCACAACTGTAGAAGTGAGAGAGAGCCACAGCTCACGGGTGCACCTTCGAGTAGCCTGATGCAGCTGGATCCCTGCGGGGGCGGAGGGGCGGGCAGTAGGGGAGAGAGGCGACAGGATAGGGACTGACTAGGAATGAATCAAGGGCCAGTTCACAGAACTCAGGAGAGAAACAGGCTGTATGTTTAGGAGGACTGAATAGCTTATCACTGAAGCAGGACACTTTCGAGGCTGTAAAGAGGTGCTATCTACGCTTGTCAGAGCAGCAAAATCAAAGTGGGATGTGTCTGTGTGCTGTGCATCCACATTACACGGCAAGCAGTGCTTTCCCCCTCCCCCACGTGTTGGACACACGTCACTCCTCTTTTGTATCTAGGGCAGACCCGGGAGAAACAGAGGAAGTCAGACAGATGGCTTGTGACTGTGAGTCCAGTAAAACTCCTTCATAAATGTGAGTTTTAGAACAATGTTGAGGACAGGATCCCACCTTGTATGTAAAAACCATGTGGCCAGCTTGGCAAAGATCTTTCCATTTTTTAACAAATCTACACTTGCAAACATGGATATGTTATTAGAGTTCTGATTTTCAAGTGGGAAAAGGATTGTAGTATTTCTGTGCATGGTAGTGAAGAGGCGAGAAATTTTAAAAGTTTATCCCACCAAGCATGATGCTAGTCTGCCAGCTCACATCTCTATTATCCTCCAAGGGGTTCCAGAGATTTCTGCTGATGCACGACTGCTGAATGCAATGAGATTCTGGACTCCAGTGAGGTTCTGATGCACTGACTAGAAGAAAATGGTTTTGAAAGAGAATACTCATTTATTTAATGGTATTTAATACAAATTAGGTCTTTGGGGACATATTATCCCTCACCTACATAGCACTGTGATATAGGTATGATTTTTGTCTATTTCACTTTTTATTATTAAATACAGAAAAGTAGAGAGAAAAGTATAATAAACACCCATATGTATATCACCTGCCTTTTTTTTTTACTTCTTTTTAAAATATTTTATTTATTTGAGAAAGAGAGAGAGCATGAGCAGGGGGAGGGGCAGAGGGAGAAACAGGCTCCCCACTGAGCAGGAAGGGGGTGAGGGCCTCAAACCCAGGACCCCAGGACCATGACCTGAGCCAAAGGCAGACGCGTAACCAACTGAGCGACCTAGGCACCCCTATCGCCTTGATTAAATAGCAAGAACATGTCACCACATTTTAGTTCATATGTGTATGTACATGCACACTTGCACAAACTAAACCAAACCAAACCAAAACACAGATATCAGGATATCTCTCCCTTAAATACTCTGTTATGCATTTCTAAATGATAAGAGCAATTTCCTTCAAATAATAATACTTAATAAAATTAACAACTGATATTAGTGATACCGATATCAATTAAATCGACCCTTTTTAGAGAGGAGAACTCTAAAGGCAGGGAGATCGGAAATGTGCCTAATATCATGCAATTAGTAAGAGACTGAGGTGGAATTCAATGTGTTGCCTGCCCATGCAAGTCAGGGTGGGGGAGGGGCTGGTGGGCAGATTCTCAAAACATCCTAAGTGGACAACTAGAAGTATATGAAGGGACATAGAAGCTTGACGATAAGAATCGCTCATGGAAAGAGAACTGTCTTCAACGGCACTGGGTGGGAATAGGGCTATGGGTTGTGACCAGCTCAACATAGGAGCTGACAAAAGCTTAGCAGGAGACTTTCATTTAAAAGCTTGTATTACAGTCATTTAGGCATGAGAAATAAAGTAAATTTTTTAATGCTTTCTTACAAACAGATTTGTGTTACAATGTTGGAGAGAAGGCAGTCAGAGACTTGTGTAAGACAGCATCCTCCATGAGCTTATCTGGCACATAATCGGCAGTTAATAGCTATTTGTCCATTGAATGAGCCTATTTGTGTCAAGTGCTGATAACTCATTCTGCCTCAGCCCTGACAGCTAATCAATCCCAAGGGCCACTGAGGCTAGTTCCCCAGTATCTCTTGAGTCCATGTGCTCTTCCGCATAGTTACTCCAACTGTGTTGGGCAGGCCCCCATCTCTCCTGAAAATACTACAACCCCTCCCAGTTGGTCTACTCTCTTCCCCTCCTACCCCTTTCCAATCCATTCTCCACATTGCTGCCCATATAATTTTAACACTGCAAGTCGGATTTAAAATTAGGCTTAAACCCGCTCAGGTGTTTACACTTCGGATAAGATCCCAGAGTCCTATCCTGTCTGGCTAGGCTCTGCATGGTCTGTATTCCATCTACTTCTCCAGGCTCACCTCTTCCTCTATGCCTTTTTGTTACACTGCTCTAACTCTATTTGTCTTCCCCTCTTCCTTGAATGTGTCCATCTCTCTCCTGCTTCTGAGCCTTTCCATATGCTGTTCCTTCTGTCTGGTACCCTCTTCCTCCTACTCTGCTTTACAGCACAGACAACCCGACTATTTCACCGTGAAGAGCACTTTCTCAAGGGCGCTTTCCTGGATTCTCAGATTGGGCCAGATCTCCCTATTAGAGTCCTCATTTAAGGTCCTGCTTTTAATTGGTAGGTCTAACCAACTTTGTGATCAAATTACTGCTTATATAGTTATGTATGTTTGTATGTATCTCTTTCTAACTAAGCTGTTAAGTTCCAGCTATAAGGAACCACCTATAACCCCTAGCACTCCAGGTATATCTAGCACAAAGTAAGTGCTTAATAAAAAATAACTGGAAGAATGAGTGAGTGAGTGAGTGAGTGAGTGAGTGAGTGAGTGAATTTATCATTTCCTAGTTCTAGTCACACATCATTTCTAAGACGGGTTAGTGGTTTTGGTCCTCAGTCTTCCATACAGTTTCAGCTTTGCAAACCCTCTTTTATCAATCAGGATTCTGCAACATTAGGGTCTTGGGTGCCCTGAGATTTGGGCTCTAAATATAGCTATGGAGAAGTGTATTCCTTCTTCATTCATGTCCGCTACAAGGTGGTAGGAGCCACAGAGAAGAACAGAGCAAGAGCCAGGAAAACCCAAAGGCGATAACTCTCCAGGTTTGGGGGAGGGGATGTGGAGATAATAGAAGAGACTTCCTAAATAAGCAGACTCCTGACCTAGGTTGTAGAATTGTTTACGAGTTGGCCAGAGGAATAGGGATGGGGGAGGGGGGGTAGGCATTCTAGTCAGATGGAACAGCATATGCAAGGGCATGGAGAAAGGAGAGAATGTGGCCCTTTCAGGGCATTGCCAGTAGCTTAGTGTGGCTAAAGAGTGAGCGGTAAGACCAGAAGCTAGGGAGGTAAGTGAGGTATGAATCACAAAAGATCTTCTAGTCATAGAAAGGAGTTTAAACTTTATGCAAAATATAGTAGAAAGCCAATGAAGGAGGCACAGCAAGGAGTGAAATGAGTAGAAATGAATTTTTTAAGCGATTGCACAAACTATGGCTCAAACGAAGAAGAAAGACACACACTCCAAATTCAGTTTGGTAAGTGTATTGAATTGGATTTGATAATTCTTGACTTTGTCAGGACATGTGTTTTTGTGCTGCTTTTTCTACTTGCCAAATCAAACATGCCTATAGCACTGTGTAGAAGTAGCATAATCTGCTACTTAACCCTTTCCTTCTCTAGAGCAGGGAAGTTTGAATTAATGCATTGCCTGATTGCTTACATATGGGCCAGGGCCCCCCCCTTAAGCTGTCCCAGATAGTTGGGTTCTGCTGCTGGTTTTATAGTTTTTATTTATTTAACCAGAGCTAGAAACATGGAAAACAACCGACTCTGAGCACGTGGATGGGTTTCCTTGCAGGAGTCTGAGCTGGCAGTTATTTTAATTAGCAACATATTTTATAAGGGCAGAATCAGAAATGGAAACATGTCAAGGCCTCTTTAGCTATTAAGTTTGGCAGACTCACATGAGTGTGCCTGGGCATGGTAATCAGCTCCTGACTACCCTCCATCTCTCCCAAGGGAACCACATGAACAGTCGGAGTTCTCCCTGGGCATAGAGCACCCCCTTGGGTGTCGGAGGACTTAACAATGTCACACACCCAATGCTGAGGATGCACGAGTCCTCTTGGAGCTAGTTCTGGGAAATAAAGTCTTCTCATTGTAGGCCTAAGGTCGTTCCTCTTTTATCTATCCCCAGGCCAATTTCTCTGTTCTGTTCCCTTTCAAGAATCAGTCCTTCTAGATATGCATCCCGAATCACTAAGTTTATCTCTCTAAAATCTACTTTGCATTTGAAAAACGATTTCTTCTTTTTATTTGCCACAGTGGTTTCCCAGAATCCTGGGGAATATATATTATGCTATATAGTAATAATTATAACACATAGCATCATATATAATGCTTTATATATAATAAATTATATATTTTATATATTATAGAAATTATATAAATACATAATATGTCATATTATATATATATAAAATCTACCTTCTAAACATTACTGGCACCTATGTCTACTATGTATACTGTTCTAATATGAAGCTCTCTTCAGTGAATGAAGCTGACAGGGCACCATCTCTAGTCCCTCATCCATTCATTGAATAGTCACTGAACTTCTTTCTGTGCCAGACATAAGCTAAGTGTGGGGCATACGAAGAAACAGGTCTGTGAATTTGGAAAATCTCAGTTTAAGGGGGGAAAGTGACCCATGGACTAGTTTAAGACAAAGTGGTAAGGGTGGTGACAGACACATACATAGATTCTTTGGTTTGCAAGTGACGGAAACCAATCTGAAGCAGCAGCATCAAGATGAAGAATTTGTAGGCAGGGGAAAAATACTGCGTTAAATTCAAAGTCACATTTTGGGAGCAAGCAGCCCCCTGGGCTGGGCTGGAAGGCCTGAGACACAGCCTCTCCCCGGCTCTCACTCCTTGCGTCTCCTTTATTCTCCTCCTCCTGCTGACTGCCTTTCTCTGCCTCACTGCTCGCAAGCTCCTAATATTTCCTTCTCCAAATGCAAACAAATATCCCAGACTGAAATGAATCTCTTAGTCACAATTTCAGGACAGAGAATCCGGCTGGGTTAGGCATCCATCCTGGGTCCGATCAGCTGTGGCCAAGGGCTGAATGTCGGCCACAAGCAGCAAGCGGTAGACATCCCATGCAACTACAAATCGATATTCTGAAACTCAACACGTGCAATCTCTAATTTTCTCTCAAGAGGAACAAAAGTTATTTTCCTAGTCTGTGTTGCTTTTCTCTCCAAAGGACATTAAAAGTCTACAGATATCTTTAATGTGATTGGCTGGTTTAGTCACATTTCTTTGGGGGCTAAAAGAATCACTGGGAGTCAGTTTTAAACTTTTGAAAGAGAAATAGATGAGGGAGGGGAGAGAGGAAAGAAATCATTTTAACTTAAAATACACAATGCACTAAAATTCCTAAAATGTATTTGATGAAACACTGTTTTGTACTATGTTCAATTTTTAGGCCAGAGATGCCAAGACTGTGGCTCATCCAATGAGGACAGCTTAGCACCAGTTGGCAGAAGCCCATAAAAAGAATTGTCTGGATTAGAATGTACTGGAATCTTACTCCTGTAATTTCTAGATTCAGACAAGCCCTTGTTCTGCCCCACAAACACCTTCTGAAAGCTATAAGGGCTTTTAAAGGCCATCGACCCAAACCCCTCTTATTTGTAAAACAACAACAACAACAACAACAAAACCTCTTCCATCGTGGTCCAACAACGCCTAAGATCTGTCACAACGCTTCTGGAACTTAAAAGAATTAAAAGCACTTGTTAATCCATTTTGGAGCAGATTGGGTCAAAACAAAAGAGAACAACCTTGACTTTTGGGCACATGGCCTCTAGTTTAATATCTGCCATTTTCGTATTAAAAAATGCTTTTCAAAACACATAACTGCTTTTGCTTTGAGAAGCTGGCACCCACAGTCAGAACTGCGGACAGAAAATCCAAGTCCTCCCAGGAGGTGGCTGCAATAAAAAGCAGAGCTGGTATTGGCCACACACTTCCCTGGCATGTTAGGTGGAGTCTACCTTCCTTCATTTTCAAGCATTCATTCAAACCAGCATGTGGTTCCTATGGAGTCCTGCCTCTGAGCTTCTGTGGGGAATCGAAGGATGGGCAAAGCACAGTTTACTAAACACACACCACTTCCATTCTAAAAGGAGGGGTAGATCCGAACAGCAGAGCAGAGTGTATGTACTAACCGAGGTACAAGCCACTAAAGAAGGTTGGCAGAGAATGTAGTAGGTAAGGTCCCTGGCTCTGAAAAATTGAAAAACTGAAGTTTAAACCGGCTTGTCATCTCTAGCTATATGACCCCAGTCAAGTTTTTACTATCATTTAACTTCAGTATTTTCACCCGCAAATTGAGGAGTATAAGAATATTCACCTTGTAGGGTTGTGGCATATATAAAGGTAGCAAAGATTGGGAAATAATGTATTATTGTCATATGGAAGAAATGTCATTTATCCTAGGCCTGAAAGGATGGTTTCCGTATTGGCAAAATAATGGAAATGATGTACTATAAAGTTATTATACATGTTAGCTACACAAAATTTAGAAAATGTAGTAAGTATTAAAAAAAGAAAGATAAACTCCAAATCCCATTTCTAGAGATGAATACTGTGGTAGTTTTGGTAAACCTCTGTTTGGTCTTCTTTCTTCTCATATATTATTACATGTAACAAATAAATTATGTAGTCAAATTTCCTATATTTTAGAGTCAAATAAAGTAGTTATTTCCTTTATAATTTTCTATTGCTTTTTTTATTTTGGAGGGCCTCCTCCAATCTAAAATTTACACAGTTTGTTTTAATTTATACTATATTAGAGTGTCCTCAGCTAGGGCTTCCTAAACTCCCTTTTACAACTCAAGGATAACAGGACGAGATAAAATAATAAATTACAAATTAAGTAAGCTTTTTTTTAAGAAAGAAAAAGGAAAAGATGCGAAGAAGGAAGAGATCTATATTAAAAAGCATGAAAAGAAATTGCTCGCTCATTAAGCCAATTTCTGTGTCCATACTACGTGCTGTTGTGCTTGGCTCTGAGGATCCTGAAGCTGCATTAGACCTTGTTCTTGTCCCAAGGAGACAATCTGACCAAAGGCAGCTAGAAATTCTAGATTAAACTGTATGCCAATGGAAAAGAAAGGAAACCAAAGTATATGGAGCTCCTACCCTGCACGACATAGTAAAATCCCATTTACCTCTCCTGGCAGTGAGAGGTGGGTATGGTCGCCCATTGCACACGTGAAGAGACTAAGGGCAGAAAGGAGATGTGATGTGCTCTAAGTACCGGGGTGGGTGAACTAGACCTGGAACCAGCTGGCCTCATGGGTGCAGTCACACAGGGCCTGCTGCTCAGAAAGGTCCCAGCTGTCACCATCTTGAAATGATCGTTGTAAATCATATTTTATTATCATTTTTATGAATAATTCATCTTTTAATAATTTTATCTCTGACTTTGAGTTCATAAGTGAAGCCTGATAGGACAATGATGCCCATTCTGGGAACTTAGAGCCCCCAACTCAACGGACACTCTCCTCTCCCACCACCTCCCTGCCTGGCCGGATGGCTTCTCGGCCTCCTACTCCCTGACACTGGCTCTCAGCTGCCCAGCCATCCACTCCCCACCCATGACACTGGGCCTCCCACCCAGGACAGCGGCTGGGTCTTACTGGCAGAAAGAGGCCTGCCTTCTGCTCTTGCCCTCTACCCCAGGTCAGGCCTGTGGGCATGGGGACGGTTAATGTCAGGCACGCACCCTACAGCATCGCTTTATGGGGCAAGGCAGTGAATGTTCTTGCCCTGGGCCGGCAGCACCATATCACGTCCAGCCGGCAACTCAGTGCGGACCGCTCACTCCCTCCCAACCAGTTACCGAGAGTGTCCCTGACAGACGTTGTGGTCTCTGAGGGGTTGCCCATCAGCCATCGGGACCATGGTCCTATGAGGAGGGGAGGCTGACTTTCCCAGCTGGGGCACAGCATTTTCCCTTTCCATGGACCCTGCCAACTGTGTCCTCTGCCAGGAATCCAGACCAGAATGACCTCAAAGCTTTTGTTTCCTATGATGTCCCACAAGGTTGGGGATCATGCACAGCAGAGTGTGTGAGGTCAGAGGACTTCAGCCAGCCACATGCCAGAAGTCCAGATAGGAACTTGGCAGCCTCACCGCAGCACCTCTGGGACTTGGCACCCGCTGCTGGGGACAACATCCCCCATCCTTCCTGCCCGAGTGGCAGCTCTGATCAGTCTGTGCTGTCCCCCTCCTTCCCTCTCTCCCCCATGGGGCAGTAGCGCCTTTGCTTTACTGCACAGAAGTAACTCTCTCCACCTACATGGCGCTGCATCACGCCAGTGGTGGCAGGTGACAGGTGGGTGGGGTTGGGTGGAGACAGACCGGAGAGGTCTTGGAAAGGCACAAATGTACAGTAGGAAGGAACTGAACCAGGAAAGAGGCTACGGAAAGAGAGATAAAGAGGAGAATGTTCTGGGTTTCAGAGCTGAGTGTTTTCCCAGAATGTGGAACTTGCAGTGCTCAAGCAGGGTAGTCCGGGGCAAATTTGGATGGTTGGTCCCTCTAGGGGATCAAATCACAGAAGCAGTGACAGCGTCTTACAGGTGCCGGAGCTCCTTCCTTTCCATGATCACATCTCACTCTGACAACAACCATGGGCGGAAGGCCAACTCAGTCACCCTCCCATTTTAGTTCTGAAGAAACTCAGAGAATACAAATGGCTGACCCTCAATCAAATAGTTACCAAGTACTGGAACAAGACCGCAAATCCCTATCAGTTAACAAAATAGAAATAGTGGAGCCTGAGAACTGATTTAATGTGTGGAGGAAGAAAGAGAGAAGGGACAGGCTTTTGAGTTGACCAAAAGCTAGCTACTTCCTCAGAAAGAAACTGGGAAATTACCAGGAAAGAATCATTGGAGTTGGAGTATATCACGCTCTGAATCCGCTGAGTGACACAGAATTCTTTAGTAGGCCAACGTCTCGAGAATGCTCAGCCAAAATCATGTTTGCCTTATCAGCCAATCTGCCTCGGATACTGCAAAGCTCTGAGACACACCTTGGCAATGACTTTCTGCTTCTACTCAGGAAATATTCTGGGTCACCTTCCTGACAAGATAAGCACAAGAACTGGCACTAAATTCCTGCAACTGTACGGTGAGCAGGAAGCAAGCAACACGCAGCTAATTCTCTGAACCGACCGGAGTGTGGGAACCACAGAAAGAAGCCCAGAAGTGAGGGGAGAAGGAAAGATGTTGGGATGCTGTCTTTAGGATTTTTTTTTCATTTTATCATTACCCATTTCATTTTCATTTATTTCTTTGATTTCCAGAAACCATGTGACATTCAGAGAATGCAAAGTCACAGTCCTGCCATCGAGAAGCTCACGTATCTGTCAGTGAGGTGCACAGCCCCGGACCAGGGCTGTAAGACAGGTCTGTCCCTGTTTGGGGGGAAGTCTCCAGTAGAAGTAATGCAAATGGAGCCTTGAAGAATGAGAAAAAAAAAAAAAATTCCCGGTGGAAAGGGGTAGAAAAGGGCATTTTAATTTTCTTCTTCATTTATTCAGCTAAGATTTATTTAGCATCTACAGTGTGCCTGGCTCTCTTTTAAGTGACTTAGCTCAGGATGTGCAGCTCAGAGATTGAGCTCAAGCCTTTCTGAATCCAACTTCCACTATACTGAGACTCCTCCAGAGAGGGCCATGACCTCCAAAAGAGAGCAGGGCCTTCACGGGGAAGACGGGGGTTAGGTCCACAGATCAATTCCCCTATAGTCCTCTGCTGCAAGCTTCCTCAAGGGTAGACCTAGGTACACAGGTGGAGAATTTAGGGAAAGAATACAATAAACACAGAAGCTACCACTCCCTGAGCACATACCACGTTCCCAGTCCTGGGCTACCTCACATTTTAAACTCATTCTAACTGTGCTCCTGATGCCAAAATGGAAACTCAGAGAGGCTATTAAATACTTCACCCAAGGCCACACAGTCAATAAGGAAGAGAGCCCAGTGTCTTTCTGACTCATATTCTATGTTCTTACCGCAGCTCTGGACTCCCCGAAAGCATGTACCTAGCGTGTGCCTATTTAACTATGAAATTCTCAGCCCTTCATATCTTACATTCCACCAATTCCTCCACTTTTATAATTATCATGATTCCTTCTGCCACCATAAAAATTAATAACTAGCAAGTTGGAATTTTTATGACAATCAGATTTCACAACAGAACGACAACTGGGCTCTTCTAGGCTCTTCCAATACGGAACGGCTAGATGCAATTAATTGGGTGAGCTTTAAGACCTCTCCTCCTCTTGAAATGATGATTCCCTAAAAATTCCTGAGGAAGGCTCAGAATTAATCTTGTTGAGTTTCACCAGTGACCAACACTTTTGAAATCTCCCCTCCCTACTCTCCCAGCTTTTTTGTTTTTTTTGTTTGTTTTTACTTACTAGTTTGTTTTACTGTGCATTTATTTAATTCTCCCAAAATGCCAGTAGAAGTTAGCAAAGTTGCGCAAGACCTCACATTATCAATCTAGGCTATTCAAAGCATATGCTAGTACTGACTGTTTTGTGGATATTATTCCTCTTGGTTACAATTTATGACAACCAAACAGAGCTTTTGCTACAAACAAACTTGCAATTACAAATTAAAAAAAAAAGTATCTGGGCAACACACAGAGAAAGGCTGTATCTCTGAAACTGACTCTTGGTTTTTGGAAGGAGAAGTGGGGCAGGGGGAGGGAGAGGAGAGAGGATTATGCCTCCTAAATTCGGAGATTCCATCCAGAGAGCAGCCCAGCCTCACTTCTGTGGCCGAGAACTTCGACTCCAGCTTCCATCTGGTTTCCATAAGGCAAGGGAACTTGGCGAATGGCTGGCCACGTAACTGCAGCACGTGCACATCCTGACCACGAGCACCAGTAAAAGGAGCCAAAGAGAATGAAGAAATTTCCCCCAGTCCCTCTGTATAGTCTCAGGCAGGAAAAGTTGCTTTCGAGAGAAAGAGAATGCTCTTCCACCTTGCTGGGCAGGTTCACAAAGAACTAACCATTTCACTGAATAAAAAATACCCAAACCTAATGATGGGGTGTTACCAATTATTCCTGGAATATCAAGTAAATGTTTTAACGCCACTGCTGCAATTAATTCTATACAATGTGCCGCACGCACAGGAAGCAGGATCTAAGCCTGCACTTGGAGCCAAATGGATATGACCATTCTGTTACAACCGTGGAGCCTTGAACAGATTACTTAAACTGTCTGAAAAGTATGCAGAGTATCCTTAATTTATGAGATTTTTATTGATGATGTATATAAAACATCTTGTACACAGTGCATGCTTAATAAATGGTTAATTAATTAAGGCTGAGGTGCTTTCTTCCAACACTTGTAATTATTAAAACCTGCTTACATGCTTTATGAAAAGGGTATGTCTAGCCCGAGGATACTGTACATACATCGCGTCCATCAGTCTTTTTATTAACACACCTTTGTTGTTTTCAATTTATACAATTTGCCGTGCTTTCGTTCAAAGAATCGTGGAAAATGCAGTTTGAACGGCATCTCCAATTCCCTCATCTTACAGATGAAGGCACCGAGGATATTATGGCAGAAAAAAAGGCCAGATGATCCCCAATACAGATAGCAAGTCGGTAGTAGATCGAGGGCTACCCCAGCATCCTGACCCTCAGTTTTCCTGTCTCCTATTCCACTTGATCTCATAAATCTTTCTGAGGCTACAATAGTTTCAGTTGTCCCTCAAAAGACTCACTATAAAATGACAGAGCTGGGAGAAGTCTGAAAAGTTCCTCTGGTGCTGTTTATAGCAGTGAGGTCCTCTGAACGATGGCCCCCCAAAGATGCCTTGTCCTTGGAACCAGTGAATGTTATCTTAGATTAAAAAGGGGGGGGAACTCTGCACATGTGATGAAGTTAAGGATCTTGAGACAGGGAGATTATT
Organism: Callorhinus ursinus; assembly: GCF_003265705.2. Taxonomy (NCBI): domain Eukaryota; kingdom Metazoa; phylum Chordata; class Mammalia; order Carnivora; family Otariidae; genus Callorhinus; species Callorhinus ursinus. The sequence continues at coordinate 21,091,425 of NW_027397086.1, read as the reverse complement.
CTGAATCATCCAAGTGGGCCTGATATAATCACAACAGCCCTTATTGTAGGGAAGCAAGAGGAGTCAGGGACGGAGGGAAGGCCATGTGGTGGGGAGGCAGCAAGTGGACTGATGCACCCGGAAGATGGAGGAAGAGGCCACAAGCCAAGGAACACACACAGCTTCTCAAAACTGGAAAAGGCAAGCAGGTTCTTCTCGAGATCCTCCAGAAGGAACCAGCCCTATCGACACCTTGACGTTAGCCCGGTGAAACTGATTTTGAACTTAACAGTTTCCAGAACTGTCAGAGAATACATTTGTGTTGTTGTGAGTCACTCCATTTGTGATTTGTTACAGCAGCAATAAGAAAGGAATACAACATGTAACATATTATATCAAAAACACTAACCATCAAAGTATCCAATAATCAGGGATTAAACAAATAAGTTATAGTAGAATACAATGCAGCCTTTTTAAAAAGTATCGACTCATATTTATTGAAATATAGAGCCACCTTATGACCCAGCAATTGTACTACTGGGTATTTACCCCAAAGATACAGATGTAGTGAAAAGAAGGGCCCTATGCACCCCAATGTTCATAGCAGCAATGTCCACAATAGCCAAACTGTGGAAGGAGCCGAGATGCCCTTCAACAGACGAATGGATAAAGAAGATGTGGTCCATATATACAATGGAATATGACTCAGCCATCAGAAAGGATGACTACCCAACTTTTACATCAACATGGATGGGACTGGAGGAGATTATGCTAAGTGAAATAAGTCAAGCAGACAAAGTCAATTATCATATGGTTTCACTTATTTGTGGAACATAAGGAATAGCGTGGAGGACATTAGGAGAAGGAAGGGAAAAAATGAAGGGGGGAATCAAGGGGGACACGAACCAGGAGAAACTATGGGCTCTGGGAGTCAAACTGAGGGTTCTAGAGGGGAGGGGGTGGGGGGATGGATGAGCCTGGTGATGGGTATTACGGAGGGCATCTATTGCATGGAGCACTGGGAGTTACACGCAAACAATGAATCATGGATCACTACATCAAAAACTAATGATGTACTGTATGGTGACTAACATAACATAATAAAAAATTATTAAAAAAAGCAGTTTATTATACCACATATAGAATCTGATGCCGTTTTGAAAGAGAAAAGAAAATAAGACTGGAAGTATATATTCCAAGTTGTTTACAGTGATTATCACTGACGGTGGAATTTTTCTATGTTCTTTGACTTTCTATGTACTTTTCTGCATTTGCCAAATATGATACAGTAAATGTGTTCATTTTATAGTTAGAAAAAGAGATTCTTTTTTTTAAAACACAAATCTATTTCTCCCTGATTCTTTCATTTTATAAAACAGGAAACATACATGTAAAGCAGAGGGGTTGCTGGCTCAGGGAAGGGACAGCTAGACGAAAGTTCTCAATGCAGAATTTGGAAGCTTATCCTTAACTTATAAAAGGCATAAGAAGCCCGACTTGAATCATCCCTACGAAGGCTCATAGAAATGACCCACACTCCCTTCTCTGCTTTCAATTCCCCTCTACAGACTGTCCTTTAGTAAGTAATTAGGAAGAGTTAATAAGTGCTTCCTCCCTTAGACAAGTCACGAAGAGTGCTGGAGAGCATAATTACACGTGGCATTTTGCAGCCTTGCAACAGAATCTCCCAGCGTAGATGCGATACCAAAGGATTCCACGAAGGCGAACACTGAAATGTAAAGAGACTCTGATATTCTAGATCACTGTGATATTCTCACAAGCCATGAGATTTCAGTGCTTGCCAGTTCTTTACTACTCATTTCTACTCTGCTCTTATGAGTTCTTTGACTCTTCTTGTTTCTTCTCATCTCTTTCTCCTCAGAGCATGAGATATTCCTTAATCAATTATCCCCAGATCTTTCTTGCTGTTAATACTCTTACTGCTTCCTGTCTCATTCAGTCTGGAATATTCCTGAGTTTCTACCACATTCCAAAGACTGTACAGAGTTTTGAGGTTGCAAAGATTAATAAAACAGAGTCCCTGCCTTCAACTCACTTCCAATCTATTGACACAGATAAGCACATGCAAAAGAAGTAAATCTCATAAAGGGAAGGTTAATATTAGAGACTGTCAGAGGTTCAAGCAGCACAAAAGAGAGATTGGAACTGAGTGTAATTCCAATAGAAAAGGAATGATTTCATGGGGGGGACCCTTGGTGTTTATTTGCCTCTTTGCTCTGGGATCCATTCCTCACCCTTCTCCCTGCTCTGCACTCTATCATGGGAGGGCAGATCCCTGAAAACTACATTTCCCAAGCTCCTTTGCCAACTAGCTAAATTCAGTCCATGGGAGGCTCAGGCAGGAGGTTGGAGGGAGGCATGAGGCCAGGTATTTCCCTCTCTCTCTCTCTCTCTCTCTCCCCCTCTCTCTCTCTCTCTGCGTCAGGTGGCATCTCTGGCTGTGGCTGAATCTCCGTCATGCCTCAGCTCCCACTGGATGGCCCCAGCTTGGGGTCTCCAGGGCCACCACCTCCTGCTGCTGTTCCTCCAGCCCTGGCCATAGCAGTGCTAGCAGCTTCCTGAGCATGTTCATCTCATAATTGCCTCACCATCCTCTTTTGGTCTTTTCAGCTCTTCCAACTGGTTTCCAACTAGTTCCCCAGGTTAAATACCCTACATTTAACTACCAGCTGTGGTCTGTCTTATAGACTGGACACTCAGAAGGAGTTGAAGAACTAGAAGTTTCTCAATAGGCAAAGTAAAAACACAAAACAAAACAAAGAAACAAACAAACAAAAAAACATTCTAGGTAGAGATGACAGCATGACCACAGTCCCAAGTGGAGAAGAGTGACCAGGGCAATGGAGCTGTGTTTTGGAAGTCACTGGGGAATGTACTGGAGAATATGACTGGCAATCTAGGGAGAATCAGATTACAGAGGCACTTGAGTTCACAAATTGAGGAATATGGGTTTTACTCCACATGACTGGAGAGTTGTTGAAGGTGTTGAGCACAGTGAGGTGACCACTCATGCTTTAGGAAGTTCAAACTGTAAATGGGGGGTGATTCAACTAAACAATGTTAGGGAAAGCCCAGTGCAGGGCAATTACAGTGCGAACGGCAAAGAGAAGGAGCCAATTTAATTTGTCAAAAGGAGGGGTACCTGGGGCGCCTGGGTGGCTCAGTTGGTTAAGTGACTGCCTTCGGCTCAGGTCATGATCCTGGAGTCCCTGGATCGAGTCCCACATCGGGCTCCCTGCTCAGCGGGGAGTCTGCTTCTCCCTCTGACCCTCTTCCCTCTCGTGCTATCTCTCATTCTCTCTCAAATAAATAAATAAAATCTTTAAAAAAAAAAAAAAAGGAGGGGTACCTGGATGGCAGTCAGTTAAATACCCAACCTTGGTTTTAGCTCAGGTCATGATCTCATGGGTCGTGAGATTGAGCCCCACATCAGGCTCAGCAGGGGTTCAGCTTGGGGATTCTCTCCTTCTGCCCCTCCCCTAATTCACAAGCACTCTCTCTCCCTGTTTCTCTCTCTCTAAAATAAATAAATAAATCTTTTTAAAAATGAAATAATTTCTCAAAAGGAAAGGGAAGTGTTAGGGGTGTCTGGGAAATGATGAGCCTGAGTGACTGAGCGGCCATCCCAGTGACCAAGAGGAAACCGCAGAGGTAAGCTTGATCTGCACCAACATGATAGGAAAAGCACTTACTTGAAAAATGTGGGCTTGAAACTCATGGTAGAGCTAACTCTGGGAGAAATTTTTTTTTTTTTTAAGATTTATTCCCGTTTGGGTGGAGGCATTGTGGGGTGGTACAGAGTACAGAGATTTGGAATGAGGCTTTGTGATTTTTTTTTTTTTTTAGTTAACTCTACCTCCAGAGTAGGGCTTGAACTCACGACTCCAAGATCAAGAGTCACACACTCTACTGACTGAGCCAGCCTGGTGCCCCCTGGGGGGAAATTATTTTAAAAGGCATTCTCACCCATTGACGAATCAGGTTTGTTGGACTAAGGAAATAGTTAGAACATTTATGTTAATAAGAAGCAACCATCTTGATTAAATTAATGTATAGTAATTTTTAATACTGTCATTTTATTAATGATAAATTCATAAGAATATGGCATTTCATGACACAATAACTGCATTACTAACTTGTTTTTATTAGTGTTATAGGTAGAATAAAAAAACGTTTTCATGACCTATATTTTAAATACCCAAATGAAATCATCAGCTTTTAGTGATGATAAAAAGAAAGAAGCTAAGGGTGCTGATGGCTCAGTTAGTTAAGCGTCTGACTCTTCATCTCAGCTCAGATCATAATCTCACAGTCATGAGTTCAAGCCCCAGTTTCGGCTCCATGCTGGGCGTGGAGCCTAGTTACAAAAAAAAAAAAAAAAGGAAGCTGAGCTGATCTTTTCCCTAAAGGTGACAAGGGTTTTGTCCTCTTCATGTATTCCAGACCAGCACAAAGGGTGCAGAAATAATTAGCTCATGTGTACATGTGTGTACTCTTCTAACTTCATTTGTCTTTCTAGACCCAGAGAATGTCTACTACATAAACAATCTGCAAACGTCATTGTATGAGTAAGCACTCTAATCAGAAATTTAGTGCCAATAATTTGCCCTATTATAAAGTTTTAAAAAGGAATCTTTATTTCCCTATAATACCACTTGGACATGATGCTGAAACCAAAGAATTAAGTTGAGATTTGTCAAAATCAGTGTACTTTGAAAACAAACTCCCATCTAGTAATGTGACTTTGTTCATGTGATTCTGGGGTCCTGAATAACTCATGGATGAATCCATTTGTTCCAAAATTTGCAGGTGCTTTATGAGAATTACTGCCTGAACAATGTGCATTTTGGAGCTACCGGGTGCCATTGAGATCTTTTATTCTATTTTATGGGGGAATAAACGGAGACCTACAGGAAACCAAATAAATTGCCTGAAACATCACAATTAGTCACATAGCCCAGCCATATGCCTATCCAACAGCCTTGCCATCACCATCAGTAGGCCTCTGGCGTTCCAGCACTGTGTCCACCTCTGGTACCAGCCTGCACGAAACCAGAGCTTGTAGCTCGACCCAGGGCAGGGAGCCTCCCAGATCCATCAGATTTCCTGCCTCTGATGACAGGTAGGCATCAGAGCAGAACAAAGTCACTCAAGCTTCACTTTGGGGATACGGGTTTTATTAACCCTGACACACACTCACAGCTGTGGCTTTCTGCATACAGCCCATCACCTCCAGCGGGTCTTCCTGCCAGGGCCACGTCTAATAGCAGCAGACCTAGGACGACTCTGATCGCCTCTCTGGTGCACATATAATGGATTTATGTTTAAACACACACATGCCACAGAGCAATGAAAGATTTCGGCTTGTGACAAAGTCAGGCACGTGCTTGCGAACATAGCAGGATGGGTGTGAATTATTAATAGCACCCCTCCCTATGGACCCTGGACTACCTCCCTTCACAGAAGTTCTTTCTTACAGGTTGTTGTGCATCTTCCAGAATTCCAGAGCTGTCTCTAAACAGGGTAACCAGTCTGCTTTCTTTTCCCAAGCCACTCTTTCAGGAGGGTCTCTGTATGTCACCCCTATGACATGGTAGGGTCTAAAGACAGGGGAATGGCTTTTTTTTTTTTCCCTGTGTTTCCTCTCACAGGAGACAGGAATCTTTCTTATTCTCAGTGACCCAGGGGCCTGCCTGTAACATAAACGACACATAATCTGCCTGAAACTTTCCCCTGCTGAGGGAGACAGGAGAGAATTGATGTGTTATTGGATCAGCTCAGATATTCAGGTCCTCATAGGGTGTTACGGACTGAATGGTGCCCCCAGCTCCAAATTCGTATGTTGAAGTCCTAACCCTCAGTACCTAAGAACATAACTATATTTGGAGATAGGGTCTTTAAAGAGATAATTACGGTTAAATGAGATCATAAGGTTAGGGTCTTAATCCAATATGACTGGCATCCCTATAGGAAGAGGGAGGGATGCCAGGCATGCATACACACAGAACGAGCCATACAAGGAATAGAGTGGAGCCACCTGCAAGCCAAGGAGAGAGGCCTCAGGGGAAACCAAACTTGCCAAACTTTGATCTTAGACTTCTAGCCTCCAGAACTGTGAGAAAATTAATTTCTGTTGTTTAAGCCACCCCATCTGTGTTATTTGGTTATGGTAACCCTAGAAAACTCATACATAGGGTGATCCAGAAAGTAATATGGACCATAACCTTGATTACTGAACCCAGAACCCAAAGGGTGCAAGCAGCTTTGTGCTTTATGTCACTTGACGTGATCAAATCTGACCAATTTCCCTGTGGAAGAAGCCCAAGCCAAGGTAATCAATCTCACAAGCAATGGTAAGAAAGAATGGAGGCCTCACAGCAAGGTGGATTTCATTCTGGCAGTCATGGAACAGAGTCATATTTCACGGAGCAACCCCTATCTTGCCCAGGATTATCTTGCCCAAGAAAATGTCTGTCCTATCAAATATCCTTAGTCTGTACCTTATAGTCCTGGCATACGCAGTGAGAATTCATTAATTCAAACCTCCCACTTATTTGAATTTTGTGAAAAATTTATGTTAAAGTTTCTCTTTATACAAAGTATAAATGAGATAATGAAGAAGCCAATCAATCAACTTCAAGGAAATGGCATATTTACTTAGACTGGCTTCAAGAACCTTAGAAATATGGGTCTGCCTGTAAATAATGATTGTACCGAAGTCTGAGGTGTTTCTCTCTCTTCACAGAGCAGCTCCCTCCCTCTCTCTCTCTTACCCTACAGAGTGGTTCTTAACCCTTGTGCTCACTTTGAAAGTTGATCTAGAAAAACCAGAAAGATGAATGAAAATCTCACAGAACCTACAGGCTCGAGAGGACAGGGTCAGTATGATTTATTACACTTAAACATCTCCAAATGCAGAAGTACCTAATACATAGTAGGTACTCCCTAAGTGTCATTTCTATTCTCCTTTCCCAATTAATCTAAACAGTAAGTTTTACTACAGTGATTGATACTGGTGCTGAAGGATCATAAAAGTTCATGAATTATAAAGCTAAAATGAAATTAGAAACCATCCACTCTAAGTCCTTCAAGCTAAGAGGTAGAAACTGAGGCCAACAGAGATTATGTGCCATCTTCAAGTTCATTCACTCATTAATAAACACCTGCCGTGTGGCAAGCTGGTCACAGAGTTGGTTGCTGACAAAGTTAGGAGCGGGACCCAGGACCTTTGGCCTTGAGCTCCTTCCACTCCTAACCACAGGGCTGCCCCTGAACTAGTTTTGTTTCAGAAATCACCATGTGATCTCAGGCATATCGTGCCACCTCTGCCCACATGTATTTAGGGTTGATTCTCCTTCCTTAAATGTGGTAAAGGAAGATACAGAAAACAAATCCCTAAATGCTGACAGGATTACACTTAGAGGAAGCAAGAAAAAGATCTACAAACGCTCCTTCGGGTGCTTGAGTATGCCTGACAAGTTTCTTTTCTTTCTTTCTTTTTGTTTTGTTTTGTTTTGTTTTCATTTTTGTTTTTAGTTCAATTCAATTAGCAGGGGGCCTGGGTGGCTCAGTTGTTAAGCATCTGCCTTCGGCTCAGGTCATGATCCCGGGGTCCTGGGATCGAGTCCCGGTCAGGCTCCCTGCTCCGTGGGAAGCCTGCTTCTCCGTCTCTCACTCCCCCTGCTTGTGTTCCCTCTCTTGCTGTGTCTCTCTGTGTCAAAAAAATAAATAAAATCTTTAAAAAAAAATTCACTTAGCCAACATCTAGTACATCATTAGTTTCAGATAAACATCCAGGGCCCATCATATCACGTGCCCTCCTTAATGTCCATCACCCAGTTATCCCATCCCCCCACTCCCCTCCCCTCCAGCAACCCTCAGTTTGCTTGCTAGAGTTAAGAGTCTGTCATGGGTTTTTCCCTCTCTGATGACTTCCCATTCCCTTCCCTTATGATCCTCTGCACTGTTTCTTACCTTACTCAGCCATCAGAAAGGAAGAATACCTACCATCTACATCAACGTGGATGGAACTGGTGGAACTGGAGGGTATTATGCTGAGCAAAATAAGTCAATCAGAGAAGGACGAGTATCCTATGGTTTCACTCACATGCCTGACAAGTTTCAGTGACACTCTCCTGTGGGCAGCATGAGGCACGATGGAAGTGAAGGTGAAGGGGCCCTCAGGAGGGTGTGGACTAGGGGTGCAGGAGGGGTTTTGTGATGGGAGTCATACCAAGTGTGGAGGTGGAGGTGGAGAGGCTGGGGACAAAGTGAGATTCTTGCTGAGGAATGACTCCAAGTTCAGAGAGAGGGAGCAGTGTTCTAGGCAGAAGGAGCAGAACCAGCACCTGTGCGGAGGGACATCTGTTCAATGTGGAATCTGAAAAGGCTTTAAAAAGTAGAAAGTAGGATATAAAAATATGTCATTATTAATAACTTATAATCCCATCTAAGAATTTATGTAAATAGGCTATTTTCAGCATGATTCATTTTTCTTACAAACTGGCTTCCTCGAGCCCCTAAGAGTGCCTTGAATGCAAACACGACAACTTTGTTGATCGAGTCAATATTTACCCTTTTATGTGCTTTCTAATTTCAGCTTCGTCATTCAGCTAATATTTTAGCAGGGCCTCGAAACTGGCCATAGGGAAGCCTCGGATGCTTCCCAGGCCTGTGAATGGACCAAACATAGTATTACACCTGCTATGCTCACAAATACTGAGCTTAGTTTACTAGTGACAATTTTTTTTTAAGTGATAGTGGTAAATTTCTCTAGGAGAATATTTATGAAATCCAAGTAGCAGCAGGACACGCGCACACACACACACACACACGCACACGTACACACACAAACGTGGGCACACACACACATACACACACACACAGAGCCTTCCCATCTGTTTAATACTTTGGAATGTGAGGCCCCCAAAAATGTCTATTTTGTATAGAGTCCCGGAAAACATTTTAAAAAGAAGAAAAATATGAGCTCATAAGGGGATACTTCAATTTTCTCACGGTTATTATTAAAAACTAAATCTTGCTGCTGGCCTATGATAGAATATCTGGTACCAGACTAGTTCTCCTAGTATACACCTTAAAACTAGGAACAAACCATTAGAAAATTAAATTTAAAAATAGTATTTGCAATAACATCACAAACACAAAATTCTTAGAAATAAACTAATGAAAGATCTACAAGGCCTCTACATTAAAAACTAAATAAATGTATGTTATGGATCAGAAAATGTGTCCATGTGCTAATGTGTCCATCCTATACAAATTAATCCATAGATTTAGTGCAATCTCAACCAAACTTCTAGAAGACAAGATGATTCTAAAACTTATATGTAAATGCAAAGGGCCAGGAATAGCAAAAACAGTATTAAAAAAGGACAAAGATTGGGTAAGTTACACCATTCAATGCAAACATTTACCACAAACTTCATTAAGCAAGACATCATTCTATTAGCTAAAAATATAGTTATAAATCAGTAAGAAGGACTAGAGAGTCCAGATATAAACCCATACATATATGGCAAACTGACTTTTGAAAAATTCACCAACATAATTTAATGGGAAAGGAGAATCTTTTCAACATAGGCTTCTGAAACAGCTGGACCTTCACGTCCAAAACACACACACACATACACAAAACACCACACCAGAATCTCAGCTCCTGCTCCATGTCACACATAAGTTTAATTTAAAATGAATCACAAACATAAACATAAAAAGTAAAATTCTAAAAATTCTAGAAAAACACATAGGACAGAATCTTTATAATCTTTGTGTAGGCAAAGATTTCTTAAACAAGACACAATAAGCATGCACTGTAAAGGGAAAAAAAGGTGATAAATCTATCTTCATCAAAACTAAAATACTCTGTTCTTCAAAAGACAGTTAAGAAACTGAAAATGTGAGCCACTGACCAGAAGAAAATATTCACAATACAAACATATGACAAGGGACTAGAATATAAAGATTCTTCCAAATAAACCCCCCCAAAAAAATGCACCCAAAGCTTAAATAGATACTTGATAAAAGAAGATATTCAACCGGCCCAAAAGGACATGAAAAGATAGTGAACATCTTTCATCATCATGCAAATACAAGAATGGCTAGAATTAAAAGACCGATAATACCAAGTGTTGACAAAGATGCGGGGTGGGTGGCTCACACACTGTTATGGATGATAAAATGGTGCAACCACTTTGGAAAACCACTTTGTGGTTTCCTCTAAAATTAATCATACACTAAGAACACTACTCAGTGATTTCAACCATAGGCATGTGCCTAAAAGAAACGAAAATGTATATTCACAAAACGATTTTGTGTGAATATTCAAAGCAGCTTTATTCGTAATAGCTCCAAACTGGAAAGAATCCAAATGTTCGCCAACTGCTGAGTAGATAACTGAACTGTTGTGTAGTCAAACAATGGAATAGTACTCAGCAATAATAAGGAATTAACTGCGGATACATGCAACAATATGAATGAATCTAAAACATTATGCTGAGTGAAAGAAGCCAAACATGAAAGAGTAGATCCAATATGATTCCAATTATATGAAGTCCTTGATCATGCAAAACTGATAGTGATAGAAATGAGATAAGTGTTGCCTGAGGCAAAGATTATGGGGGTGTGGGGGGATCAAATGCAAAAGGCCACAAGAGAAGTTTCTGGAGCAATGGAAATGTTCTATATCACACTGAAGTGGTGGTTACTCTGGTGTATATATTTGTCAAAACTCATCAAAGTATCCACTTGAAATATAAGAATTGTATGTCAATTATTCTAGAAGAAATCTGATTTAAAAAAATAAAAATCATAAAATAAAGAGAAACATACACAGCACAGTTTACAAAGGCATTTCATTGTTTGGTTGATCTTCTTAATCCTTACCACCACCTGCTGAAATAAGCATGCTACAAGCTTCTCATAATAACAACGGCTATATTGATTTATCATTTATTTATAAGGTTCTGTTATGTGCCAGACATTGTGGCAAGCTCTGGTCAAGCAATCCTCAAAACAGTCCTGGGAAGCAGGCATTATGATCTCCATTCACAGATGAGGACTTCTTCCCAGCCCCCTCCCTCTCTCTCTTCCCGAATCTTGCATTCCTCCTGCACCCCAGGCTTACTACTATCCACTCTTTGCTTCTGCTTGGATCTGCTGGGTCTGCCCAGGCTTTGCCTCAACTCTTTGTCGTCAGTCTGCCTGTGTTCCCTGCAGGTGGCTCGGATGAGAAGGGCAAGGACAAGTTTCTGTTCTGATAAAAACTCCAGTCATGAAAGCCTGGGGCCTGTCTGCTGAATCCCCTCCTAACTGGACTTTTAAAAAGGCAAAACTTGACCATGTCATGCTCTTGATTAAAGTCTGCTTCGTTTTACCTCAAGATAAGGTCCAAAATCCCTAGCATGACTTGCAAAATCCCACAGGACACAAGTGATAGCAACGTCTCTAACTTCTTCCCTCTCCAAGCTGCTCTCCACCTGCCACAACTAGCCTCTATGTGTGTACTTTACCTTCCAGCCAGACTGAACCACCTGCACATCCCAGATGTCCTGCACTCCTTCTTGCCCTGGGGACTTTGTACATCCTCTTTCTATTTCCTGGAATTCTTGTTTCCCATTTCCTCCAAGGACTTCAATGCTAATTTTTTTTTTCTATTCTTCATGAGTCAGTTTAGCCATTACTTGGAAAATTATCTCTGATTCCTGGGGCTATTCAAGATCCATCTTGCCTGCATCCCCAGATCTGTAAGCTTCTATTATAGGTTTGATTACCATTAGTTGGCCTTATTTTGTCTTTCCCACTAGACTGTGAGTACTTTGAGAGTGAGCCTGCATTTCCACTCCTGTATTTCTGGCACCTACCAGGGTGCCTGGCATGTAAGGGGCACTTAGCACTTGTAGAATGAATATATGAAAAGAATGACAGCAAGTCGGGAATGATGCGTGATAACTATATATGTTTAAAGGAGGTTGTAGGCCCTGGAAAAGATCTCCCTCAAAGGAAAGGAAGTAAAAGTGAGAATTTCAACAATACATTTCCTGTGAGATTTCCCCCCAGGATCCCAGTAAATGGGGCCGACTACAATCCAAGACCAATGGACCACCCTGGAAAAGCAAAGCCTTCTACTCAGAATTGCGTGGGAACCCCTTCCGCCCACATTGTGCTCTCAGCCCACTCAATCTGGAAATGGAGTGTCACATATTTTGGTCTGTGCTGTGCCCTGGCCTCCAAAGTTGAAGAGAACGGCATTCTCTAGGCATAAAGAATGCACCCAGACCCACTGATTAGGAATGCATTCTGAAACCAAAAAGTTTGGGAAGAGTTAAGCAGCCTGGAAGCTTTTAGAGATCTTTAGCAAATGGGATTCAGCACAAAGACCTCCCAGGATGTAGAACTTGTCCCAGACAGGAATCAAAGCTGTCCCCGATCTGGTAAGGATTTCTAGGGGCTTAAGTAATTACCACAGATCTATTTGAGTAGGTCCCCAAGGTGGATACTAAGACTCCTGGGATCTGCTCTCACATGAGACCTGCAAATGCAGGCTCCTTTGTCCCAGCAGATGGGCAAACGTTGACAAATATACATTGGGTTGAGAGAGTACTACTAGATCCTTGAGATACAGTTGTATAGAAAGACTGCAGACCCATTTCTGGCCTGGGCATTATATGGATGTGTCACTGTGTAACTGTCTCTTATAAGCTCTATTTCTTCATCTCAAAAATGCAGGCCCACTGAGACAGTTCCCAGGGGACCACAAATCAGGACAGTGGACCTGACAGTGGACTGATATGGCCCAGCACTGGACAGGGTGGTCTCTGGGGTCTGAATGCCTGGATTCGACCTGGGCTGTATCACTTCTGTGACCTCAAGCCTCACTTTCCACATCTGTAAAATGAACATAATGAGAGGACGTGTCAGAGTAAAGACACAGTAGAATTAGAATTTAATACAGAATCCTTGCAAGTTCTTGGCACACAGTGGGATCAGTGAGTTTCAACTGCCATTAGTGAAATGGGACTCTCCTTAACAATCTAGGGCACAGAGTAGCCACGGGACTGACCAGAACACAATCTTTGCCTGAGCGGCTCACCTCACAACATTGCAAAAGAACTCTGTAGCTTCAGCTGTAAGACGGCCACTGATTTGGATTTGTTCTCAGGGTCAATCAACATATATTTACCAAGATGATGGGCCCACCTAGAGCTCAGCTCTGAGGCTACAAAGATGAAGGAGGAATGGTCCCTCCTTCTTCCGGTTTTCTGAAACTCACTGACGGATGGGAGAGGCAGATCCAAACAGACGTCATGGCACAAGAAGATCTGTCTCATTACTGTGTGATAAGTCGAGTGCAAGAGGGAGGCAAGGTTGCTGTGGATGCACAGAGCGAGGGGCAGGGGTGTGTGGAACGTTTCTTAAAGGGCCGAGGTTCGGGGGATACACAGAAGAATGAGAAGGCTGAGTTCGCCAGCCGAAGAAGGGAAGGGAAGCATGTTCGAAACGGGAAGGCCAGCCCAGACGGGGGCCCAGAGATGTCATGTACTTTGGGAGCTGCTGGGATGACCCAGAGATAGGAGAGTAATTCAGCTCAGGTAGAGGCCAGGGTATGAGGGCAGCGATGAAGCTGGAGTCTGATGTAAGTAGAAAAGGATCTCGGGGAGATCCCATGGGCTGAATCTGGGTTTCTCAACCTCGCCACCCCTGCCATTTTGAGCAGGATGGTTGTTTGTTGTGGGGGCTGTCCTGTGCTTTGTAGGACACTTAACAGCATCCCTGGCCTCTACCCTCCGGGTACCAGGAGCATATACACATCCCCTTCCCCACCGTGATGACCGACAAGGCCTCTAGACATTGTCAAATGTCCCTTGAGGGGCAAAATCTCTTGGCTGAGAGCCAGCAGACTAAACTAAGGACTTTGGACTTTATGCTGGGTTAGAGGTTCCTAAAGTAAGGCAACATGGCCAAATACACATTTAATTTTGACTGTTTCAGATTAGAAAGGGTACAAAGACAACCAACCTGGCTATTGCAACCATCTAAGAAAGGGATTATATGTGACAGCAGAAATGCTAAAGAAGGGATGTTCTCTAGATATAGGTATAAACATAGATTATATAAAGAGTTCATACATTCTTTCTCTCTCTGTATACTCTGTATGTAGACATATACATCTATACTAATTATATACTGATATTAGTGTATATAGAGTATACAGTATACGTAATACTAATTATACATTAAGACATATATAATAAACACACACACACACACTAGTTGACTCCATCGGAAAATAGAGGGAGGCCAAGAGAAAGGGGTGATGAGTCTTTACCTCCCCTCCAGGGACAAATATGAACACTTTTTCTGACTTGTTTATAATCCTCCAGAAAAATTATGAACACCACCATTACACTTTAAAATTAATAACACCATTTCACGAACACATTAGCTCATGAAATTCACACATCAGTCCCCAGATTTGGCTTTAGAATTCCCACGTTACTAATGAAGAAACAGGTTTAGAGAGTTAGTGGTTCAGCCAGAGCCACAGAGCCGGGAGACTGTGGAGTGTGGACTCACTTCTCGAATCCAAATCCCGTTCTCTTTCTCCCATACCATGAAGGATGTTTCATAACATCAGGCTTATGGTATTCTGACTTGTTGCAATCAGTTTGATCTGGGGCATTTTAAAACTAATTCCATCTAGTTTTTCAAACAGTACACTTCCAAGCAGATGATCTCATAAAAGTACATAGAGAAGAGAACCACAAAAAGTTCTGGAAAGTTTTGTATGCGTTTTTTTTTTTTCTTTTCTTTTCTTTTTAATTTTTGGTATGTGCCTTCTTTCTTTTTTCCCCTTTTTCTTATGGTGTTAATTAAGGACGTGCCATCTCTTTTGTACTCAGCTCAGGCTCTTATAACTAAAGCTCATCAGCCTTAACTGAAGTCCTCATTCCATATCCATGCTGTCCCCCAGTAACTCCCCAGTTTTCTGTGAATTTGACACCTGGAGTCCATGTGCCACAAGCAGGCCACTGAGGTGCAGAGAGAATCAAGCCCTTTACTTAATTTGTTTGATTTGCTCTGTTGCCGACAAATCTTTCTGCTGTACGTTTAGAAAGAGGACAAAAAAAGTATTCCTTCTCTTTTTCTTTGCATGGCGCAAAGTTTACAGCTGATAAATCTGTCTAAATGTTGTTAACAGGTCAAGTGCACCTGGGGGCCAAACATGATTTCGCCAGATCCAGGAAGAATGTGTGCATTTTCCCCAGTTGTGCCCACACATCATTTGTTACACTGTTTGAAAGGCTTGGCCAGTGCTGGTACTCTGCTTTACTCCCACCCCAAGTTACAGAGTGTGCTCCACTTACAGAGTTTTCCAACTACTGCAGGGAAAACATTTTCAAGAGTAACATAGGTCTGGTTCTGCATGCTGGGAAAGAAACAGAAGAGTTAGAGAACATATTCAAAACTGGGCAGTTGCTCTAGTCTTTCCATTTAGATTTGCTTGAGAATTGCATTAAAAGTCAGAGGGCTGATTTGGCCACGGGAGGTGAAAAGAAACCAGTATTTATCCAGAGCTTTTCATGAGGGAGGCCTTACAAGAGTCACTTTGCCTGCTCATTTCATTAATTCTCACCATGATCCTATAAGAGATTATCCCTTTTTCCTCATTTTCAATAAGGAAACTCAGAGGCTCAGAGAATATAAAACTCTTGCCCTAGACCACTCAGCCAACGAAGGGAGAATTAACAATATTTTTCACTCTTTAAGGGGTTTGTTGAGTGCTTTTGCCAAGCACCGTTCTGAGCACTGAAGATACATCTGTGACCGAAACAAAGACCTCTGTCCTCATGGAGCAAACATTCTAGACAGGGGACAGATCCTAAACACGGTAAGGATGTAGAATATCGCATATGTTGAAGACAACAAAGACGGCAGGAGTCACTGATGCTGTTCACCGGATATTTCCTGTGTTCAGCTTTCCACGTGTCTAGCTCTCGCAAATGAGTGGTAAGCAGTGTCACTTCTGGCTGGAGTATGTAATTGCTGGTCTGAGACTCTCCAGGCCACTCACTGTCCCCTCCCATGGTGAGAGGCAAGGTTTCAGGTGATGATCGTTCCAACAGTCTGGGTCCCAGGCAAACACTCTAGAGTTCAGTGCAGGAAAGAGGGGAGAGGTTGTTTGCAAGAGAGAGTTTAACTACAAGTGTAAGTAGTGGACATTTAATTAGGAATAAGACAATAAGGGGAGCTGTGAGGCCCTGCCCTGGAGTTCAAATCCAACAGCACCAGTAGCCTAGAGCCTGGAACCAAGGGAAGAGGGGTCCTGCGAGTCACATCCCATTGTGCAAGGAGCGTGGTATAGCACAGGAGTGCTATACCTGCTATAGATGCGGAAGGGGACTCAGGCAGACATGGGTTCAAATCTCACCTGTACCATTAACCAGCTGCACAGAAAACCTTGACTTGGAAATAGTTCATATTTGAACGTCAGCTTACTTGCAGATGCAAACAACAAACTTGCTTTATAGAGCTGTTGTAGTAAGGGCTAAATAAGGTGGGGTATGTTAAGTCCAAGTGCTTGGTTCATTAACTATCAGTGTCCCCCCAGTCCCTCCAACCCCTCTGCCCCAGTGGCCTTCTTTAGGCCTCCACTCCTGGAACTAGAAGTTGTGTGTCATCATCATCAGACAACAGGCCTGACTTTTTCTCCAATGGCTGTAATCAGACTGCCTTTCGTTTTAAGGGCCTGGTTCTTGTATTCCTCACTTTGGTTTCTTTGTTTTGCTTTGTGTGTGTGCATTTTTATGCTTTTTGTTTTGTTTTTGGGTCTTTTTTTGCTTCCTTGGTCTTCAAAAAACCATTTATGTGTCCACTGTTTAACAATATAAGGACTAAACACTGATTCTCACTTCCTATGGCAGCTGTTACATCTCCTTCTCCTTTCTTGGCTTCTCTCTCTTTCCAAAAAAAAAAAACCAAAAAAACAAAAAAAAAAAAGCGAAGCGCACAGTTTCCTAGCTCCCCTGCAGTGGTCTCCATCCTGTGCATCATCTTCTCCTCTCTTGGGGCTCTGTCTGTTATTGAAACATATAATTGGATTAAGCAGGTTTATGTCTCTGTGTCCTGTTTCCTGTGTAATTTATGTCCTTCACCACACAGCAGTAAGCAAAAAAAGAGGGGAAGTGTCTTCCTTGTTCACAGAGAAAAATCAATTATCCTTCTTCTAAAATGAAATCATATGCATTTATTTGGTGGGAAGTCTTCAAAGAAACCAAAAGGATCCCTCTAAAATATTCAGGCCATCTTTATAACCCCCTGGAGTCTGGCTTAATGCTTCGTTAACTATAAGTTTATTGGTTACCTACTAGGTACTAGATATCAGATACAAACAAGACGTGGTCTCTCCCCTTAAGAAGGTCACAGTCTTGGAGGGAAGTAGACATGACTCATTAGCGTACAGGGTGATTCATACAGTGTAAGAGTGCGGCAGTCAGAGGTGGCGCAGGGGAAGGTGTGATTAATGCAGTGGTGTTCAGGGCAGGAGTGGTGGGTCAGAGGGGACAGTGAGATGGGGGATAAGGTTGGAGAGATCAGCGAGACCGGGTCATAAAGAGCTCCCATTTTACGGGAGAAAAAAGTGTACACTTCCCTTGTTTTCCCCAAGAGAAGAGAGGATTAGAAGATTATGGATATAGAGGTGGATTCTATAGTGTGTCCGGATTGGTTCTAATTCAAAAATGGAAAGAGGGGAGGATGGAATTAATCAGACGCTGCGCTGGGAAGTTAAACACATCACCTCGTTTGAATCTCAGAACACCCCAGCATGCACCTGCTTTGCCGCGAGCTATTCGTATTGCCCCCGTTTTATACATGAGCAGACTGGGGTTCAGAAACATTTACCCTGCACCTGCCCAATGGACTGGGAGACAGGGCAAAGCTCTTCTGAGGACTGGCTGGGAAACCCAAACGAGATGTCCTTACCACATGGGTTCTCTTCCACTAATCTGCCCACGCCAGGGGCTTTTCTGATTGTGGTTTCTTAAAGCTGACAGAAGCTAGAGGAACCAATGGTAGCTGGAGGAAAGGTAAATACCCAGTCAACTGCACAATTACCAAGGATGGCACATATCCCAATAAAGACGGCAAGGCCTCTGAAACAGCTTTGCTCTCTCCCATTGTTTGGAACTTCAACACTGATACACACAAGGAGCTTAGACCCCAAAACATCACAACCGGATCAATAGTGCTTGCATAAGAACCACGTGGCCTTCACAAAGCTTTGCCTTAGGACACAGAGAAGCAGAGTGAACCATCCTATCCTCACCAACCAGCCCGATCGTGTTTCTCACATCTCCCTCTGACAAAGGAGACGGACGGTTGCACTGGGAGCGCCAGACAATTCCCATGGGCAGGCAAGTTCTTCAGCAGGCTTTCTCCCTGGGATGGACTACCTGGAAAAGGAGATTATCCACCCTTGCTTCTGTGGGGTCAACCAGGAGGAGTTTACCAATAAATCTAAGGAGTCTCTGTCTCGAGCCCACGTTCTCAAAAAGGGTGGGGATTTCTATTTTGCAGTGGCTTGGCAGTTTGCAGGCTCCCCAAGACCTATCACCAGGTGAGACTGGTCAATAAAGGCCAATAACAACATGGCTGTTAGGCAGGACCATGGCCACTGGAGCAGAAGCCTGGTTCTCCAGAAACCAGTCCAAGCCAACTTCCCGGATTACACGGGGGATCAGGAGCTGCCAGGCCGGCTGACAATGTGAAAGAACTCAGGTGCGTGGCCAAAAGCTCAATCTATTTGGAGGGTTAGACTTCCAAGAAGGGAGGAAGTACCCCAGGGAAAGATGTGAGGGGTCACACGGGGTGGCCCGCTGCTCTTCTCTGCAGGTCAGCCTCAATCAGTCCCTGTTTTATCAGATGGGCTGCAGCCCCACTTATTTTTCTGTTTCCTTGAAATGTGCTGCCCACGTTTAGCAATTCTTGCCTCCGTCATGTTTCGACAGAACTGCTTCTTTGGCTCAAGTACTGAAAAGCAGGAGCTCTGTGGGCTGCCTGGCATCCGTGGTCTCCCTTTATCCCCCTAAAATCCCTTTAGGACACACGAGGCAGATAATATCAGTGACCTCTCATCTGACACATGAGGACTCTGACAGAGGGCAGCTTTTCCCGAACCAGGAGGGAGACTGCCTCAAGAATCCGAGCAGTCTTCTCCCTGAGCGTCCTGCGGGATCGAACAGCAGGGCCCTGGTTCTCACTTCCACACACTTACATGCTGCAGTCATAAGCCAAATGACTCTTTCCCCTTGCAAAGTGCTGTAGGGCAATAGTTTCATAATGCAGAGGAACTCCATCAAATTCAGATTTTATTTATAAGATGAAAAGTCCCCTTTGTATGCAGCCATAATGGGAATAGGATGCAAGTCAAGACCATTTTCCTGAACTCTTTTTTTGTCCATCTCAAGGCAGTGCTGTGTGTCTAAAAAGATCCAAAGAGGCATTGCCATTATTGCTATTTTTGTTGTGATCATTCTTCTGATTGATGGATGGACGGACGGACGGATGGATGGATGGATGGTGGTGGTGGTTGTCTCGGGCTCACTCTCAATCCCTCCATTCCTAACCGAAGCTTTCGTTTTTCTGGCTTCTTCACCAAGACCTTATAATGACAAGAAACTGACTATCTACTTGGCCCCGCTCTGCCTCCATCCACTCCCTGATTTTTCCCTCACTATGGAAGTCAGAAAGTCACACACATGCAGCCTTTATCCATTTCCTATGGTTATAAAACTTCATAGCTCCAGCACTTCTTTCTAACTACATAAAATGCTCAGATTCAAAATTTTCTGTTCCTCTCTGTCAGTGCTGAGCAACCTTTTTACTCCCAGATAAGTTAGGACAAAAGTCATATCTGCACATTATTCCTTTTTCTCTACAATTCAAAATGAAGATAGCTGTACTGGGTCCCTAACAGGCCCCCACTGCTGGAGGGGCCATAGAATGGGCTCCAGCAAGCTCCTCTGCCCCTTCATCACAATGGCCTGGGGAGTTGAAGGTTGCCCCAGGGCTGGCTCCTCAATCTTTACACATCCCCTGAGAGTCAGAAACCTAAGGAAACTTCCTAGCACCACCCTCAGTGGTAGTACCAATGAGTTCTAGTGATGCCCGTGCTGTTGTATCTCAATTTGTTTAACATGATACTTCTGAGCTGGTTTTGCTTATAAAATACAGTACATTCGTCAGTAAGTCAACTTTAAAGTCTCATTAAGAATTCTATGGTGAATGATGTATATAAAATTAATCGTCTGTCCTTGGGGCCCATTTGACTTAACATGGTTTCTCCTGTGGCTATTTCATAATATTTTTGATTTGTGAAGAAAGTTTTGGTAATTTTTCTGTGTACATATTCCCATTGTTCTTTTTTGACAATAAAATCAATATGATGTTAAGGAGTCAGAAAATAAGGTTTCCAGCACTACTTGCCTCTTGGCAAAGTAAATGAAAGAATATTTGTTGTGATTTCTTCATCCATATAATTTCAGTGGAAAATGGATTGGTTTAAAATAGATTAAGTTAAATTATTTGCTCAAGAAATACAGCCAGTGATAACAATGAAGACTTGAGTCTGATTTTGTTCCATAGCCTGGCTGTTTTGCACATTTGGATTAGGAAGCCAGAGCAGATACCCAGTGTGGTTGGAGGGCTACCTTTCTCCTTTTCATTCTATAAATGAAAGAACAGAGGGCACAGTAGGGTAGGGACTTCCCCCAGGACACACGGAGGTTGACAACTGGCCTGCTGTGAGAAGTGAGAGCTCCTGACGCCCCAGGCAGAACGCATCTGGTCTTCCAAAGGCTCCTTACTAGCTTCGGACCATTCACTTTTCCTATTCCATGCGGGGCGCCACATAACACTGTCTCTTGCATTGTATTAAGTGGCTGATTCTTGAGGCTCAGAGCAACATATGTAAACATAGTCCCACATCCCTGTGCACACATACTCTTGCCATGTTCTCATGGGAACTGGATCTTTTAAAGTTTGGTATGAGAATGCAAATCTGCTCCATTGAAAAGCAATGTGGCAGAGAATAAACAGTTTGGGCTTTGAAATCAGACCAGTTTGGGTTTTTAACCGGGCTCTATCTCTAACCAGCTGCATGGCCGTGACCAGATTACAGAGCCTCTCTGAGCTTGAGGGATCTGGACCGTGGAGATGGTCCATGTACACTCCTTAGCCCTTTCCACCATCCGTGACAGTCTGTGCCAGGCAAGATAGCAGACAGATCATATGTGAAAATTCAGAACACAAAAGTGGCTACAAAAGTTCTCAAATGTGAGGACATTTTATTTTTATTTTTTAAAGATTTAATTTATTTATTTGACAGAGAGAGACACAGTGAGAGCAGGAACACAAGCAGGGGGAGTGGGAGAGGGAGAAGCAGGCTTCCCGCTGAGCAAGGAGCCCGATGTGGGGCTCGATCCCAGGACCCTGGGATCATGACCCGAGCCAAAGGCAGACGCTTAATGACTGAGCCACCCAGGCACCCATGTGAGGACATTTTAAAGTGAAAATTGTTCCTGTGTTATTCCAATATCCTGTGTGCACTTGCAATATGTAATAATGATTCAGTCCACAGAAACTTCTTGGGACATGTGTAAGTTTCTCAAATCTTGTCCTAACTCCACAGGTAAACCTTGCCTGCCTTCCACAACAATCATTTCACCTCACCTTTGACTCTCAGGATAATGCCCATCTGGCAAATACCGGATTAGTCAGTAACCATATCACCTATGGGCACTTTCTGTAAAGACATGCCAAATATAGGATATGTAGTATCAGAAAATATAATTTTCTATCCAAAAAAAAAATCTATTGTTTAATAGAAGAATAAAAGAGCACTTTTAATAAATGGGGAAATGCATTCTCTTAGAAAATATAAACTCAGAAAAGATATTTATCTTTCAGCTGTTAAGAAAGTATAGTTAACAAAACAAGCTTTTTATCAGTTTATAACTTAAATGTATCCTTTGACATGTAAAACCTGTGCTATTTTTGTATATTCCCTTCTCTAAGGCTTTCAGACAACTTGCACTAATTTTTATAACTTTCTCGTCAAGAAAGACAAATACAGTTGTAACTGGATCTACTCAAATGAGACATTAAAAAAAAAAAAAAGTTATGTTTGCCTGAATGGCCCAGAGAGTCAACAATAGTTGGAACACTCTGAAGCAGGCACTTTCAAGGCACTTCACGGTTCCTCTGCCCTTTGGCCCTTCACCATCCACACTCATGAAGAGGAGCTGGTGGTCACAGTGGCATCATCCTTCAGTCCAGAATCTAACCCAAGACAAGGATCCTATGAAACAAGTCTGGTGAAAGTCCCCAATAACCTAAGTGGGTTCCATTCTGCCATCACTTTTTATGTGGACAACCCCCCCAAAAAAAAATCTTTATAGACATCAGGGTTTAATTTCAAGGTTTCTTGTCACTGCTTCATTATTTTTCAAGAGTCAACCATGTGAAGCTCCATCCAATTTCCCTGTCACTTCTAAGTTATACCAAGTGAGTCTTTATTGCTGAATGACAATTACATTAAATGGAAACAGTCTGTACATACAATGATTTGATGTGAATAAATAGGCCACTTTCCCTGATCTTGTGGGTCTCTGGGTATGCTAATGTCTTTGGGACAGAAAAGGTGTATTGAATGAATGTGCTTGCCCAAGTGAATTCCCATGTCAAGACCCATACTGCCTAATGCCAGTTCTCAGGGAGAATTCTCCACTGCCAATCTCAAATTGCATATTGTTAATGCATGCCATTAAGATTAATCTTTACTTTAGCTGTCAGTTCTTATTTACAGACCCCAATTTTCTTTGCTGCAGTTAACTCTAGCTATGAAATCTTCCCTGATTCTGAGGACCTCGTGCCACCTTAAATTGACTGGCCTTAATTTGAGGATTGAATGTGTATGGAGGGGATTAAGACACATCTGAATTCACAGTTCAGTGAATACAGATGAAACCTCCTTATCTTGTTGATTCTTCAAAAGAGTAGTAATAGTTTGGCCTCCAAACGTTATCAAACATAAAAATTGCAATGTTCTTGGTCAAACTTAGATGACCCAAGGAAAGAAAACTACCATTGATAGAATATCTACCATATATAAACACTGTGTGTGTATTCACAGCTTTATGTACATTAATTCATTAACAACCCTATGAAGAAATTAATATTTTCTCCAAATTACAAATAAGGAACATAAAATCTCAGATAAAGTAACTAACCCAAAGTCATATAGCTATTTCAGCATAGTGGCTGAAATTTTTTTAAAAAGTGGGGTTGGGATATCTGTTCTGCTAGTGCTCTTGTCACTAGAACACACAGAACAAGAAGTTAAGAGCTTTCAATTTTATTTCTCACTTTCCCAACTAATTAATGCTGGGAAGAATTAAATTCTATGAGTTAACATTATTTAACACATAACAGCACATAATATATCTCACATTTAGATGATATCTAATTCCAAAGGATGTAAAGAATTTGGGAACTGATTTATTGGGATCCACTTTCTCTCTCTTGTCTCAGGACTAATTATTCATTAGTTTCAGCCAAGGGGTGCTGTTTGCACCATGTCAGTCACTCCCACCAAAAAAGTAATTGTGGGTAAGAAGTTTCAATAGTATACTTAAGGATCTATTATACTAACTCAACTTCCTAAAGAAACCTGCAAGCTCTCTACACTTATTGAAAAGAGACATTCCTGAGGTCGAGTCCTAAGGAAATCCACAGGTGACCAACTTAACTATAATGCACAAATATGACTCCTCCTCCTTATGAACAGCAGTTTGTTCACTCTTAGCATAGTCTACACAGGACTGGAATCAGAAGAGAGCAGAGCTATCTCTATCCTGGCCGTGGATAGGTAGAGTCAAAGGTACCTGTAATGACTTTACAGGTACAAGTTCTCACAGAGTATAGTTATGCAATTAGTGCTTGTGGGAAAAAATCCCCCCCCAAAAAAAACACATTAAAAAGGGAAGGAGGGGGAGGAGCAAGATGGCAGAGGAGTAGGAGACCTAAATTTCGTCTGGTCCCAGGAATTCAGCTGAATAGGGATCAAACCATTCTGAACACCCACGAACTCAACAGGAGATCGAAGAAAAGAATAGCAGCAACTCTCTGAACAGAAAATCGACCACTTTCTGGAAGGTAGGATGTGCCCCTCACCAAGTGGGATTTATTCCTGGGCTGCAAGGTTGGTTCAACATCTGCAAATCAATTGATGTGATACAATACATTAATAAAAGAAAGAACAAGAACCATATGATCCTCTCAATAGATGCAGAAAAAGCATTTGACAAAGTACAGCATCCTTTCTTGATCAACACCCTTCAGAGTACAGGGATAGAGGGTGCATACCTCAATATCATAAAAGCCATCTATGAAAAACCCACAGGGAATATCATTCTCAATGGGGAAAAACTGAAAGCTTTTCCCCTAAGGTCAGGAACACGGCAGGGATGTCCACTATCACCAATGCTATTCAACATAGTACTAGAAGTTCTAGCCACAGCAATCAGACAACAAAAAGAAATAAAAGGCATCCGATTCGGCAAAGAAGAAGTCAAACTCTCACTCTTTGCAGATGATATGATACTCTATGTGGAACACCCAAAAGACTCCACCCCAAAACTGCTAGAACTCCTACAGGAATTCAGTAAAGTGGCAGGATATAAAATCAATGCACAGAAATCAGTGGCATTCCTATACACCAACAACAAGACAGAAGAAAGAGAAATTAAGGAGTCGACCCCATTTACAACTGCACCCAAAACCGTAAGATACCTAGGAATAAATCTAACCAAAGAGGCAAAAAAATCTGTACTCAGAAAACTATAAAATACTCATGAAAGAAATTGAGGAAGACACAAAGAAATGGAAAAACGTTCCATGCTCATGGATTGGAAGAACAAATATTGTGAAGAGGTCAATGCTACCTAGAGCAATCTACACATTCAATGCAATCCCCATCAAAATATCATCCGCTTTTTTCAAAGAAATGGAACAAATAATCCTAAAATTTGTATGGAACCAGAAAAGACCCCAAATAGCCAGAAGAATCTTGAAAAAGAAAAGCAAAGCTGGCGGCATCACAATTCCGGACTTCCAGCTCTATTACAAAACTGTCATCATCAGGACAGTATGGTACTGGCACAGAAACAGACACACAGATCAGTGGAACAGACTAGAGAGCCCAGAAATAGACCCTCAACTCTATGGTCAACTCATCTTTGACAAAGCAGGAAAGAATGTCCAATGGCAAAAAGACAGTCTCTTCAACAAACGGTGTTGGGAAAATTGGACAGCCCCATGCAGAAGAATGAAATTGGGCCATTTCCTTACACCACACACAAAAATAGACTCAAATTGGTTGAAAGACCTAAATGTGAGACACGAGTCCATCAGAATCCTAAAGGAGAACACAGGCAGCAACCTCTTCGACCTCAGCCGCAGCAACTTCTTCCTAGACATATCGCCAAAGGCAAGGGAAGCAAGGGCAAACATGACCTATTGGGACCTCATCAAGATAAAAAGCTTTTGCACAGCAAAAGAAACAGTCCACAAAACCAAAAGACAACCAACAGAATGGGAGAAGATATTTGCAAATGACATATCAGATAATGGGCTAGTATCCAAAATCTATAAAGAACTTATCACACTCAACACCCAAAGAACAAATAATCCAATCAAGAAATGGGCAGAAGACATGAACAGACATTTTTCCAAAGAAGACATCCAAATGGCCAACAGACCCATGAAAAAGTGCTCAGCATCGCTCGGCATCAGGGAAATCCAAATCAAAACCCCAATGAGATACCACCTCACACCAGTCAGAATGGCTACAATTAACAAGTCAGGAAACGACAGATGTTGGCGGGGATGCGGAGAAAGGGGAACCCTCCTACACTGTTGGTGGGAATGCAAGCTGGTGCAACCACTCTGGAAAACAGTATGGAGTTTCCTCAAACAGTTGAAAACAGAGCTACCATACGACCCAGCAATTGCACTACTGGGTATTTACCCCAAAGATACAAATGTAGCGATCCAAAGGGGTACATGCACCTCAATGTTTATAGCAGCAATGTCCACAATAGCCAAACTATGGAAAGAGCCAAGATGTCCATCGACAGATGAATGGATAAAGAAGATGTGGTATGTGTGTGTGTACACACACACACACACACTCAGTGGAATATTATGCAGCCTTTAAAAGGAATGAAATCTTGCCATTTGCAACGATGTGGATGGAACTGGAGGGTATTATGCTGAGCAAAGTAAGTCAATCAGAGAAAGACATGTATCATATGATCTCACTGATGTGAGGAATTCTTAATCTCAGGAAACAAACTGAGGGTTGCTGCAGTGGGGGTGGTGTGGGAGGGATGGGGTGGCTGGGTGATAGACATTGGGGAGGGTATGTGCTATGGTGAGCGCTGTGAATTCTGGAAGACTGTTGAATCACAGACCTGTACCTCTGAAACAAATAATACATTATATGTAAAAAAAAAAAAAAAAGAGGGAGATAGTAGGTAGGGAAAAATGAAGGGGGGTAAATCGGAGGGGGAGACGAACCATGAGAGACGATGGACTCTGAAAAACAAACTGAGGGTTCTAGAAGGGAGGGGGGTGGGGGGATGGGTTAGCTTGGTGATGGGTATTAAAGAGGGCACGTTCTGTATGGAGCACTGGGTGTTATGCACAAACAATGAATCATGGAACACTACATCAAAAACTAATGATGTAATGTATGGTGATTAACATAATATAATAAAATAAAATAAATTTCTATACATCTTTTCAACTTTATTCTTGACTATGACCCAATACATCTAATTTATATGGCAAAAAGAAAAAAAAAAGGGAAGAGGAGAGGGCAAAAAGATACAGCAACTTCACCAGATAAACTTCTTGAAAAAACCAAATCCAACCTCTGCTTAAAAATGTGAGGCTGAACACACATCTTTACCACCTGTTCCTTCCTTCGCAAAAATCTACTTCAATGCCATGAGGCACTATAATGTGTTATTATTGTTTGTTTGCCTGTCCACCTGTTTATTTGCTTAAAAGGATAAATACCCAAGGATAAAGAAGACTAAGAGCAAACTAAGAGCAAGAACCTGTGGGAAGGTGAAAAGCAACTGGATGACTAGTAATAGACTAAAAGAATCCTAAGTTGGAGAAAGATATAATTTCAAAACAATGAGAATAAAGAGGATCCTCCAGATGTGCAGAGAAGAAATACAGCTTGCATATAAAGGTTTAAAAATTATACTTGCATCATAGTTCCTAACACAAATCTTGGAACCAAGGCAAAATTGAGCAATGCCTTCAGAATTCCAAGGGAAATTATTTCCTACCCACAAGACTGTGCCCAGCTAAGCTATTAATTAAATATGATAGGAAAAAGCCATTTTCAGCCACACAGGTTTAAAAAAATTATTTCCTCCTTGTATCTCTTGGGAAAATACTAGTGGATGTGCTCCATCCAAACAAGGGAGCAAATCAAAGAGAAGAAGTCTTGAGATCCGGAAAATAGAGACTCTGAGATAACAATGTAAAAAAGGGAATCTCCAGGATGATAGTGAGAGGACCTTGCAAGAAAACTCCTGTGCAGAAGCCCTCGAGTAACCAGTTTCAGGCTGGGTCTCCAGCAGCAGATGCTGAGGAGTCTGGCATGCCGAATGTTTATTAGAGAACAGTAATTCTCCGAATATAGGCAGAAAGGAGAGGGAAGAGCGGACTGGAGAAGATGGAGAAACTGCATTGTGATGCAGCGAAAGTAACGCCCCAGCCAACCCCCCAGGGAGCTCTGCAGCGCCACAGCAGCTTCGGAGTTGTCCTCCCGTGGGCCGAAGTGACCTTTATACTCTCTGCATTATCAACCACTGGTTACAGGCCACCTTGGGAAGGCCATGCTCTCAGGAGGGGCAGCTCTCTGCAGGTGAGGTAGAAGGTGAGGGGGCTGACAGCGACCAGATCAGAAAAGACCCCCCCCCTTGAAGGGGCTTCTGGGCCACACACCTCCATGTCCTCCACACGGTTCCAGGTTGGGGCAGGTTAAAAGAATAGAGAAGAAAGTTCTTCAAGGACACGAAATTAATAAAATAATATGTTGTAAATTTTCACAACTGGGAGTAAATATAGGGATGAACTGATGAATGCGTAGAAACCTAAGCAAGGGACAAAAACAAGATTAACTCCAAGGGCAATGAAATATTGTGTGAGAAAAGGAATCATACAATACCGCATGCCCCCCTACAAATCAACTCAATCCGGTCACACAATTAGATTGAGAGAATGGAGAGAGGAACAAGGTGGACGGGGGTAAATCCTCCTCTACCACAGTGGGAAATCAATATTAGTACTTAAAACAGTTTTTACAAAGCAAGAAATAGCAACATTCTAATATTTAGTTGGTTCTCTGTGAACTACAAGTGTACAATACAGTAATGGTGGTATTATTATCATTATTATTTATAATAACAAACAAGAGGGCTGGAGAGCTTTTATTTAGTGACCTGTAAACCTATCTTACTAGAAATTATGCCTGCCTGTATATAATCTTCTGGACTCTCTTATTCTAGAATATTTTAATACATGGACAACAAGGGTCTCGGAGTATCACAAGTCCCACTTCAACCATTCTTACTCAACAAGTGGGTTGATAGAAAGAATTGCCATGGCCCTGACAACAACCTGGATATTCATCAAATGTCCCATGCTCCTAGACTGAGGGCTGTGCGCATGCTTGTCTGGCTTCCTGGACCAGGCTTGTCCCCATTCTCCGCAGAAGTTGTCGCTTCTCATTGAAGCTTAAATGTCAGCCCTAGCCCAAGGCCTTCCAGGAGTCGGACCCCTCTATCTCAATACATCTTCTGTTACTATCCAAATGAGTCCCCAACATTTCCGACAAGCTCCAATTATTTTATTTACTTCTCTTTTTTTTTCTTAACTCTCTCCCCACTCAAAAGCCATTTCCTTGCAACCAGGGGCGTTGCCTGTCCTTTTTACTCTGTATCCAGGCACTTGGTAGGTACTCAATGAACAGCTATTGAATGTAAAAAATAACAAACAAACAAACAAATAAATGAATAAACAAAAACAACGAGTCTCAGAGTTAACATGATTAGGCAGCCTTCTGATCTGGGGTCGTATTTCCAATAGTTCTGATGTCACGTATGGCCTGCTGTTTGACTTCATTTCTGCAAATGTGGGATTGAGCACTCTCAAAAGTATTTTCAAAACAACAAACTGAGGGTGCTAGAGGGGAGGGGTGGGGGGGATGGGTTAGCCTGGTGATGGGTATTAAAGAGGACACCTATTGAATGGAGCACTGGGTGTTACATGCAAACAATGAATCATGGAACACTCCATCAAAAACTAATGATGTAATGTATGGTGATTAACATAACATAATAAAATAAAATTTAAAAAAAGTTTATATAAATCGTGCCTCAGCCTACAAGGGAGCCAAGCATGGATTGTCTACCTCCTCGTGTTAAGCAAGTTTTCCTATTAGATTTTGCCAGTTTGAGGATGTCCCATAAATTGTTTCTCTCAACCAATCTTTTTCTTACAAATAAACAGTGATGAGAAAGTTTGAGCCCCCCGCCCAAAAAATCAACTACACAGATAAGAGCTCCTATGTTCCAAAACCGTGCCTTCCTAAATTCCAAAACTCAGAGCCACAGTTGGTAATTCATTCAGTATGTGTCAGCCATTCCACCAACATAGAAATTGACAGAGCAGAAAGCAAAGACATGAACACCCTGTCGCTATCATTTATTGAGCATTTACTGCATCTAAGGTACTCAGTATATTTCTCATCCTCATAACAACCCTGAAAGATAGCTTTTGTTGTTGTGGTTGTTGTTTTAATCTTACCTGAAGATGAGAAAATAGAAGCTCAGAGAAGAGAAGTCACTTGTCTAAGAATGCACGGCAAGTGCTTAATGAGAACGCAGGTCTGTCATTTCTAAAGCTGGTGTTCTTTCTGATCTTAAATGTCATTTCTAGAATGTAAATTTGTACCTTTTCACACCCAGAAGACCAAACCACAGTAGCTAAAACTGCGCCATTATAATAAGAGAGCCCTTTCATGGAAGGAAAAGCTAAGAAACCAACTCCTTCTTCAGTTTGTCAAGAAATTTAGAGAATTTTTTGTTGTTGTTCATGGATCACTTATGCAATTTTATATAATGACCATGAGAATCATGGCTCCATCACTGAGGTCTCAGCATAAATCAAGAGGGAAAATGATAATAAATATCTTTGAGCTAATAATGGAAAAGTACCACTTCCAGGGGTTACAGGTTGGCAAGAAAAGATATAAAATGTAAATGACACTTCATTTACTGTAAGAACAAGGTACGAATGTACAGAGTAATTTCTTTCCACCATGAATTCCTAATGAAATGTTGAGATCAATGTCAAGCAGATTACGGAAACAGGACATGAATTAGATGTCAAAATAAGTCAAACTGAATGAAGTCAGTTAGAGGAAACAGAGCCATATGATCCTTTGTCTTTGGTTTCAAGAACAAAGAACCACTTTTTTTTTCTTTTTTCAAAGCAATAATATTTAGGAGTTATTAGTCATGATGAAAGTGCCAAATATCTAAGGCAGAGTTATAGTTTCAAAACGTGCTGGACAAAACAAGACAATCTCCCCCTTAAAACAAAACATCAAAATAATTTTTAAAACAATCTTAATTTCAAGTGTTCATATTAGTTGCTATTTTGATAGATAAACCAAGATAATTTATAGAGAAAAATATAGAGAAAAATTTTTGTTCATCAGAACATGTCCTTAATTTCCTATTTTCAAAAGAATCATAATCACATTTTTTTCTAATTATAAAATACATGTTCATTATTTGAAACTTGAAAATGAGAAAGAAAACCCTCTCATGATCCCACAAACCATGATAATTTTCCTATAAGGATAAATATGTTTATATATCACATATGTGATAGATATTCCGTGTTTAATTTTAGGATGTTCATAATCTTTTCCCTACTCTGTGCTTGGGGACTAGGGTTTTCCAGGATGATCGTGATTTTATGTAATTATTTTTTTAACTAAGGATGGTTCTTATTGAACATGTGGTTGTACATGATGTGGTTCATATGCCTTCAAAAAAACTTTCCATATAAATACATGTGGGAGTCTTACTGGTTGGTGTCTTCACACTGAGTTCAAAATCTATGTTGCTAAAACCCCACGACCATCGCCAGTCTACCTGTGTTATCAGATGCCCTGTCGCTGGCCTTACCTGGAAGCACATGGGTTTTGGGTGTCAGACTGCTTAGTGGGGCCCCACACAGCTGGCCCCTCTCAGCACCATCTCTTCTGCTCTTTGCTCAGCAGCATCTACCTAGAGATCTATTTCACAATCTCCCACTGTAGGTATCTGTGAAAAGGGAGTGGGTTTCACCCTTGCCCATTATTTCCCTAAAGCCAATCCAGAGGCTTCCTCTTCCCTATTGTCAGCTGCTTTTTAGGGTGTCGTGACCCCCAGCATCTTTTTTTTTTTTTTTTTTTTGAGGAGGAGAAGGATTTATAATTGTCCCAAGCCATGGAAAAGAGAGCACAGGGCCCTTCTTGCAGTTCGGCCGGGTCTTGGGCTGAAGAAGCTGTAGAGGCCCGCTGTGTGGACCCTGCCGCCCGCCACAAAGACACCCAGGTCTGTCCCTCCACCTCACACGCCCCAGCTCCACAAGGTCACTTCTCCTCCCCCTCCCCAAGCAGGCCGCAGCCACAAGTGAGACAGACAGCTCTTCTCAGATTTCCTGCCTTGGCATAAAAGTTCACACACTGCTTTCCTCAAGCCTGCCCTTGGTGTCTCAAAAGCCCGTGCTGAAGGTTGAAAAAAAAACCCAAAAAACAAAAAGAAAACCTCACCTGCTGGTTCTTACTCTGTCAGTCCTGCTTCCCCCAGAGTCAGTGTGCAAGCCACTGAGGAACAGTCACGTGCAAGGGGGTAGAGTAAGGAAAGTGTGATGGTTCATACTCCAAAGCAGCATCCCACTAATTCCATTACTGTCCGCTCCTGGTTCATACTCCAAAGCAGCATCCCACTAATTCCATTACTGTCCGCTCCTCTACAACTGTGAGCAGCGTGAGGTCAGGAGCACCACTCGCCCCAATGTTTGGCACCACTTCTCACATGGCTGTGCAGCCTCACGAACTACCCGCTACATGGATGCACATTGGGCTATCATGATTTTTCATTATCAGAGATGGAGAAATTGGACAGCAACAAAGGGTATTCTTAACAGTGCACAGTTTCAATTGAACAGAAAAAACGCTTTACTTCTAAGTGGAATACTGGAGTACTTAGTGTAAACTGTTGAATTAAACAGATTTATGATAGTTCTGCAAAAGTAAAAGTTTACAAGGTGTTTTAAAGAAACCGATATCACAGGCCATATAATTTCCACAAGCATTTCAATATAAGACTGTGTAATCCCTCTGCATCTGATGGTGACGTAAGTGCGGGCGTCCAACACTCAGCCCTCCACCCTCAGTCAAATGGGATGACCAATGGATATAAAATTAGGGAAAAACCAGCATCAGCGCTGGAAAATAGGAAGGATGCCATACATATGCCCAACACGTTAGGGGATGTATATTTCATACAGGCTAATGCTAATGAACCCAAGGCACCATTTAGGCTCAATTCATGATCATCCCAGTGACAGAGAAGGAATAGTGAGGAAGTAGAGGGATCAAGACAATTCCTATAAGAACAACTAATCTGCAGGGGGCAAAAAGAGATCTGGGGATGGGAAAACCAAACAACCAAAATGCTAGTTCTACTGCGAGGCTCTCTCCTTCAGCCAGGACCTACCTCAAGAAGAAAGTGCCCAGGACAGAAGTAGAAGGCTACTTCAAGTGGGAGGCCATACCAAACAGGGGGTCAGTCCTCGGTCCTGAAAAGGAGCTGTAAGTCCAAATAAGAAAGTCACCTTGAAGACATGAAATGCTTCTTTTGAAACATTTACTCTAAGAAATAAGAACACCAATATGCTAATTTGTGTCTCAGATTCTGCAGGGCTTCTGAGTGAATGAGTCTGATAACAGAGTCAGCGGCGGAAGTTAAAAAAAAAAAAGTTATTGGATGTGGCACGGATGACTGATTGTTCACCAAATGTTCATGGTCCCCCTTCCATTATTATTCTCAGAAAATGTTTTCCACTTCACATTAGGGTAGGGCCCTACGAATAGTTCTTGCTGAAGGAATAGGAGTAAAGTGAAGAGTCTCTCTTGGACTAAGGCCTTTGAGAAGCCAGTGTGCCTTCTCTATCAAACCTGTCTTCTTTGGCAGAAAGGTCCTCGAGAATGGGAAAAAACTGGGACTCTGAATCATCAAGGGGCGGGGGAGAGGGGAGGATGAACTTCTATTGCTAAGAAGAATGTTGGAGTATGTTGGTGCAAATTGTTTGATGGCTGCAAATTCCTTCCCTCCCAGGATCCATGCCCTGTTATAATGTGACTTGGCAGTGCCTTGGTGAGATAGGGAAACTAAAGGGACCCCATGAAGGATGGCTTTTTTGGGTTCCTTTTCCTGCTTCTATTCTTGCTAGGACCTGCATCCCCACCTTACACACTTCTTAGAATGTATATCCTCCTTGCAATGGTCAAGGAATTAATGATTTGCTTGGAGTCTTCCAGCACAATAGATAACATCTAATGAGGGACCAGGTGAGGTTGTCGTGTACATTTTCCAGACCACAGACTCATCAAGGCCCTAGGGCACAAGTGGCTGATAGAGGACACCTAAACACTCATCTTTGTTCCTGGGTACCTGAGGAGACAAGTACACCACACCACAATTCTCAATAAAAACCCCAGACCCCAAGCAAAAACAACACTCACTCTTCTTTCCTTTCAGAGTCTCCCAGACTCCATCTCAAACCGTACTCTGTATCTTCAGTAAACTCTGCTCTTGTTTCCTTTCAGCCTGCATATGATTTCTATCCTGCACAAAGCTAAGGACCCTCTTGGCTGATCATGCGGGACTGCCTCTGGGTCCTTGGACCGAGCCAGCCTGCATCACTGGGAAAGGAGAAACTCTATTTCCTCTCTCTACTTTCTTTACCAACTAAAGGAAAACTCTGTTTTTCCATACTGTACTGCACTCACACCAATACTTCGCTTCTGATACCAGATGTGTGGGTTTTTTCCCCACACCAAACAATTCTTCAATTCTCTGTGGACAACAGGGTAGTCTATCTACCTGGAGTTAGCACCAGACTCCACAGGTTAAGGGCTGGGTCCCACAAGGCCGCCTCTACTTCAGATGCCAATCACAAGTTCAAGTGGTCACCTGTGCTTGGGACCAACTGGCAGTAAATTGGGGGTCCCCTGACCCCCTCCTTTAGTTCAGCAATGTGTTAGAATGGCTCATAGAACTCAGGAAAACAATTTACTAACTAGATTACCAGTTTATTATAAAAGGATACAACTCAGGAACAGCCAGGTGTAAGAGATGCAGAGCATGGGATATCGGGAAAGAGACATAAGCTTCTGTGTTCTCTCTGACACGCCACCCTCCCGGTAAGGCCATGCGTTTCGCAACCTGAAGTGGTCCAAACCACTTTGGTTAGGATATTTATGGAGGCTTCATTATGTAGGCATGATTGATTAAGTCCTTGGCTTTTTAAGTCAATCACCAGCCCCACTCCCCTCCCCAGGGATTGGAGGGTGGATCTGAAATTTCCAACCCCCTAAACACGTGGTTGGTTCCCCTGGTAACCAGCCCCTACCCTGAGGCTATTCCGCCCCCCCACCAACAGCCACCACTGTCTCATCAGCATCCAAAAAGACATATCACTTTAGAGATTCCAGGGGTTTTAGCTTTGGAACACAGATGAAGACAAAATACATATTTCTTATTATAAATCACAATGTCATACCTTCTATCCAGAGGTAGATAGAATCTGCCTGGCCTTGTGACTTGTTTAGACCAACGGAAAGTGGCAGAAGTAACATGAGATAAGTTCTAGAGCCTAGGCCTTGAGCTCTTGTCCTCAGCTATTGGAACATCCTCATCACCATGTAATGTGGCCTGGGTCAGCAGAGAGATAGGATGGAGAAAGACCCTGGAACAGCCAGTACCAAGGTCCCAGGCTGCATGAAGCCGTCTGAGGTTCTCTTAAACCCTCTAGCAGCAGGTGAGCAGATAAAGACAATAGCCATGGGAGTGAGTCCAGGAGAGACCAGTAGAAGAGCCACAGAAAGCAAAATGTAGAAAAAAACAACAGTAAAAAATACAGTAGAGATAAAACAGACATCTTTGTGTTGCAAATTTCCAGAAACAATAGAGTGATATCTAGTGTATTTTGAGGGGAAAAGACTGTGACAAAGAAGTCTATAATTAAATAATTGAGTTGTGTACATGAGGCTAAAAAACTTATACTGAGGGATGTAAGACATGGCATTATATCATTCATATATGCTTCCAGAAAATCATATATGGATAAAAATTAAAGATTTAATCAAGACAAACCAAATTTTTAAAAATTTAAGAATGTGGAAGTTATGATAGAAAAGCTTCAGTGATACAAATAAAATCAGAGTTGTTTAAATAATTATAAATATGGTTTTAAAACCTAACATAGACATTAAAATTAATTCTTAAAAGAGAAGCTACATGATGAAAATTGATAATAATTTGGTCAAAGTAAAAAATTATTATCAACAAAAATTAGGATATGAGGGAAAAGATATACACAAGTATGTTAAATTTCTTTTGCAATGGAAATAAATATAGCATAATTCTCAACATCAATAATTAGAGAAAATATATTCAAATTTTTTTAACTAAAGGGAAAAATATAGGCCAAATAAAAAATTGCATTTTTTATTTTTATCAGTGAAACTTTGAGCAATGTATCTCCACTCCAATGATTTCTTAATAAATTATATATAAATGCATGTACCATTGTACGTACATGATTATGCACATACATTATAGAAAATACAGTAACAGAATCATGGAGAGGATAAGATAAACCTGAAATTAACACTAATTTAAAATAAATTTTATTATATTTCTTAATAATACAATTTTTTTCTTTCCCTAAAGTAATAACTTTTATTGAGAGCAGAATGATTAAACTTGCTTTCAGTGTGTTTGAAAATCTTGGTTCCACTTCTTGCCGTATAGCAATTCTAAGGTGCAATTCTGGGTCCATTTTTATTTCAAACTTGGTTTGCATGACTAATAACTGAATAAGATCCTTCACAGAGATTAGACAAATTCAAGGCAGAGAAGTATGTCATTGGCCACACTGAATAATCACGGCATTTGTGTTCTATCCCCTCCACCAATTATGTAATTGTTATTATTGAAATGTGGTAGTAAATTTCCACTTTCAGTTGTTCTTGAAAAGGTATCAGTATGTGTTATATTTTTATGCTTCAACAAATGGGTTTAAAATTCTCTAAAACTATTAAACTGGATAAAAATTCTATTTCAAGTTTTTAAAGTGTGTTGATATGAGAGATTATTTTTTATACATGTAACATTTATATCAATTTCAGCAATGTATCAGATAACAATGGAAACACCAGGAAGCTATCCCAAACATCCGTTTTAAAAATCCTCTCTATTACCTCATAATGTGGCTGACGGTAAATTCCTGCCAGGAAAAGGGAAAGTATTGCCTAGCCTATTTTTTGCAGGGGGGAGGAAGGGGGATTGGAGGGAGAGAGTTGTTACTATTGTTCTCTTGTGTTTGTGTTTGCATAATGGACATTACTTTTAACCTGCCTTTTTTTTTTTTCAGGAATCATTTTAAAGTTCTTGCCAATTTTGTGAATTACCATAGATAAAAGTAAAAGAATAACCTTTAAATCCACTTAACTGAGTACCCTTAAACTGCAATGAGTCAAGAAAAGTGAGCAAAATGTAAAAGTGTCACCATCATTCACTCCGACTTCTAGAAATCACTCTCTTGTACCTCGCTCACTATGAATACAGAGTGGGTCTGCCTTACATGTGGACCTGAACAAAATGCCAGTATCAATGCATAATAAATATTAGTAAAGCTTAATATCTTTCTTGTTTTTAAATTTAAAAAGTAATATTATCTTCTGAGTTTCCAATGAATGATCTTGTACACCAGCTGGGGTGTATGCGTTCTACTTTGGAGAATAAAACTCTAATGAAATAAATCAGTATGGAAGCATAATAGAAAGAAGATCATAAAAATGAGACCAAACATCAATTGGGACAATAAATATAAATGGTCAGAAATGAAAACCTAACAGGAAGAGACACCTCTAAACCCAAAGTATTAAATTATTTTAAAAGGTTAAACATGCGGGGCGCCTGGGTGGCTCAGATGGTTAAGCGTCTGCCTTCGGCTCAGGTCATGATCCTGGAGTCCCGGGATCGAGTCCCACATCGGGCTCCTGGCTCAGCGGGAAGCCTGCTTCTCCTTCTCCCTCTGCCTCTCTCCCTGCTCATGCTCTCTCTCTCTCTGTATCTCTGTGTCTCAAATGAATAAATAAAATCTTTAAAAAAAAAAATAAAAAAAAGGTTAAACATGCAAAGACAGGGAAAAGCAGACTTATGTTTTAGCAAGTCCAAACAAAAAGGAATTAGGATTCACAATACAAATTTCAGACAAAAGAGAATACGCAGCAAATAGCATTAAACAGGACAGGGAATATCCTTGCATACTGACAAAAAGCACAGTACACTGAGATTTCAAGAATAAAAATGCATTATATATTAGAAATACTAGGCAAAATGTCCAGAAACACAACTATCAGAGACTAAAATACCAACCCAGCCTTGGCCACTCAAGTAGATAAACACCAACCAAGGATATAAGCAATATGAATAATAAAGTTAATAAGTAAATATATACATAGTGATTTCAAGGGAAGAAACAGAATGTACCTTCATTCCAAGACCTTATGGAATATTTGCATGTGTAGATCATATATTTGGCTGCAAAAATAAAGCCAAGATAAATTCCTAAAAGTAGAAATTACATAGGTCATGTTCTCAGGGCACACTGCAATTTAGGTGTAGAAATTAGTAACTTAACATGGTTTCACTGGCTTCTTACTATAAGCCAGTCTCTCTAAACCGTAAGCTTTCCACCAAAATATCATAGAAACTACTGTGATCTGGGAATATATAAACTTATTATGGTCTTGGAATATTCTGCTTCTAACTTTATGGAAAAAGGTAATTCAAAGCTTAGTCCACTTCAGAATTGAAGAAATACATGTATATTGTAAGGAATTCTGACAATCAATAAAAGTAAAAAAATAAAGACAAAGAAGAAGGTAAAAATCAAGTATAAGCACATCATCCAGAGATAGTTTTGATTTAACCACTCCAGGTTTTTCCCTATATATATATATTCATTAACACACTCACACAAGCACCCACATACTTTTTTCCCCACAAAATAGAGTCATAGTGTAAATTTATAAATTTCTATTCATTAACTAATGTATCACAGGCATATTTCCATGCCAATAAAGGACAGTCTCCTTTAAAGTCTCCTGTCTTTAAAAACAGTGATTTTCCCCAGTGCATGGATATGCCAGGAGTTAGTTCATCAATCCTCTACTGAACTCTTTCTGTACTCATTGATCTATTAATACTTGACCACATTGCTTACATGTGTTCCAATTTGTCATCTGATGGTGTTAATTTTCTGTGGATTTTTTCTATTGTTGTTTGGTTGATTTAATTCTTAATATTTTGTATTGTTGTTGGTTTGGTTTGGTTTTGCTAAAATATTTTAATTTTTATATAGTCAAATCTATCCTTTTTTCTTTTATAATTTCTGATTTTAATGTCATTTAAAAATGCCTTACATATCCCAAAATTATAGGAAGGTTTTATTTTTATATTTTGGTTTTAAATATACTTTTTAAACTTCAATCCATTTGAAATGTGTTTGGGTGTAAGGCATGAGACTGTGAGACAGTAAAACATAATAGTTCATAGCATGAACCCAGAGTCTAGACTGCTTGGTTTCCAATGCCAGCCCTACTCCTGACTACTTACATGATCTTGGATGAATTACTTAGTCCCTGTGTCTCAATTTCCTCATCTGTAAAATAGTGATAATAATAGCATCTACTTATGGAATTCCTGTGAAAATTTAAAATGTTAATTGGTATAGAATATGCAGAGCTAGGCTTAACACATAGCACTGGCTACCATTTCACTAAATAATCTCTGCTCTTATTCCTAATTTGAAATCTCTATCTCTTACTAAAATCTAGTATACTATCCATCTGTCTGATCCTATCCCTGTACCAACGCTTTTTTGTTTTAAAGATTTTATTTATTTATTTGACAGAGAGAAAGAGAGAAGAGAGAGCACAAGCAGGGGGAGCAGCAGAGAGAGAGGGAGAAGCAGGCTCCCCACTGAGCAGGGAGCCCGATGCGGGGCTTGAGCCCAGGACCCCGGGATCATGACCTGAGCTGAAGGCAGACGCCCAACCAATTGAGCCACCCAGGCGCCCCGACACTTTTGAAATTACTCTACCTTTATAAACATGCTTTCATACATTTGTAGTAGGTACACCTTCATCATTCTTCTTTTCCAAAGTGTTCTTGACTCACTCTACCCTGATACTTTCCTAGATGAACTTGAAAATATCTCACCAAATTCTAAAAATAATTCCATTGGAATTTTAACTGGAATCGAGTTGAATTTATGGATCAATTTAGTGATAATTAGCCTCTTTACATCAAAAAATTTTAATGACAAATAGTTTACATTTTCCAAAAATATACATTGCCTCCATTTAACAGACAAACAAGGCTCAAAAAAGCTCAGGAGCTCACAGAGGAAACAGGTGCTAGAGTCAAGATTTATATCTGGATCTAAGTTGTCATCTAGATGAATGTGTAAATTAGTTATGTGATTTATGATAGTTAATTTGAATAAAAATATATTCAAATATAATTTTAGAGATTAAATTTTTTTTTTACCAACAAGTTCACATTTTCACGTTTTCCTAGCCATTCTTTTTCCATTTCATGGTGTGCATTCCAAAAGCAACATGTAATCTTGGATGTCAATAAATTCTACAAGCAGTGGCAATGTTCTCTTCCCACAGCATGACTGTAAGCAGAGAAATCTCATTAAATGCTGACACTTATTTCTTTTTAGTAGACCTAGAGACAATATGCAAATGTGTATGAGTTTTTTCCTAGTTACAAAAGGTATTTTTAATAAAAGAATTTTTCAGTGTTGTGAGTTTCTTCACTGCTGCAAAAGCCTTTGACCATCTACTGTGTGCTAGCATTTATATAGGTCCTGGGGTAAAGAAATGAATAAGAAGACACAGTCTCCTGCCTCAAGAACTGTAGAGTTAAGGGGTTAGATATATACAAATAGCTTAAATACACTTGGATATTATTGTACTTCAGTTCTTAGAAATATAGACAAGATACAGGGAAGACTCATGGAGCCGAAGAGCAGAGAACTCTCTGGGGCCCACTGGGGACGTGGTCTTACCTGGGTCTTGATGGATGAGTAGGCATTTATCACTGGTTAATAGGAGAAAGGGAAATCTAGGAAGAGAGAAAAACATGAAGAAAAGTTTTGAGGTCAGAAAACAGGTTATATTTGAGAAACTGCACGTGATTTCATATGCTGACCATTCAGTATAATTTCTATCCCCAAAAAGATGTCTTAGAACTTCAGTATATGAAGACTTAATCAGACTCCAGTCACCCAATCGGCCATTCCTTTTCTCAAGGTCACTTTTCATACCACCACGTACTAAACGTCTTCTCTCTCTTCTGACTTGATACTTCCTTAATTTCTTCTTTTATAGTTTGGAAACAGCGAAAGCAGAAGAATTCATAAACATCTTCCAGCTTCTCTTTTGCTGGGGTGAAAACTTGACTAAGTCTTACCCGTTTGTACTCGTCAATTGAAAAGTATGGTTTATGTTATGTGAAATCAACACATCCCTCATTAGAGTAACAGTCCCCTGTATTTTGTTTGGGAGCCTATACAATCCCCAGGTCTCAGTGTTTTGTGAAGCTGAATGCAGGACCTGGGTCTCTGTGTCATCTCTCAGAGGAGATGGCAGGTTGAAGAAAATACCTAGGTTTGGAGAGTGAAGTTAGGTTCCAGTTCCAGCACGGCTATTTGTTGTGTGTGTGATCTTGGGTAGTCATTTGTCTTTCTGAGCTTCGGATTCCTCAGCTAGAAAAACACGTCATTGGGTTTGCTTACTTGGGTCTCTATGAGGAACAAAAATGAATTATGCACATGAAAAGTCCAGGTAAACTCTCAACTTCTTGAGGATGTCTTAAAGCCTGAGGAAAATAAAATCCTATGAGTGAAAAAATTGGCTGACCTCCAGCTCAGTAAAAATTGCCAGTCTTTGAGTAGATTTGATTCTATCACATTGGTAAATCAGTTTATGAAACTCAGCTGCAACACATACCACATGGTATAAATCACAATTCCTGGGCAGCAAATGTTCCTAAATTGTGTCCATGATGCTTTTATAATTAGGAACAACACATGTGGGAAGCAGAGTCTAAGTACCTAACAATTGCTCAAAAAACCTTGCAGAAATCCACGAATGGGTAGATCCAAAAAAGACGAGAGTAGGGACGTGAGGATACTTCATTGCAAGGGTTTGTCTTCTGACTGTGCTGATGAGAGGCATCGGGGGGCATTTCTGACTCTGTAGCTCTCCACCTTTCTCTCCTTTTCTGCTTCCTTTTGCTTCTCCTATGCCACTAGTATGGCAAACACCATGGGCTTCATTCCCATGCTTATTTTGGCAGGCTGGCCATGCTCATACCTCCAGTCCTATGCACTGATGGTCCCAGCCAGAGCAATAAGGCAAGAAAAAGAAGCAAAAGTTCTACAGATTGCAAAAAGAAGTCACATTTTCTTTTATTTACAGAAGCCATGATTGTTTATCTAGAGAATTTTAAGGACTCTCTCCAAAAAAAAAACAACAAAAAAAAAAACCTACTACAACAGAGAAATGAATTTACCATGGTGACAGGATATCAGGTTGATATATAAAAATAATTGTATTTAATTATATTTCTTTTTTTTAAGATTTTATACAGAGAAAGAGGGGGACAGAGAGAGAGAGAGAGCACAAGCAGGGGGAGCGGCAGGCAGAGGGAGAGGGAGAGGCAGGCTTCCCACAGAGCAGGGAGCCCAATGTGGGACTTGATCCCAGGATACTGGACCATGACCTGCGCCCAAGGCAGATGCTTAACCGATGAGCCACCAAGGCGCTCCTAAATAATTTTATTTCTATATAATGACAACAAGCAATTAGAAATTTACAATAGCATCAAAAATATAACATACTTAGAATTAAATTCATTTAAAAAAAAGAAATTTGGGGGGTGAAAGAACTGTTCGACATTTTGAGCACAAGTATTTTTATTTGTTAAAACTTTTTAAGCTTTATACTTAAAATCTGCATTTCATTTTATGTGATTTCACTGTAAAAAAAAAAAAAGATTGCTGGATTTTTTTTTTTTTGAAAGATATCTCTAAGACATTATGATAAGTAAAAGAAGCCAGAAACGCAAGGTCACATCATGAATAACTGCATTTGCATGAAATGCCCAGAATAGTTAACTCCATAGCGACCAGGCAGACTCATGATAGCCAGGAGCTGGGGAAAGAAGAGAATGGCAGATTCTGCTTAATGGGTACAGGGTTTTACTCTGGAGCAGTGGAAACGATTTCAAACGAGACAGAGGTGGTGGTTGCACAACATTGTGAATGTTACTAAAAGCCACTGATTTGTTCAGTGAACATGGTTAATTCCATGTTATGTGAATTTCACCTCAATAAGTTATTTACAAACAAACATAAAAACGATGTTGGATTAGGATCAGAATGAGTGTGCTTGAGACCTGGAGTGGGTGACCTGCCCGTTCTGAGCCTCAGTGCTCAGAGCTACAGCCTCAGGCATTTGCAGGGTGCCTGGCCTTGTGCTCCAGGTGCTCTACATGCTTTTCGTCATCTGATGGCCATTTACAGATGAAGAGACCAGGCTTAGAGAAGCTGAATAATTTGCATCTCGTCTGTATTACAACAAAGCTGGATTCTCTATCTCCCATCTCCTGAAGTTCTAGCTTTTCCAGGATCAGATCAGCACACTGCCCTACGTCCCCCTAGCATCCTTCCAGGGCTAGGGAATGAAGTGGATCTCTGAGACCTAACCAGACATGGGAGCTCTAAAGGGCCTTGGAACAATCAACCAAGTCCGGACACTCAAACCTTGGGCCTAATATCAAATACTTCCAACCATCCCTGGCTACAGGCTTTATCACTGTGAAGTCCCAAGTACCTATCTTTTCTGGAAATTAGAGCAAAGAGGGAATTCTTCAAGTGCTTTCTCTGTGATTATATGCAGAAATGAGCACTCTATACTAACTAGCACATTTTATTCCTTTGAGTGCCCTTTTATTTTCTACTGAGTGGCTTGTGTGCAAATTGCAATTTGAGTTCTTTCTTCCCAAGCTTCTGCAGTTTTCCAGTGTGCAGCTTACTTATTATTCCCTGCAATGTCATAATAACAGGTTAAACCCAAGCTCTTGCAGGGTTAGTGCCAAGATGAGATTTTTTTTTAA
Source organism: Callorhinus ursinus (assembly GCF_003265705.2). Taxonomy (NCBI): domain Eukaryota; kingdom Metazoa; phylum Chordata; class Mammalia; order Carnivora; family Otariidae; genus Callorhinus; species Callorhinus ursinus. The sequence goes on along the minus strand of NW_027397086.1, from coordinate 21,047,719 downwards.
ATCGTATCTAAATTACTTCATGAAATAATGTTCCTATCTGCCTCCAAGCTGCTGTCAAGGTTGAGGCCAAAAGCTGTGCTAGGAACAGAGCAAACTGAACCAAGGGTCCCCAGGAAATAGCAGAGTAAAATCCAGCTCTGGGGAGAGCCCTCAGTAGACATCATCTTATTTCATATTTTCCTCTCACTGGTATAGGTGTTACCCTTGCAAAGTATATTTCCTAATCAGATTCTGATTCTACATGGGTTAGAAGCCCCCAAACCATGTACCCCTGGCTTTCACCTAGATTTCGACTGTGATAAAGATGAAATAAGAAGAAAATATCTCAGTTTTCTTAGACTAAGAATCCTGACCCTTAATATAAAATTTTGTCATTCATTTATTAGGCAAACATTCTCCAAATGCCTGCTAAGGTACAAGCACTGGATATAAACATATGCATGGAAAACATTGTCTCGCCGCCCTACAGAAAGTCACTCTCTGATGGGAGTGGTAACCATAAGAACAGATTATTACAGTACAAAGTGATAGGGGGTATTATTGTCAAAAGGTGGATTAGTGATGCTTTGAGGGTCAGTGCCATATTATCCTTTCTATTCTCATTTGTTTATTCATTCTTCATTCACTCAGCAAACCTTTACCAAGTAATCAGAGTATGCAATGTGCTATTCATTACTCTGGGGTCCACAAAAATGGACTGAATAGTCTCTTCAACAAATGGTGTGGGGGAAACTGGACAGCAACATACAAAAGAAAGAAACCAGACCACTTTCTTATACCATACACAAAAATAAACAAAATGGATTAAGGACCTCAATGTGAGACTTAAAACTATAAAAATTCTAGAAGAGAGCACAGGCAGTAATTTCTCTGACATCGGTCATAGCAACATCTTTCTAGATATGATTCCTGAGGCAAGGGAAACAAAAGCAAAAATAAATTATTAGGACTACATCCAAATTAAAAGGTTCTGCTCAGCAAAGGAAATAATCAACAAAACCAAAAGACAACCTACTGAATGAGAGAGATATTTGTAAATGACATATCCAATAAAGGGTTAGTGTCCAAAATATATAAAGAACCTATACAACTCAACAAAAAAAACCCCAAATAATCCAATTAAAAATGGGTAGAAGACATGAACAGACATTTCTCCACAGAAGACATACAGATGGCCAACAGACACATGAAAAGATACTCAACATCACTTATCATCAGGGAAATGCAAATCAAAACCACAAGGAGATATCACCTCACACTTGTCAGAATGGCTAAAATAAAAAACTCAAGACAACCAGTGTTGTGGCACCTGGGTGGCTCAGTCAGTTAAGTGTCTACCTTCGGCTCAGGTCATGATCCCAGGGTCCTGGGATCAAGCCCCAGGTCAGGCTCTCCACTCAGCGGCAGGTCTGCTTCTCCCTCTCCCTGTGTGGTCTGTCTCGTTCTCTCTCTCAAATAAATAAAATCTTAGAAAGAAAGAAAGAAAGAAAGAAAGAAAGAGAGAGAGAGAGAGAGAGAGAGAAAGAAAGAAAGAAAGAAAGAAAGAAAGAAAGAAAGAAAAAAAAAAAAAAAAAAAAAGAAAGAAAGAGAGAGAGAGAAACAACCAGTGTTGGTGAGGATGTGGAGAAAAAGGAACCACTGTCCAATATTGATGGGAATGCAATCTAGTGCAGCCACTGTGGAAGACAGTATGGAGGTTCCTCAAAACATTAAAAATAGAATTAAAGGTAAAAAATTAAATAAAAATTAAAAATTAAAAGTAAAAAATTAAAAATAGAATTACCATATAATCCAGTAATCATTCTACTGGGTTACCCAAAGAATACAAAAACACTAATTCAAAAGGATGCATGCACCCCTATGTTTATTGGAGCATTATTTTCAACAGCCAGACTATGGAAGCAACCCAAGTGTCCATCAATAGATGAATGGATAAAGGTGTAATATATATATATATATATATATATATATATATATGAACATAAAAAAGAACAAAATCTTGCCATTTGCAACAACGTGATGGATCTAGAGCGTATAATGCTAAGCAAAATAAACCAGTCACAGAAAGACAAACACTACATGATTTCACTCAGATGTGGAATTTAAGAAACAAAACAAATGAACAAAGGAAAAAAGAGAGAGAGACAAATCAAGAAACAAACTCTTAACTATAGAGACCAAACTGACGGTCACCAGAGAGGAGGTGGGTGGGGGGATGGGTGAAATAAGTGATGGGGATTAATAGTACACTTATCACCATGAGCACTGAGTAAGGTACGCAATTGTTGAATCATTATATTGTACATCTGAAACTAATATAACACTGTATGTTAACTCTACCGGAATTAAAATTAAAAATGAATTGGATAAAATTGTGTGCACAGTGCACACAGGTTTTATTGACTTATTGGAGGAAGAGTGCATGTGCTAGATATTTTCTGTTGCCCCTCCAGGCCTGTTATTCCCCTATTCCACTCTTCTCTGTGATGCACAAAGTTCACCTTTAGTGGACTTCAACACTGATAAACTTTCCCCCAAAATGTGTTTTCCATAGACATACCACTCTACCAGTTGAATATCTTGATCAATATTCTTCTAGCATAGCAACACTAGACACATTTTCTGCAAGGTCTTTTTCACGTGCATCACAATAGAGATATTTCTTAATTAATCGGGTTTTTTCCTCCTGTATTAAAGTTTACAAATTCTACCTTCTGCCATTGCAAACCGTTGTTGTTGTTGTTGTTGTTGTTGTGAGGTTATTTTACAAAGTCCATTTTTTTTAAACTGAAAATTCTGCAGATAAACACTTCATTAGGGTAATCTTTTATCAATTTCTAATCAATAAGTTTAAATATATGTGTATTAGCTATTATCAATATTACTTTGTTGACTATCTCTACATACAATACTTAGTTGTGATCTCATTATTTAAGTAATCAATAAGTTTAAATATATGTGTATTAGCTATTATCAATATTACTTTATGTTGACTATCTCTACATACAATACTTAGTTGTGATCTCATTATTTAATTTTAAAAATAAAATTAATATTTTTTAATTCTTTAACTTCAGAAGAACTTTTCATTTTACCCCAGTAGGATTAAAATGGCCATGTCACAACAATGAAGTCAAAATATTCTGCTCTACATTGGACAGCTTCTTGTATTTATACATCTATAAAAGCACTGAGCACAGGATATTGAGATTCATGTCTGCCTCCCTCTTGAAAACACAAACTCCTTAAGGCAGAAACTAAGTATTATTCACCTCTAGGAGGCCAATGCCTTGCCCAGCCTGCCCCAAATGGTGTTGAGTGCATGTTGGTTGATTATAGAGTCGTAAGGGATTTTTTTTTACTATTATTATTGTCTTTGTATACTCTTCTGTATGTATGACTTTCCAGGTGTTTCATCTAAAGAAGTAACCAGTTTAGTGTTGTCAACCTTCAAAGATGTGGGGAATCCTGAAGCACAGCCCTCATATTTACTTACTTTGATTATCTCTGTTCCTACTCTTGTCACCATTCATGCTCAATTCTCCATACCCCTTCCTAAACCCTGACCATTGGGTAAAAATATTCAAAGTCTCACACACCAGTCCTCCAGCCTTTGATCTATCATTCCTAGGGTTAGCTTCTAGTCAGCCAGGATCTGCAACAGGAGCTGAAGGGAAATGGGTTGAAGAGGAGGGGGGAAGAGGGAGCCAGGGAGGAAGCAAGGGGAGAAATGTTGTGCTAGTGTGCGTTCATCAGTCTGTTTATTGAAACTCCCTGGAGGCAGTGGATTCATTTATTTTATTCACTATTATGGACCCAGCTTCTAGAACACTGCCTTACACATAGTAAGTGCTCAATAAACATTTTTTAAAAATGGATGGGAGAGACCTGATAAAGGACACTTGGACTTACTGAGAATCTACTATTTGGTAGGTTCAGTGCTAATGACTTTCACTCATGACCTCACTTTAAATGTAATCCTTGAACAATGAGGTAGGTCATCTTACCCCTGTTTTACAGAGAAGGACACTGAGCCCTTACCACTATGTACAAGTTGTTGGTAACATTTCCCAGATTAGACATCACAGAGTAAAAGATTTGCCAGAGGGAAAGGGAACTCAGAGATGATCTAAGGCAACCACTCATTTTACTGATGGAGAAAATAACACCCAAATGGCTGAAGTGACTCTGTCAAGGTCTCACAGGGGTTAGGGTGGGAGGTTGAACCCGAACTCAGATCTCCCACCTCAGTCGAGGACCTCCCTGTTCTGCTCTGATGCCTCTTGCTGTTCTTATCACTGCCACGTGTCCAGGTTTGGAAACCACCAGCCATAGTGTGTTCAACCCCAAAGAGAACTAATTCTAAGTGTTCTTTGACTCATGTTCCACAATCACTCACTACGTCACCTTCTGACCACCACCAACTCCATGAATTTTGTTTGTCTACCAGGGTGGCCCTGCATGCAGCTCTTGGCCCTTTAAGACCCTAGCCTTGTATATGGACTTGAAAACTGGAATTTCTATACTTGGCAGGGAAACATTTACCAAAGAACAGAACATGCTCTTTTTCTTGTTCTAACTTGACTCTATTGTTCACCAAATATATTTTTCTTTCTATGAAGTATAACTGAACAGTTTATGACAGGAATTAACATTTAAACCTGTAATATAAAGATCTCTCTGTCTCTATACCCTGACGGTTTGTCAAATAAGGTTAATGTAGATCACTAAAAGCATGACTACATTATTAGATAATTCCTCAGGTTAGCTCTTAGCATCCATGCATGTTGCAGATGGCAGAATCAACAAGAGCAATGGGGATCAGGAAGCAAAGGAAGGGGAAATGCAAATAGGAACTTGTAATTCCAATGGGCACCAGTTGTGCTCTAGAGGGCCACATTCTGGATTCCTGAGACTGGCATCACACACTGCCTACCTCATTTCTGGGCACTCCCTTGCTTTGCATCTCAAGTAACTTCCTTACTGTCCTCACTTAGATGCTTCTGTAGTGATCTAAGAAAACGAGATTATTTGTCATTCAGAACTGTATGATTTGATCATATTTATGATGTGTAACATAAGCTAGGTGTTTCACCAAGCAAATGAGACAGTAAGTAGGTGCAACAGATACTAGTTAATGGTGAATTTACATCCACATCTGCTCTTGAGTGGACTGTTGCACTCTCTTGACCAGTTTCTCTGCTTCCTACTGCCTCCAAAGCATCATGTCAAAGTGTTTTCGAAAATACAAATCTCATCATGTCATCCCCTGCCCCTTGCTTATGACCCTTGAACGTTACAGAATGAAGTACCAAACTGATCAACATGGTAAAACCTCGCCCCAACCTACCAGCCCGATATTCTCCATCTGACACCACATCGTCTCTCCTTCCACAGTACCTAACTCATTTCTCAACAAGACAGGCTGTTACTTCACAAGGATTACTCTTGTGCCTTTTCTCAAGATCTCTCACTCACACTTCAAGACCCAGTATAGAGGTTCTATCCCCTGGGAAGCATCAAGACCTTTCCAGGTAGAGCTAGTCAGGTCTTTCTTTCATTAGAATACTGATCACACTGAAACCTAGTTATCTGATTCCTTATCCTTCTGCCTCATTGGACTGTGAGCTCTTCAAAGCAGGAGACTATGTCTTATATTTACTTATCATGCCAGTAATTAGCAGAGTACCTGCAAAAGAGTAGGAGTCAAAAAAAAATACTCATCAAATGGACATTTACTGTGTTCAAAGCACTGGGCTAATTGCCACAAGGAATGCAAAGATGGTTATTCAAAGTCTATCCTTAAGAAACCTGCTCTTCAGGGGGCGCCTGGGTGGCTCAGTCAGTTAAACATCTGACTCTTGATTTCAGCTCAGGTCATCATCTCAGGGTTCTGAGATCCAAACTCGGAGGCGGGCTCTGAGCTCAGCAGCGAGTCTGCTTCTTTCCCGCTCCCTCTGCCCAGCCCCCTGCTCGAGCTCTCTCTCCTTCTCTCTCTCTCTGTCTCTCTGTAAAATAAATAAATAAATCTTAAAAAAATAACAACAAAAAGGAAACCTGCTCTTCATTAGGACAGCTACTACCCACATTAATTTATAGACTATGTGCACAAATACATTTTGGTGACAAACTTTGATGGCACCTGCTGGAATTAAATTATACCTATGGTGATTGCCTCTTTCATTTGATCACTCTTCAGGATCCGTTGAGAATTTTTACCATTCTGATTGTCCTCTCTTAATATACTCATGAGGCAAAGCACTGTGTGTGTTCCAACCCACACAAAATCACACTTTGATACTGCTTGATTTTTCTCTGTACCACTTTTCTGAAACAGTATATATTTGCAGTTGAGGTAAAATTAAATGTACACACTGATCACAATTTGACATAACACCTGAGATGGGTTTATGGTACATCTGGGTGATAAGACATGCCAAATGAGCAATGCTGACCTATCCAGGTGGCTGTCATATGCATTTAGTCTTTAACCTAGAACGCATCCTATAGACACTTAAAGATGTTAAAGGTCTAAAATATAGAGAAAAAACAGGAGGATCAAGGAAGGCTGAACAGAAAAGGGAATGTCTGAATCTAATGCAAAAATGGAACTTACTTTTAAACCCTGTAAGTAATATAGAAATTTTATCTGAGTCACTTTTTGGCATTTCAGTAAGAAAGGTAACCATCACAGAAGATCTCAGCCAGAGCAATCTGGTGACGGAATGCATGCAAAACAAAAGGAAAGTCAACTCAGGAATATGATTAAATAGCATGTGAGGGAATTTTTTGAGTAGTCCAGGTCTGGCCACAAGCTTTTACCTTAAAGTTGCATTCTGTGCTTGGTAAGATAAAAATCACAAGACTGATCCCAGTTGAGGGTGATAGCAATGAACAACAAAAATGTTTTGGGGGCAGAAAATATTTCCTCCCCAAAACCCATCACCCCAGTCTAACTATGAGGAAAACATCAGACAAATGAGGGACATTCTATCTAACCAGTACTCCTTGAAACTGTCAAGGTCATGAAAAACCAGGAAAGTCTGAGAAATTATAACATACCAGAGGAGGCAGAAGAGACATGACAGTTAAATGTAACATGGGATCCTGGATGGGATCCTGGAACAGAACAAGGATATTAGGGAAAACCTAGTGAAATCATATGTAAAATGATTTATGAAAATAAATGTTGCATTTATAGTAACAGTAATTAATGGTGAATAGTAATATACCAGTGTTGGTTTCTTTTTGGTGACAAGTGTACCATAGTGATGTCAACAATCAGGAAAACTGCATGAGTAGTATATAAAATTCTCTGTGCCATTTTCATAACTTTTCTGTAAATTTAAAACTATTCTAATTTTTTAAATAAGTTTATTAAAAAGCAAATTGCTGCCAGCCTTTTGAAACCAGCTCAGTGGTATAATCATCTTCCAAAAGACAGATTTGCAAGGGAGAGAAACCTTAATGGGCTAGTGAAAAATCACAAGTTCAAATCCCTCCTAGGACCTTAGCAGTTGAATGACCTTAAAACTCTATGAGCCTCCATTTTTCCCCATATAAAATACAGAATTAGCAATACTTGTCCTGCCTACCTACTTCTAAATAAAGGGGGAAAAGAGAAAGAAGTACATTTTAAGTGTCAAGTCGGTGCCAGGCTGGCCGCTTGCATATCTATATCTTATTTAATCTTTACATAAAGAGCAGACCCTATAAAAGCCCATTTTGCAGACTCAAAGGCTCAAAGAGACTATGTAACTTGTCTAAGGTCATATTAGTAAGAAGTATTAAAGTCAGATTCTGAACAGAGGGTCTCTTCCCTGAGTTGCTTCCCACGGTCTTCCGTTTCTCCAGGCTGCCTTCCGTGGAAATGCTTTCTAAACTGCCACACAGCCCTATGTGCCTGCCTGAACATTGCTTCCAACACAAATGTCTCAGAGCCCAATTGAAGGCCCAAGCACAAATGTTAGAAAGGGTCTTTCACCATTTGCTAGTATTGAATGAAGAGCTCCCCAATGGGGCAAGGAGTACTTAAGCAGCCTTCCAAGGCACCATGAGCCTGTGCCTCCTATGAGCTCTCATGTTCCTCTTCTTGGTCTTTGGGGCTGCCCTGGGGAATGCTCAGCCTGCCTTTTGGCAGCTTCACAGACTCCTTCTTTCTGCTGCAGAGTGCTTCATATCAGGGGTGTCCAGGGCTGGAGCCTGAAAGGCTTATTGGTAATGCGATGCGATAATAGTGTATCGAATTCAAATTGCCACTTCTGCCAAATGGAATTTAATTAAGCACAAAAATGGGTTACTGCAATGAAATGCACATGTGTTCTTTAAAGTCATGCGTGCCTTTGGGTATTTGGAAAATACCCTAAATGCATGTTATTACAGGAATCTTGTTATCAGCCAGAATGAAGGCTTTAGATCCTAGGTATATGTTTTGAAATATGTGAGCATCTTGGAACCTCGGTGTTAATGTGTCAGTTTATCTGCATGAGATAAGCTGCATTTTGTGCCCAGGCCAAGACATAATCTTCCCCCTCACTAATCAAGATACAATGGACTTTTCTAGTTTAAAGTTTCAGCTTTGCTTGCAAATCCAGACCAAGCTCTCCAAAGTTCTAGGCAACTAAGCGTGTTGCTTTTATTATTTTCACATTTAATAAGGGCATTAACTGCCTCTGAACACAAGCATTTGTTATCACGGGTTCATAAAAAATCATTAATTGTCTAATGCAGGGGGCTATTATAGGTCATTTAAGTCAATCTCTTCCTTTTATAAATGAGGAACCTGAGGCCCCCTAGTTACCCAGAAGGGTAACTAGCCCAGGATGGCACAATGAATCAATGGCAGAGCTGAGTCCATACGTAACTCAGGCCCCAGACCAGGGGCACCCAGCTCACAAAGACACCCAGTTTGAGACCGGGTGACCCATTAGATTACTCTATATGCGACAGAGTCTCTTTTAAAAGTCGTGCATCCAGTGGAAGATGAATCACATGAATCTAACTCAGAGGAAATATGAAATGTATCCCAGATGAGAAATTTTTTTTATTTAAAATGAGCAGACACATTGAATTCTCCAAGACTATTGGGATGGTAAAAGACAAAGGATGAAGAACTGTTTTTTGATGAGAGGAGACTAGAGACATGACAACGAAATGCATTACCTGATGCATCTGTACTAAAGGAGATGATGCTGGAAAGGACATTCTGGTGTCAACCAATAATCAAAATACAGACCATACACTAGATAAATGTACTATGTCACTGTTAAACTTATTGAGGTTGATATCGGTGCTGTGCTTATAGAGGAGAATATCTTTCTTCCTAGGAAATGGACAGCGAAGTATTTAAGGATAAATGAACAAGACATGCAACTTACTCTTAATTTGGTCATAAAAAATTTAGAGTTCATATAGACAGATAAAACAAATAGGGCAAAACGTGAGCAACAAATGAACCTGGGTATAGGCTATAAGAGTGTTCTTTGCTCTATTTTGGTAAGTTTTAAATTCTTCCAAATAAAAAGTAAAACAAAAAAAAAAATTAAGCTATGCAAATGACAACCAACACCACAAAATTATAGCCACTCCCCATTCAAAAGCAAAAGAGGGCATTTTAAGAACATCTACAAAAATATGGTCATGACATCCTTCGTGCATATTTACTACAAAACCAAAATCCTGATAATGAAAGCAATGAGCAGAGTCATCTCAGAAGGCCTCCCAACTTGGTGTTTATGTCTTCATGTGGGGCTGGCACTCTCCCTTCTAGGAGTGCTGCCAGCCACCCATTTTGTTGTGATCTTTTGTGATGAAAAGAAATCTCCTATTATCCTAAAATTTGCAATGAGAAAACTGATACCTATTGAATGCAGCAAAATCATTAACCCACACATTTTTCCTTTAAAAAAGCAAAAAAGCGATAGGTTACATTTCTGGATATGAACACGAACATGGTCACATCAGGCCATGTTAAGGGTCCTAGTTCTAACAGGGGAAGACAATAACCATTTCCCTGGTGGCTTGAACAACTGGCTTCATGACAGAGCTATACTGACAGAGGCATTATTGACACTGGCCCAGAAGAGCAGCGCCTGCCCATCCCACTGGAAAGCAAGGCCTCTCCTCCGAATTTGCCATCGACTCTGGGCAGTGCCTGTCCGTTGCCTGCTTCATGAGTCCATACCCATTCTGACTGTCTACACAAACTATGGGCTTTGGAATGCCTCAAGGGTAAGAGCAAATTCTGGCCACCACCCCATATACTTGGATCCTTGGAGAGCGTACTAACTGATGTTTTCTGTTAACGACAGGGCAGCTTTATTAGGTCATTTACAGATAAATCTGTACCAGCAGATCTTGCCCAGTATGTTTGGAGATCCTGGCATCTGCTTTGTTCTGAAGAAGGAACTAACAGAAGGAACTGGTTCCTGCCCTCTGGGAGCTTGTAATCACATCGAAATCACAGAGCATATGAGGCAACCAGAGTCAGCCACCAGGCCATGCCCCACAGAGCCCAGGATTCTCTTTGCACAAAAAAGGATTGTTCCATGCAGTGACCCTCGCACAGAAGACCCCTGCAAAGCAATGTTTCTATCATGTTGATTAGCCACCTATGATCCAATGTGCCATCATCTTTCTTATCTTCTGGCCTTTGTACGTACTGTTCCTTCTATTTAAACATTATCTTCCACCCCATCCATGCCACCCAACATCCCACCTTCCCACCACCAGCCCACCTCCCTTTCTTTGGTTAACTCCGACAGCTTCTGGCTTGGATGTCATCAGCCCTCGAAAGTTTCCCTGATCCTTTTCCTCTTGACCTGGGTTAAAGGTCTTTCCTGTGTTCTCCCACTGGGCCATACACTGAGCCATTATATCCCTCATCACATTGCATGGCAAGGTGGTTATAACGGAGCCTTTAGAGCCAGACAACCTGGGTGCAGATGCTGGGTCCACCACTTGCAGGCTTTGAGGCCTAGATCAAGTTAGTGAAGTGCATAACCCCTCTGTAGCTCCTATGGCGTATTATCTCTTGAAGTTCAATTCCCTATGAAGGGTGTTGCCCTTACCTACAGATTTTTGAGAAAACTGAGTCTTAGAGAGGTTACATAAGTCACCCTATGTACACACCTGGGAAGCAGAGATTCAAAGCCAAGTCTTGGAGGATGTTAAAGACAACAGTATTAAGCACCATCCCAAACTTTCTCAATCAAGTGATACTAAAAGTTCTGCTACTGTCAAGGAGGACTTTGAGTAGAAGGAGTTGGGGGTGAGGCAAAAGTTCCAAGAGATTTTGAACTGGGAACCTACCCCTGGGACTGTCTTCCAGGGAGGGAAACTCCAGGTGAGAATTCTAAGAAACTGTTTGAGAGCCGTTTAGTTTTAACATCACATTTAGTGACACACGGCCCAATTTCTTCCGCCTCTATTTTCACTTTCATTAGAAGTCGCAGAGAGAGCGAGAGATGAATCACCCTGACAGAGGACCCTGATCCCTCCAAGGAGCTTGGAAGAGTTCCCCATTTCCTAGAGAACAGAAATGATAGGAGTTACACAGAAATCCATGGGATTTATAGTTGAAGTATAAGGTGGTAAAGCACAGAGCTTAAAATCATGGGTTTTGGAATCAGACGGAGCTAACCCAGCCGCTTCATAGCTGTGTGACCTTGGGAAACAACCAGAGTTAAGCTGAATATTACAAGTCAAATGGGTGTGTCAGCCAGATAATCAAAACGGGGGGAAAAGAGAGGAGTGCAAAGATGAAGAGATGGTGTGTGTAAAGACAGTCTGTCCTGTCCATGTGGTAACACCTCTAAATGGTGTGGGCAGAACCCCACTCCTGTTCATCACGATGCATCCACTTCTACTTCACAGCTGACCCAACTCCTTTGCTGACAGACATGTTGCTGTAATTTCGTCTCAGCTGTTTGTTTAGAGGTTTTCCAGGGCTAAATTTTGATTTTGAGGTTAAATGATCCTTTAAAAATCATGTCCAGATGCCCTAACTTGTGCAGCAACTCAAAGGAAGTTTTTAGTGTCATAGGCATCTCTAGTTAAATGCCAGGGTCTCCTTTCCAAAGACTTTCTGCCACCAATAATACATCTGTAGAGAGCTATGATTTAATCATATTCATTTTCTATACTTTAAGCATCACTGTCACTCGCTGCTGAAAGAAAGTAAGGAAATGCAAAAGCCTTCGTTGGTGTGACACACAATCTCACTTTCTGAACGTCGGTTCGTAGGTCTTATAGACCCAGCAAACCAGCTGCTCCACAATTAGTAATGGTAATGAGGGACGCTGCAGAGAGAGGGGACCGAAGGTGAAGCTTTCGGAATGGAGTCACATGGTAGGTTAGGACCAAGGGGAGAGTAATGCTGGGCACATCATCGGGATCTACCAGGCAGCCCCTGGCAGGCAGGAGCCAGTCCTTGAGTCCCTGCTTGATCACAGTGGAAGCCTCTAGAAAGCTGGTATATCCTGCCGAGCCTGTGTTTGCACCTTTAGTAAAAATACCACCTGAGACTCAAGGCTGGGGGATGGGACAGGGCAGCTGAGAAATACCGAGCCGATGCCTCTTCCAACAGCTTCAACTCAGTAACCGAAAGAAACTAAACGAGTAACAAAAAAAAAAAGTTTACTTCTTCATAACTGCCCATATTTCAGGGCGTGTCCCATGATAAGGAAGCATTTTTTGAATTTTTATTTTCAATTGTGATATCGAGACTTTTTTTTTGGTATGGAAGGTATTTTAGATTGTTAGGTAACTAGCCAGCATCCCAGGTGTTGCCGGCACCACTCTTTTTCTGCCATTTAATTCCCGAGTACTTGCTCAGATTTACTGTCAGTTTTACACATAGAATTGCACCTGCAAGAAGTCCCATCCTGATCAAGGCCTACAGTTTGAAGTATCCGTCAAGTGACTCTTGACCAGGGCTCACACTTGAAATTATTTGTCTTCTCCGTCCACAGCTTAGCAGCCCTGGACTATGCCTACTTCTCTGAGCTGCCACATGAGGACCTCTCCAAGAGGAGGCCATGGATGCCACATGGCCTACATTTTGAGTCAGATCTACCCAGACATAGTTTTGAATTTGACAACAATTTATCCAGTCATTTTCACAGGACACATTTAGAGGGAAAAAAGAACCCAGAAAATTGATTTTGTTCATACAGATGGTATTAGGTGAATAAAGTTTGTTTATAGATTTGTCCTCCTCACTGTAAATTGTGAGGACACAGTACTGTACTCAGGGATACAGGAAACTTGGATCCCCAAGGCTATTTACATTTTTATTGCAAAAGCAGTGACAACACTAAAGGACATTTTAAAGAAGAAAAATCATCCCTAATCCCAACACTTCATCAAAAAAATTTATTTTTTACTATACCCCCATTCCTATCTTTAGTTTACATAACTGCAATCATAAAACACATAAATTTTTATAATCTGCTGTTCCGCTTCACTCTCAATTGCAAATATTTTCCATGTTGATATATAATTATTATGTTTTTATTTCATTTTTTTGTACAAAACCTGCAATTTTTCTGGCTGCAGAGTTCATCAAATACCATAACTTACTCAGTCCTCTAGTAACTTGGACACTTGATTTGTTCCCAATTCTATGTTATTTCAAAAAAAAAAAAAAAGCTGCAGTAAGTAACATGTGAGTATAGTTTTTCCTTAAAATAAATGCCCAGAATTGAGATTTGTGAGATAAAGGTAAGAACAGTTTTTGGCTTTTGACCGAAACCAGTAATCAGCAGCTCTGGATGAGCCCTGGGTGGCAAGCTTTGCCAGCTCTTCTCTCGTCAGTCTAGGCTATGACTTCCCGGAGCTCCTGAAGCCCTCTTGGCTCTGTCTCTACCTGTCCACTCCCAGCCCCAGCGCAGGCAAGGGAAGGGTGCTGACCAGCACCACAAGACTTGGCTAAGCCAATCCCAGTCAACTTCACACTTCATTACTTTCTCTCCACCCTCCTTTCTTTCTAAAGATATGTCATTCCTTATAATGAATGAGGTGCGTGTGAGCCTCGGTTGTTTGGGGTGCCCTTTTTAAAATCCACAGCTATGGCAAACTAGCAAGTTATCTGAATTCAGAATGTGACTGACACACCCATGGGGGCCAATGCTACCCCACACACATTGAATGGGGCTTGGTGAGGAGCAAAGAAGATAAAGTATGGGAAAGCACTTTCTAAAGAGCACAGAAACACGCAGAAGGTTTAATTACTATGCAGCACCCTTAAATTTACCTTTATATGTGTGGTATAATAGAAGATATATATATTTGAACTTTGTTGCTTCTTCCTGACACACAGCTCCGAAAACGCTAGGAATTTCCTGAGGATAGAATTGATAGGAGTGTCTTTTGTTGTTATAACAAGCTACTTTATTTTTGTTTATTCATTTTTTTGAGAGAGGGAGAGTGCACATGAGCCATGGGGGTGAGGGCGGAGGGAGAGGGAGAGAGAGAGTCTTAAGATGGGCATGGACCCCATCATGGGGCTTGATCTCACGACGCTGAGTCCATGACTTGAGCTGAAATCAAGAGTTGGAGGTTTAACCGGCTGAGTCACCAGGCATCCCTATAACAAGCTACTTTAGCTGAAACCTGAGGTTTCATGCTAATGAGGTGACTCTCTAGTGAACCCCAGATATCTTCAGGATGGAGGATAGTCACTGGAAAGACTAAGCCATGATTAGAGGATTGGAACTTTCAGCCCCCACCCTCACATTCCAGGAGGGAAGAGGGGACCGGAGAATGAGTTCAATCACCAGGGGCTGGTGATTGCATCAATCACGCCTACATAATGAAGCTTCTATAAAACTCCCTAAAAGATAGGTTCAGAGAACTTCCAGGTTGGTAACACATGGAGGTGTGGGGAGGGGGTTATGCCTGGAGATGGCATGGACCCTCTGCACCTCTTCCCACATAACCTACTCCATGCATGTCTTCCATTTGACTGTGCCTGAGTTGTATCCTTTATAATAATTCAGTAACAGTAAGTAAAGCGCTTTCCTGGAGTTCTGTGACTCATTCTAGCCAACCATGGAAACTGAAGGAGGGTGGTAGGTACCTACTTCATTTTTAGCTGGCATCAGAAATGGGGACACTCTTGTGGGACTGAGCCCTTTAACCTGTGGGATCTGATGCTTACTCTAGGTAGACAGTGTCAGAACTGTCAGAACTGAACTGAACCGTTGGACACACCAATTGGTGTCAGGAGAATCGCAGAATTGGTGCTGGAAAAGACATCCCATATTTGGTGTCAGGGGGGCAGACAACCTCTAGACGTGACTCATTTGGGGATCTTGCAAAAATGCAGATTCTGATTCAGGAGCAACAACAGTGTAGTCCATCAGTAGCATCAGCTTCACTTGGGAGCTTGTTAGAAATGCAGAATCTCAGACTCTATCCCAGACCCACTTAACCAGAATCCGCATTTTAACAAGATCCCAAGGCAAGTCACGTGTGCAGGCAAGTTTGAGAAGAACCGATCTGAGCCTCAGTTGTCTTGTTCCTAAATGCTTCGTACCTGGCATAGAGTACACACTCAGTGAGTGGAAGCTGCTATATCTATACGCCATGTCTATGGCTCCAGGTTCAGAGTTGAGATTAAAAAGAACATTCCTTATAACTGAACAAAGTAGCTGTTGGTGGGTTAAGGCTTGTAAACAGGTGACAGGGATGGGGCGCTGAAGATTCAGCAAAGGGGGAGAGAGGGTCGCCACAGAGGTACTTGCTTGGCTCGGGTGGAGAAGGGAAATCCAGGGGTGCTAGTAGGCAGAACACAAGAATATCCTTAGGAGCAGTCTCAGGAGCCTGTGATGTGAAATTAGGCTTGGGCCTGAATGCCTAAGACATCAGCTCATATCCTGAGTCCCCAGAAGTCAGAGCTGGTCAGAGGCTGGCTTGAGCCTCACATGCATTCCCCCAACACCAGGCCCTACACCAAGATGCTGGCGGTGGCAGGTATACTCCTGAACCTTCCAACCTTCCTCAGCTGCAGTTCAGGACTTCCAGAAGCAATGGTCTCCAGAAGCAACCTCCCTTTATTTTCATTACAATGATCTTTTTAGGAAAATGCTTTTCCAGAGTTAAACTCAGAAGCCAAATGATGAATCCAACTATAATCTAAGGCTTTGGCCTGACTTCCTGTATGCACCACTGGGCATGCAACCCCATCCGCAGGCTCGGCCCCCCTGCCCCCCAGAATTAGGGGCCCATCCTGATTTGAAGCAAGAGGGATTGAAGCAGCCCCGGCTTAAAAATAGGAAACATCAGATACCCTCTGGCCTCTCCAAGCCTGGACTTTGAGCCCATTGTGATGTTAGAGTCAGACGAACATGGTTTTAATGCTGGTTTTGCCTGTTCTTACTGCATGTCCTGTGAAAAGTTACCTCACCTCTTTATAACTTAGTTTATCTCACCCAATAAAACAAAGAAAACAATAGCTATCTCATAGAACCATTGTTAAGATTTAATGAGAAAACATAATTATAGTAGCTAACAGGGTATAAAATGAGCCAGGCCTTGTGCACAGCTCCCTACATGGATTTATTCATTCATTCATTTGATACATTCATTTGATGCATTGACTACCTATCATATGGAGGGCACTATTTTCTGGAATCTGGACTAATAATATTATTGAATACTTATTATGTGCCAGGCACATTTCTAAACAAGTTATTTCTTTTGGTTTTTCCAGATTTATTAAGGTATAATTGCTATACAAAAAAAAAAAAAACTGCACATAACTAATGCTTACCATTTGGCGAGTTTGGACATACGTGTACAATCATATTATCGCTACCACAATCCAGGCAGTAAACTCCAAAATTTTCCTTGTAGTCTATCTGTTGTACAATAAGATATTTTAAAGTAGTTCACATTTCTAAACAGGTTGAACCTTCACAGTACTCCTCTGACTTTCTTTAATCCTCACAATAACCCAATGAAGGAGTAATATATATTATTTTCCTCATCTTTACAAGTGGGGAAACTGAGGCATAAAGGGTCAATAACTTGCCCAAAGTCAACACAGCTAGTAAATAGGGGACTCTATAGATCATACTCCAAACTATTCAGGTACACTGTGTGATGTATGAGGTTAAATTATATGAAATCACCAGTACTCCACCATTATTGATCTATACAAACAATAATTTTATATGCTTTTACCAATACCTTTTTAAGGGGACTTTGGAGAGCCTGAAACATAAGCAGCCTTCAATAAAAGGTCTTTTGTGTTCTCTTCTTTTGTTTTGTTTTGCTTTGCTTTGCTTTATTCATTAGAACAGCCCTTTTGCCATATTCCCCAGACCCAGTCTTGACTTTGTGCCTCAGGTCTAGTATAGGGCCTCTGTCTGCTTTCTTGTGTCTGAACTGGGCCCTGGGGGTAGGCTTCTACCTTAACTTTAGCCTGTTAGATCTCTTGACTGGTCCCCCAGCAACTGTCATCCTTAGGACCTTGCATTGATACTAATACATAGTAATATGACTATGAATAATATGTAATGAATGCTCACTCTGTAGCAGGCCCTCTTCTAAGAGTTATTTATGCACTTAATTCTCACAATAATCCTATCAGCTAAATGTTATTACTTTTCCCTATTTATGGATAAAGAAAGCAAGGTATGGACAAGTTAGATGATTTGGCCACATTTGCTTCCTCCAAATAGACCTCCCTGTCCAGCTGCATTTCCAGACATCACTTGATCCAGATTCTCGTCCTTTATCACTCTGACCACCCACCAATCTGGACCTCCATGTCTCTAGGCTCTATCTGCTCCTGGACCCTCTTTGCATTTTTGCCTTTTTCTTTCCACATCTCATTCTGCTGCTAGCCACTGTGGCATCTTTAAGAACCATCCCTAGCTCCTGCCTCACCCCACTTAACCAGTCTAGGGCAGAGCCCAGACCCCTCATCAAACCAGACCCTGAGCCAAACGCAACCCAGACAGACCTAAAACCTGCCCAGTCTTGTCCTGAATAACTCTTCAGGACTTAAGATCTTTGTAGTTTTCACAGATTAAAGCTAAATTTAAAATGTCCAAAAGGCTTCAGGGAATGAAGAGGCAGACCAACTTTTAAAAACAATTCAACAGTCCAGATGTACTCTAAACAACTAAGGATATGATATATTCCTGGAGGAAACTATTTTTAATTCTTTCATCCATCCTTCCACTCAAAAGAAATTTACCTTGCATCTGTTCCACACCAGGCCCAAAACAAAGTTCTGGGGACACTGAGATGAATAATAAAACATAGTGACTATCTCTTAGGAATTCCCAGTCTAGTGTGAAGAGGTAGATCTGTGAACAAAGCATTCCTACCTAGTGTATTAGTGTTAAATGCTTCAATAGAAGGGGACACGAGGTGCCTGGAGGCCCAAGAGAGAAAGTAAACAACTTCGTGGTTCACCAAGGGAGATCTTCCCAGGAGCTAAGTCTTAAAGATGAGAAGGTGCTACCAACCTACTATCAGGCAGGACAGAGAGAAAAGCATTTAGGCATTAGAGAAGGACAGTCTAGGTAGAAGAAACAGCATGAGCAAGGATAAAGAAGTGTGTGGGAACTACAGTAATGTAGGTAATAATACAGTGAGGCTAAAGTCTAGGGCCAAAGAAGGGAGAAAGAAGAAGCCAGCAAGAGCTCGGTCACGGTGGGCTTTGTGCCACTAGCTGAGGGGCATAAGGATGAAAGAGAGTGTTTTCAAACAGGACAGTTAAATCACCAGATCTGGGGTTGGGAATGCCATGGCAGGAGCATGGAAGATGAATGAGTGGCAGAGACTTTGAAAGTCATTGGAATAGTTCAGGCAGGAAGTAAGGACACCAGAAAAGCCTCAGCTGTGGCTCTGGCTGTAAGACGGAGGGGAAGGGACAGAGAAGAGAACTCTAGGGGTGGAATCTACTGGTATCTGTACCACTCGGGGGGGAGCATGAGTAAAAGGAATTTGGGAAGACTCTTTTTGTCTATGAATACCTCTCTATTCAAATGGGGATAACTTGATAAATTAATTATAGTCACTGGAATTGAAAATCAATAATTAACCACTGAGCAGCCTTCTTATTTAGCTGTAGGATAGACTCCCATCTGTGTTAGAAGGGCAAATCATCATTTTCTCATAAAATCTCAGACCTAAGGGTTAAAAATGATCTCAAGAGGTTGTTTTTCTAACTTCTATATTAGTTATCTATTGCTGCAGAACCAATTACCCCAACACTCAGTGGCTTAAAACAAGTATTTATTATCTCACAGTTGCTATTAGTTGAGTATTCAGAAGTGGCTTAGCTGGGTGGTTTGAGCTTAGAAAGTTGCAGTTATGATGTCATCCATGCTAAAGCCATTTGAAGCTTGACTGGAGTTGGTGAATCCATGTCCAAGATGGTGCACTCCCACGGCTATCGATTACATGTGTAAGTTCCTTTTTTGCTATTGGAAGGAGGTCTCAGTTCCTTGCCATGTGGCCTCTCCATAAGGCTGCTTGAGTGGCCTCAACACATGGAAGCTGACTTCCCTCAGAGCAAGTTTTCCTAGCCTTGAAAGTGACGTACTATCATTTCCACAGTATTCTATTGGCTTACCCAGGCCAGCCCTACCCAGTGTCGGAAAAGACTACATAGAGCACAAAAGCCAGGAGGTGAAGCTAATGTGGGTCACTGTGGAGGCTTGCCACCATACCCCCTCATTTCAGGTGAGTTGTTTTCATTAACCCCATTTTACAGATGAGGCAGCAGAAGCTAAACGTGAAGACAATGTAATGTGGTGGAAAAAAGAGCTTGGTCAGGAGTCAGATGGCTAAACCTCAGCTCTATTGCTATCTGTGTGATCCCAAGGAAGTCACTCACTTCTCGGGCCTCAAACTCAACTCTAAAATCAAGCAAGTGTGTTTCTACTTCCAGGGGAGGAATAATGGGGCCTGACATTTGGGGGCCTTGAATGCCAAAGGAAGAGGTGGAGTAGTTATCCTGTGGGTGGTCAGTGAGCCTTAGAGGTATTTAAACTCAAGAAGACAGGGGGAAATTATCTATTCTGAGGAAAACTCTGGAAGCAATGTGGAGAATCAAGTTGAGGGCCCAAGACAAGAGGCAACCACACTGGTGGCACATGATATTCAGGCACAGGAGCCCATTGTCACTGAGTTGTGTTAGGAATGAAAGCACAGAACACGAAAGGCTCAGGAACCCACCCATCACAACACCACCCTATTTCTATTTGTGCAGCATTTACCAGGAAAGATCTACTTCGTGTCAAAAAGAGTGTAAATCTCTATCCTCCTTCCACTTGTTCCTGAAATGATAACCTGTGTCCTGTTTGGGTTCTTGGTTTCATATAGTACCAATAATTTTCTGCCTCAGGACCCAGGATCCACTAAAGGCTACCAGACCAACAGGGAGACTGGACCTGTAAACGAGGCTGTCTTCATTAGAGGGACTGCAATTCACTTCAAGCTGTTCTTCAGGCATGGTGAAGGCTTTTACTCTCCTCATGAAAACACTAAAAATAAAACAGTTCTAAATTGCAAAATAGGGTGCATTCCTCATGCAGGCAGAGAGAGAGAGAGAGAGAGAAAGGGAAAATAAAAGACTGCAGGCTGGCATCCATTGAAAATATCTGTCTCTTCTTTTTTTCTCCCTGAATTCAGAAAGAATTTAAGTATTTGTTATGTATGAAGCACCAAAAATGAGCTGCTAAGGTCTGTGTCTTAAAGACATAATGGAGACAAGTACGAGTTCAGAAATAAAGCTTGCACTGTGAGCACAGCTAATATGACCAGTTTAATTTTTTTCTTATTTGTAGTGTACATAAGGTGGGGGATATAAGCCGCTTTAATAGCTTCTCTTTGAATAACAGGAATGTCTTCTGTTAAATGCAACTCTGAAAGATTAGAGAAGAGCCATAAAAAATAATTTT
The DNA here is from genome assembly GCF_003265705.2 of Callorhinus ursinus. NCBI lineage: Eukaryota > Metazoa > Chordata > Mammalia > Carnivora > Otariidae > Callorhinus > Callorhinus ursinus. The sequence continues at coordinate 21,026,795 of NW_027397086.1, read as the reverse complement.
AACAGCCACGATACCCTGCCTTCCCACTTAAATAAACTCTGTTTATTTACGCCATATTACGCCATAAGCTGCAGAGCTAGGAAACTCCCACTCTTTCCACAGATTCACTCATGCATAGAAAGTTTGTGACTGATGGACCAGTGAGGTTGAAAGGTGCAAATGGAGATGGAACATCCTAGGATTAAACATCTTCCCGGTAGGGGATTGGCACCTTTCCAGCATCTTTAGCTTGGCCAGGCTTTGCTGGGATGAGTATTCAAGGAAAGATCCTTGGTCTTGAGCAGAGACTGGAATCACCTGTCCCCTTCCTGAACCTCTAAATATGCCCCAACAATTTCCTCTTTCATGAGCTATACTCATTTATTCAACCAATATTGACTGAGGACCTGGAGAACCCACTCCAAGCAGGCCCTGAGGAGATACAGTTAGTTAAAATTCTGTATTCTGAGACGAGAGGAACTTACGGTCTCATCAGAGTTTCTCAACCCTGGATGCACATTAAAACTATCTAGGGCTTTTTAAAAAAGCACTTGTGGGCCCTACTGCTAATTAATTAAATTATAATCATAGGGGTCAAGCCCAAAGTAGAACCAAAGTTGAGAATCGCTAGGAAAGGGGTAGAAAGATGACTGTCCTGTATTATTGAGGAAAGTACAAGGTCTATTAGAGTCTAGAGGAAGGACTCCATCCTGACTTTGAGGGAGTAGGAGAATGGCTAGAAGTTACCTGGTATCATAAGTTTTGCCTGAGGAAGAAAGGAAATAGCAGAGGAAAGCAAGGCATACAGAAGGAGGGTTGAGAGAACAAGGTATGCAAAATGAGAGATAGTATGATATTCCCCAGAATTACAAGATGTTCAGTGTAGCTGGAGCAAAGGGTTCTATGGAAGAGAGATTAGTGGCAAGACATGGGGCTGAAGAAACAGAAAGTCAGTTGTATTCATCCTTGGTCCTTGTATTCATCCTTGTCAGATATATCCAGACAAGGAATTTGTGCTTTATACTAAAGGCCATGGGGATCAATGAAGGGTTTTTGTTGGGGAACAAACTAATGCCTCAACCAGATTTCTATTTTAGAATCACCCCTTCCTGGCAGATGAAGAGAAGTGATGGATGGAGGAAAGGTGTATGAGAGGAGGTGAGGAATAGAGGCAGAAGGGCAGTTAAGACAATGATGACAGAAGGAGAAAGATGATGTGGGACTAAACTGTGGCAGGGATGAATGAGAAAGAATGGGTCTGAGAGACAATAGTGGCAGAGTGGATGAAATTTAATGACTGATAAGATGTGTAAGTAAAGCGAAGAGAAGACTGACTCCCAGATCCCTGGCCCAGGTGACCAGATGCCTGGAAGAGCAGCTAGCGTAGAGAGGGTGGCACTTTAATCTTTCTGGCACCATGTCCTGCTGTGGCTGCTGCCACCTTGCTCTTTGACCCCTTCACAACATAGTCACACCTTCCAAGGGCATTTGGAGGAAAGACATATGGATTTTACTTCTGTAGGTGACACAACAATGGGAAACCAATGGATGGATGCTTTTGCAAGGCTATTAGTCCTTTGAAAGAATTTATTACATCCCATTCCTCACTGGGGCTTCATTATCACCAGCTAGTCAGGTACTTTCTCCTTCCCAATTATTGTTCCAGACTGAGTGAGAAGACATCCCAGAGATATCAGAGCCTATCACCCCAAGCCAAGAAGGCTGAGAAACAACTAGTTTGTCCCGTCCATAATAAGCAGGATAGAAGGACTGTAAAACAATGGGTGGGCAAATCCTCTTTAGCCTTGCTCTAAGCAGAAGCATTAGATTTTGGGAGGTCAGATGATGCAGAGAACAAAACTAGATACATAAAATTATCTGAAGCTGGTTCCGAAGATTAAAAGGATTGCCTAATACTTTATGACCAGCAATTTCATTCTCAGGTAGATCCCTTAAAGAAAAGCACGTAGGTGGTCACCAAAAGGCACTAGAGGGGACTAGAGTGTTCATAGCAGTATTATTAGTAAGGAGGAAATTAACCCAACTATCCATCAGAAATACAACAGATAAATCAATTAATGACCTGCAAGTACCCAAAGCAATATGGATAAATCTCACAATCATAATGTGAAACGAAAGAAATCCGACACAAAAGAGTCCATCCTGCATGATTCCATTTATGTGAAGTATAAAAACAAGTCAATCTAATCTTAAAAGTTAAAAAAGTAAGCTGTTAAAAGTAAGGATAGTAACCGGGAGACTGGGGAGGAGTTGGTAAATAGAAACAGGAAGTCAGACCCGGGGTAACTTCCAGAATGCTTCCCAGGTTCTCCTTCTTGACCTGAGTGCTGGTTACATGGGTATATTTAGTTTGGGAAAAGTCATTGAGCTATGCACTGATAACATGTGTATATTAAGATTTTTTTTAAAAATCTATAGCTTGGTTTTATAGCTGGATTTTTCTTACCTTTATTTTGAAAAATGAAAAGAATTTTATGTCTGGGGAAAAATAGAGGGAAAGAATAATGAGTTCAATTTTTGATATTATGAGTTTGAGATGTTTTTGAAATGCTAATGTAATGGTATCTAATAGACATTAGTTAAATGAATTGGTTGCTCAGAAGAAAGATTTGTAACAAGAGCTTCATGAAAATAAAAAGGGAACTTGTTCTTACTCTCTTTCTGAAAATGCACTTGCCCAGAACTAGCACACAAAGTGAATTATCCCTTTAACACTGGTGCTTGCCTATGAGTACACTTCATTTTTTCTGTTCCTCATGAGTGCTCCTATAGCAGCATTTTCCTGATGACCACAGTTCCTGGTTGGCAAGAGGCTATTTTAAACCATTATGTATATACTCTCACACAGAATACGAATGGCACATACAGGCCATTCTATATTCTTTATGCATTGAGACAGAGACGGGCTAGCTATTCAGCATACCCATTTCCTCTTTGTTCTGGGCACACAGTGAGATTACCATTCCTGGTCTCCCTTGCAGTTAGACTTGGACATGAGACCGGGTTTGAGACAATGCAATATAAGTAGAAGTGATGAATACCATTTCCAAATATGAGTCATCAAAATCTCTCACATGTAATCAATCCTTTATGCACTTCCCTTTCTGCCTGCTTGAAGCAGGCAAGCATGGCAACATGGGAGTCATGCAATGAAGGTGGTAGAGTCACAAGATGGAAGGGACGAAGTCCCTGACAGTCTGCCATCAGAGAGCCACTTGCTGACCAGGAACACCCATTTGAAACTTTATGAGATGAAGAAATAAACCTCAGATGCCACCCTTTCCCACTCCCCTTTCTAGATACTCCCACACGAAGAGACTCTCTACATCTACCTTCTGCCCCAGATGCTGATCACACATTATTTGTACTTATCTCACTTTTGTGCCTTCTATTTTGATCAAGTGTACCTCTTCTACTAGACCAAAAAGCTGAGTGATAAGAATTGACCCTTTAATTTCCAACTGAGAGGCGAAGATGTTTCCAAGGACTTTTAGTCAGTCACTAATACTTGTAGAATGAATAAAGGAAGACCTGTTTGGACGCACTCCTGCGTAGATAGATGAATATGAGCGGCAAGGGAAGGAGGAGATGCCTGAGGTTTGAAGCCTGGCAAAAATGGAGAAAGCTAACAGAACTACTAACTACTAACAGAAATACAGCCAGAAAGGGAGAAATCAATCTGCGTGTGTTCGTTCATTTATTCAGTGCCCCCATCCATCCTTCCACTCACCTCAGCCTCCCTTAATGAAAACAAACTGAGCGACTCATGTAATGAGATAGCATTTGTTGAGTATTTATATGTGGAAGATGGTGCTAGGCCTGTTTCATGGAGTAACTCATTAAATCTTCACAACAATCCAGTTAGGTGTGCACTGTGATTTCACCCACTTTATAGACAAGAAGACTGAAACTTAAATAAGTAACGTGTCGAAGTCACGCTGCTAGCCGTGGGGCAGAAACTCAGACTCAAATGATCTCAGTCTCCGGCCCAAGCACTCAAGCACTACGCTAGAGCAACCCCTACATGTCAACTGTGATTTTCCTCAGTGGAACTGCAGAGAAGCATAAGGACACAACCTTCTCCTTTAAAACCTCATCATGTAATTAACTAGTAATCTCTTTAAAATGTCTAGTGTGACATATACTGTAGTGGAGATGCACAAAATGCTGGGAAAGGGAGTAGAACAGAAAGAAAAGCTTGGAGGATTCCATCTGGAAGGTGGCATGTGAGCTAGGCCTGGAACATGGCTGGGGTACTTTTGTGCAAGGAGAAGGGGAATTCTAGAGAGATTCAACCGACAGATTACCAGGAGCCAAGGCACATAAAGAAAAGTATCCCCATGGGGCAAAAGCATCTGATGCTTCAGGTTGGAAGGGAGTAGAAAGAAATAAAACTTTAAAGGAGACGTTTGCATCTGGATCATAAAAATCCTTGATTTCCAAGTTAAAGGATTGCTCTTTGTCTGGTAGGCAATTAAAGAAGAGTTTCAAGCAGGGATTATGGCATGATAAAATCTGTGTTTAAAAAAAAAAAAAAAAGACCCTGTGTTGTGTGAAATAAAAACTATGGAGTGAAGAGACATGAGATCAGGGTGTATAAATGGGTTGACTATTACCTGCCAAAAATTCATACCCAAATGCAACCTCAGAATGGGAACTTTTTTGGAAATAAGGTGTTGGCAGATGTGACTAAGGTCAGGACTGAGATGCAATCGTATTGGATTAGGGTGGTCTCTAAATCTAATGAGAAACTCCTTATCCGAGACAGAAAAGGACAGAGAGAACAAGGTGATGTGAAGATGAAGGCAGAGATTGGAGCGATGCATCTATAAGACAAGTAAGGCCAATAATTGCTGGCAATGCCAAAAGCTAGGAGAGAGGCATGGAATGGTTTCCCCCGCAGAGCCTCCAGAAGGAACTAACCCTGATGACACCCTGATTTCAAACTTCTGGCTCCTGAACTGTGAGATTAAAAAGTTCTGTTGTTTTAAGCCACCAAGTTTGTGACGGTTTTGGTGTGGTGGTCCAAAGAAACAACACAGGGAGATTAATCAAATGGTTACTACTCTGGTCTAGGAGAGAAAATATCTCCTGAATTAGGGTGAAGGTACATAGACAGAGAGGAGAGGCCAGACTGAAGAAGTGAAGTGAAAATGGACAGAAAAATAGTCACATGTTGATTGAGGAGGAAATAAGACAAGACCATCAAAGGTGGTTTTGTGGTTTCTATCTGGGTCATTAACTGAGACTGAGAATATATGAGGAAGAGCTGACGAGGAAGGAGGAAGTCATACCTTAAAAATGAAATTAATATAGTTTACCTGTTCTCTAAGCTCCGCATTAAAAAGCAGATGGATAGGCTATTAGGCTTTCTCGGTGCGCATTAGATTAAACGGAAGGAAGGAAGGAAGAGACTGGCAAGGAAGAAGGGTGGGGGAGGAGGGAAAGTTAAGGTCAGAGCAGGCAAAGGCAGGGAAGGTAAGGAGATAGGGAAGGATGTGAAGGAAGGAAAAGAAAGTTCTTTAAATTCCTGCAAATTATGAGGTAGTGTGGCACAGTTTGAACAACCACCTCTGGCTCACAGCAGGCACTCCTGAATCAGAGTCCAGAAGCCAAAGCATCAAGTTGAATATTTCAAAAGAACAGGAATATCTGGACAACTCTCAATTTCATTCCTCCAACCAATCATAATTATAGATTACATGTGCAATGTATGTGTGTCCCTACAAAAGTAACAATCACAGCACGACTGCCAGATTTAGCATAGACATGCCATTAAAGGGAAGGTGGGAAGAACACGGTAAAGTTGATGGTGGAGCGTGGGCCCCTGGCATAGGGAGGACAAGGCAGGAAATAACCGACCGGCCAAACGGTGTGGACAAGAGGCCTGAGGCTCTGTTACAGACACTGGAAAATAGATGTGAGTCTGCTTTTTAGACTCAGAAAAACTGGGTGGATTAAACTACTCTTGCTCAGTTGCGTTTGTGTCTGCTCTCCTTGACTGCCTATGATTCATGCAAGGGCCAAAAAAAAAGCCCCAAAAGATGAATTACTATGATAATATTTGTAGTCAATATAACCAAGGGCTTCTTCATTTCAGATTTATTTTAACTCCACTCCACAAATCCTATTCAAAAACGAAATGACTCAGACGATACTTTGAGTATGTTTTTCATGAATGTCCTAAGGATTACTATGGAAGATTATGCCAAAACTACTTTTTTTTTTAATGTGACTGGTACTAAAGCATATATTAGGATGAATAATTATGAATTTTATTCATTGGGACACATGACAGATTTGTACAAAATTCTAAATTGGAAAAGTTTACAGGATTAGTTGTTTTCTTCTTTTTGGCATGAGCCATACATGGCTACATGAATTTTCCTCTTATGACTACTTGCTCAAAAAACATAAAGATAAAAAAAAAAAACAAAACATTTAGCCAAGTAGGAAAAGCAGAGCCTGTTTATTTATGAAATATAAGGTGCAGCCAGAGAGAATTTTTTTTTTCTAAATCTTCTGTACTAATCTCTCAAGTAAGCAGTGCCCAATTTAGAACACAAATTCAGAGATAACATTTATTTCTGATTAACTATAATTACTTGTTAGTGCCTAAACTGATAAATTCTTCTCTATTTTTTTTGTCCCCAGCTTCCTCCTCTTCTCGTATACATATTTCATATAATAAAAGAAAGTATTAATAAATATAAGTGACCATGTAATTTAAAGGTAGGTGTGGAAAGAGAATTCAGTCATTTTACCCCCTGCTCTTCACCTTCACACGGGCCACCCCCCGCCCACACTCCCACACATGTGCACTGCCACAAACACACAGCACACACACTAGGATAACTAAGCATTTGCCTGGGGCAGATAGGATTCTCAGGACACAAGACTTTCATTGATAAGACTACAAATGTCTTGAGAAAACAAAAAATCCTTTAGTCACCCTAACACACACACATACGACACACATATGAATTGTATTCTAATTTCAATTGTTTTAAATTGCTCTAACTATGTAAAACCCACTTTATAGTTCACTGTACCCACTCCCATCGTTGTATGGGAGGTTCTAGCCAGTGCAATAAAGAAAGAAAAAGAAATAAAAGGAATACAAATTATAGAAAAAGAAATAAAACCATTTCCCTTCATAGATGACATGATTGTCTACATAAAAACGCCCAAGGAATCTTTTGAGAAATTACTAGAATAAGTGAGTTTAGTAAGATTATAGGATACAAGGTTAATATAATGAAAATCAATTGTATTTTTATATACTAGCAATGAATTACAAATGGAAATTGAAAGAAACAATAGCATTTAAAATAGCACCAGAAAACAAAATATTTAGAAATAAATCTAACAAGACATGTATAAGATCTATATATTAAAACAAAATACAGATAAAAAAATCAAAAAGGGCTAAGTGAAATGCTATGCTCATGTGTTAGAAAATTCTATATAGTTAGGATGGTAATTCCACTCAAATTGATCTATAGATTCAGTGCAGTAGAAAACAAAGGAACAAGAATAACCAAAACAACTTGGAAAAGAATAACACTGTTGGAGGACTCACACGCTCGGATCTGTAGACTTAAGATATAAAGTTACAGTAATGGTAACAGCGTAACAATAACAAAAGAACAGACACACAGATCAGTGGAACAAAAGAGAGTTCAAAAGTAGACTCATGTATTTGATTTTTAGCAAACACGAAAGTACCTTTCAAACAAATAATACAGAAAAAACTGGACATTCAGGTGCGCCTGGGTGGCTCCGTAGGTTAAGCGTCCGACCCTTGATTTCGGCTCAGGTCATGGTCTCAGGGTGGTGAGATGGAGCCTCCTGTCTGGCTCTGCACTGAACATGGTTCCTGCTTAGGATTCTCTCTCTCCATCTGCCTTTCCCCCTGGCTAGCTTGCTCTCTCTCTCAAAAAAAAAAAAAAAAAAAAAAAAGGCAAAGAAAATGAAAATGAATAAGAAAAAGTTGGACATTCATAGGCACAAAGTAAACCAGAACATATCTATGCATAACATAAAAAAGTTAACTCAAAATGAATCATAGAACTCAAAGTAAAGCCTAAAACTATAAAAATTCTGAAAGAAACATAGGACAAAATCTTTGTGACCTTTTGTTAGGCAAAGACATCCTACATACATTAACAAAACATAATCCACAAAAGAAAGGTCAATAAATTGGACCCCATGAAATTTAAAATTTCTCTTCTTCAAAAGACATCATTAAGGAAAATGAAATGACACGCCACACACTGAGATAAAATATTTGTGAAACACACAGCTGATAAAAGGCTTGTTTCCAGAATATATAAAGAACTTTCTAACTTTAACAATAACAAATAGGCGGGGAGCCTGGGTGGCTCAGTTGGTTAAGCGACTGCCTTCGGCTCAGGTCATGATCCCAGAGTCCTGGGATCGAGCCCCGCATCAGGCTCCCAGCTCAGTGGGGAGCCTGCTTCTCCCTCTGACCCTCTCCCCTCTCATGCTGTTTCTCTCTCTCTCTCTCTCTCTCTCTCTCTCTCTCAAAAATAAATAAATAAAATCTTTAAAAAAAAAATCAAAAAAAAAATAACAAATAGGCAATCCAATTTTTTAAAATAAGCAAAAATGTGAAGATACCTTGTTGAACAAGAAATACACACGGAAAATATGAAAAGACACTTGATGTCAGTAAGAATATGAAAGTTCAAATCACAGTGAGATAACAATTATACAGCTATTAGAATGAAGAAGGAGTGGGGGAGGAAGGGGGTGGGGCAGAAGACTGGAGGGAGAGAGAGAGAGAGAGAAAGAGAAAGAAAGAAAGAAAAGAAAAATCCCACTCTGACAATACCAACTGCTAGAAGTGCTGGTACAAATGCAAACAGTTGGAATCCTCATACTTTGCTGGTGGGAATGCAAATTTTTAACACAATTTGGCAGTTTCTTACAAAGTTAACACCAGTGTTGTGCAACCCAGTAATCCCACTCCTTGGTATTAATCCAAGACAAATGAGAACTATGTTCACACAAAAACGTGAGCCTGATTATTTACGGTAGATTTATTTATAATCATTCAAAAACTGCAAACAACCTTAAAGTCCTTAACCAAAGACTAGAGAAATGAACTGTGACACATCCATAAATGGAATATTTCTCAGAAAAAAATTACTGATACATGGAACAATATGGATGAATCGCAAATTCATTGCTCTAAGTGAAAGAAACGAGACTCAAAAGGCAATATTAAAAAAAAAAAGCAATAAATTCTCTATGATTCCATTTACATGATACTCAGGAAAAGGAAAACTTATAGGGACACAAAACAGGTCAGTGGTAACCAGGGTCTGGAGGTCAGAGGTCAGAGGAGGAGTTGACCACAAAAGGACATGAAGGAATTCAGGTGCGGCGAAGGGGCCTTACCACGTATTTTTTTAAAAGATTTATTCATTTATTTTTTTTTTAAGATTTTATTTATTTATTTGCGAGAGAGAGAGAGACAGGTAGTGACAGAGATAACAAGAGAGAGCAAAAGCAGGGAGGAAAGGGAGAAGTAGGCTCCTGCTGAGCAGGGAGCCCGATGTGGGGCTCTACCCCAGGACCCTGGGGACCATGACCTGAGCCACCCAGGCGCCCCTAAAGATTTATTCATTTATTTTGAGAGAGAGAGAACACCCATAAGCGGGGAGAGGGGCAGAGGGAGAATCTCAAGGAGACTCCCCACTGAACAGGCAGCCCAACACAGGGCTCCATCCCAGGACCTTGAGATCACGACCTGAGATGAAGCCAGGAGTCAGACATTTAACCGACTGTGCCACTCAAGCGCCCCAAACCTTACCACGTTTTGATTAACACAGTGGTTATATACTATGTGCACTAGTAGAACTGTACACTAAAAAAAAAAAAAAAAAAGTGAGTCTTGCCTTTAAAAAATGTTTCAAGGTTTCAAGTTATGAAAGTTCTTTAGGTTGGGGTTATCTTTTTAAATATTGTTTGTCTTTTTTAAAACTCATGCCAAATAAATATAAAAGGAAAACCAATGTAATTAGTTGGAACTTCTCTAAGAAAGAAAAAGAATGGAATCAACATACTTTTTTTAAAATTTAGAACTTATTTTCTGATACTAAGAACATATTAATGAAGAAAATGTTGAAACTGTGAAAAAGGATAAAGAAGAAAGCAGAACTTCTACAATTTTACCCCCAGGAGGCAACCACCATTAATATTTTACTTTACTTACTTCTGATTTTTAGTCTAAAATTTAAATATGATTGTTCCTAGTTTGGAGATTTTGAGAATAAGCTTTGGAGTTGGGCACCCTGGGATTTTCTCAGAAAACTGAGACTCAGTTTGTAAGATGGAGATAATAACATCTAGTTCAGAAGTTACGCAGTTATATTAGCATAAAGTATTCAGCACAGTTCGTGGCACATATAATACTCAATACAAACATGGAACACAGGGGCGTCTGGGTGACTCAGTCAGTTGGACGTCGGACTCTTGGTTTCATCTCAGGTCCTGATCTCAGGGTTGTGAGATCAAGCCTCGCCCCTCCAACACACTCCACGCTCAGCTAGAAGTCTGCGTGAGATTCTCTTCCTCTGCCCCTCCTCCCACCCTATGCACACTCCAAATAAATAAATGAATGAATGAATAAATAAAATCCTTTTTTAAAAACCCAAAAAACAAATGGAACACAATTTTCCATTTCAGTAAAAATTTTTGTAAACAAAATTTTATATAAGACTCCCAGATATGAAGTACTATAGTATATCATTCTCCTATTTATGGATGTTTAGGTCATTTCCAACTAGTGTTTATCCTAAACGACATTATGAAAAATATATTTTTGCTTGAAACTTTTCCTGCATTTTTTATTTCCTTAGCATTGATTCCTGTGTTAGGGTATAGAAACATTTTTTTTTTTTTTTTTTTTTTTTAGTTTTAGTTACTTAAGTAATCTCTACACCCAATGTGGGGCTCGAACTCACAATCCCAAGAGTCCCACGCTCTTCCGCCTGAGCCAGGCAAGCACCCCAGAGCATAAAAACATTTTTAAGACTCTTGGTAATTCTCAAGTTATCATCTCAAAAGACTGCACCTATTTACACTCCCTCCATCAGCAGAGAGTTTTAGCATCATTACATCCTTCACAATATTAATTCTTTATTTACATGTGTGTTATAGAAAATGCAATTAATATGGAGATATTTATCACCCTGCCAAGTTGGTGGTCAGTTAATGAGTTACTATGTCTCTTCAGAAATGCATAAACATGCTACATTAAATATAACAACTAAAAAAAGACACACAGCCAAATTTCAGAGAAAGAAAAATAAAATCCAAGAAACAAAAGGGAAACTCGAAGGCTGACCAGTAAAGCTCAGTGAACACCCTGGCATCCCATGAGTATTAAACCCAAAAATCGGCCAGAGGGCCAAGAGATGGGAATATAACATCCATATTGGGACAGGGGCTATGGCCAGTTGAAGAGGCACCAGCATTAACTTCGGACCCTCAGAAAGGCAGCCCTTTTCATAAAAAGAGAATTAGAAAAATCCTGAACAATAATCCTCAGATAGATCAAGGAACTTTACTATTGGCCCAGGAAGTAGAAAAGGAGAAAAGGGAGGAGAGGTAGTTTCTGTAAGCAATCTAGACTCCCAGTCTACATTACACATGAGTGTGCATTAGGATGACCAACTATTCCCTATTTGCTAACACTTTCCTGGTTTTAGCACCGAACATCTTGTGTCTCAGACAATCCCTCTGTCCCAGGCCAACCTGGAAGTATGACCACCCAGCAACCAAGTTTACACAACCTACATTTTATAGGAATCCCAAGCCAAGAAAGTGTGCAAAAACTGATCTGACCCTTGGGAATTCCTGTGGATCCAACTGGACTCAGTTGTATAATCATTCTATAGACAGACTTCCACAAAGCAGGGTACTGAGGACTTCCCCAGACAGATCTGTCAGATAAAATATAGTTCGTCCAGTTAAAGATGAATTTAAGTTAAACAATTTTTAAGGTGCAATTTGGTGGCATATTTACATGAAAAATATAGTTGTTACTTTTCTGAAATTCAAATTTAACTGGGTATTCTGTATTTTTATTTGCTAAATTCAGCAACCCTGCAGCCCCAGAGATAAACAATTTAGCACAACAACCAGGTATCCTGGAGATAAACTCACTAGCGAAAATGTTTAAATTACACAAGGAAATGAGCCACTGTGATATTTAGTAGATGCAGCAAATGGAATAATTTGCACTCCAAGAACCACAAATTATAAAGCAAACTTGGGCATTACAAAATAAATGCTTTAAATTATTAAAGAGATTGGGGCACCTGGGTGGCTCAGTGGTTAAGTTTCTGACTCTTGGTTTCAGCTCAGGGTGGTGAGATCGAGCCCCACATCTGACTCTGTTCAGTGGGGAGTCTGCTTGAGATTCTCTTTCTTCCCCTCCCCCTGTACTCTCCCCCCTCCTGCCTCAAATAAATAAATCTTTTAAAAAGTTAATAAGCAAAATAAATGATTAAAGAGAGAGAAGAAGGAATGAGAATTATAATGAAGAGACAGGACGCTGATAAAAGGAATGGATGGATCCGTAAAGGAACCAAACAGAACCTGTAGAAATAAAAAATGCAGCCATTGAAACTAAAGACTCAAGATCTAGGTTGAATAGCAAATTAGATAGCTAAGGGAGTTATGTGACCATGTGCTAGTGAATTACTTCTATGTGCCTAGGTATTCTCATTCACAAGAGAGGGATAATAATAGTACCTATCTTATACAGGTGGTGTATAAAAATCAATGTGATACATGTAAAGCACTCAGAATTGTGCCTGAGCCGTAGTAAGTTCTCAGCCAATCTAGAACATCCTCATACAGCAGCATTCGCCAAATGTGTGCCTCAGAAAGTCCTCGGAGACGCTCTGAGAAAAAAGTACTACAGGGTGAATGCTTCTGGAAGCCCTACGTGACTCTAACAATCTCTGGGGGATTCACAGCGAGCATTACCATATTAAAGACCCTAAGAAGTTCTGCTGTAAGGAAACGTGTTCAGTCTTGTTGTTCAGATAACTAAAGAAGGACAAAACGGAGGCCCACGGGGAGGCTCTGCCACTTGGTCAACGTCCTTCAGCTGCCACGTGGCAGACCAGGTCTGCACAACCAGGGTGGTCTGGCTCCAAAGGCCACGATTTCAATGACTGCGCTCTACTGTAACATTGAGAGGGAATTTATAATAATCCTTTTCTTGGAAGATGGCTTCTTTCTGAAAGCGCAGGAACCCAAAGGTAAATTTGCCCTGGTGTCCCTTCGTACTGACTGCTCCGTGTTCCCCTCCACAGCCCCCGGCCAGTCCCTGAATCCCAGAGCACGAGCCAAGTGTCCTTTGAGTATTTTCTCTCTTCTTAAGGTGCAGGCAGGGGGTGGCGGGAGAGCGGCTGGCTTCCGGGGCCCCGCTTCCAAGAGGCCCCACTGTGCCCCACAGAGTCGCATCGCGGTTTTCCTTCCACAACACATAGCACGTATGGCTGGGCTGACACCTCCACACAGCTCCCCAGCCAAATGGATGCTGGGGCTTCTTCGGTAAACAGCATGTGAAAGCAAAGGAACAAGACATGGATCCACTAATATTGTTGGTATTTTTCACCTTAATTATTTTTTTCTTTAATTAGGTCCATGATTGTTGTGCGGTTACTACCAGGGTCGTTGCCTTTTTCTTGCACAAACATTCAGGTACCCAACATGAGGGAAATGAAGGTGGAATTTTCCACATTTCATTTGATTCAAAATAGGGACCTGCATTTCATGAGAACTCATAGGACTTGAGCAATGCTATTAACTGATTTCCATTAAAGGTTAATCGTACCCCAGTTGCGAGGTAAGTTGGAATTGACATGCTGGGTGCATGTTTTGTTTTCCTTAAAGTTATACTTTAAATAAGACTATGTTAAAACCTTCTCAACTATACTCAGAAGTCTCAAGGTAATGATACTTATGACTGTGGCTCATTGGTATTAAGTTGAAGTTAGAAATGCTAACTAATGATTGTCAAAGATTCTGACAACACAGAAATTCTTCCTAAGAGGGTCCTTAATATCAATAACAAGTGGTTGCTTTCTTCATTAGCATTTCATTCCTCTCAATTCAGCAAATTTTAATTGGGCACTACCACTCATATCCTTTTTTAAGCTGCAACACCAATTGCTTCAGCGCTTTTTAAGTGTGAGCCTCTAAAGTTGGCACTGGAGATTCTGATATTAGTAAGACATCCTTGGCCTTCAAGGTACATACTGTAGATAAAGAAAAAAAAAAGCAGTTAAAAGTAACCAACGAATTGCCTCACCAGTGTAGGCACAGCAACATAAACGAATCTTAAAATACACGTTAGGGAGCTAATTTAAAAAGAACGAGGTGTGTAACACCATGATATTTATGTAAATTTCAAAAGCATCTATACAAAAATACAATGAAGGGGCACCTGAGTGGCTCAGTTGGTTAAGCAGCCGAATCTTGGTTTCAGCTCAGGTCAAGATCTCAGGGTTGTGAGACTGAGCCCCACCTAGGGCTCCATGCTGAGTGTGGAGCCTCCTTAAGATTCTCTCTCTCTTGGGGTGCCTGGGTGGCTCAGTCAGTTGAGCAGCTGACTCCTGGTTTTGGCTCAGGTTGTGATCTCAGGGTCATGAGATCGAGCCCTGCTTTGGGCTTCAGACTCCGGGCTCCGGGCTCAGGGCAGAGTCCGCTTGAGTTTCTCCCTCCCTCTCCCTTTGCCCCTCCCCCACCTCCCCCTCTCTCTCAAATAAATAAATATTTAAAACAAAAAGATTCTCTCTCTTCCTCTCCCTCTGCCCTTCCCCCTCCCCTCTCTCTAAAAAAAAAATGCAATGAACATTTTGCAGGAACGCAAATGAAAGCATACACAGAAAGCACATTTGGATGGATTCCTACGGGAGAGGAGGAAAAGGAGGGTGGAGGAAGGAAGGAAAGAAGGGGAAGGGGAAGAGGGAGAGAGAGGTGAGAGGCTAAAGGAGAAAAGGAAGAAAGAAAGGAGAGGTTTCACAGCCACACAGCTAACACCGCCACCTGGCACATAATCAGGATCCCTCGGCTGACAGCTTCGAGACCTATCTACCCTCTTCCTTCTTTGTCCTGAGTCCCTCATTCCGAGGGATCTTCTTCATCAGAGAACTGTTAAAGAAATAAACTAATAGGGGCGCCTGGGTGGCTCAGTCGTTAAGCGTCTGCCTTCGGCTCAGGTCATGATCCCCGGGTCCCGGGATCGAGCCCCGGGATGGAGCCCCGCGTCTGGCTCCCTGCTCCGCGGGAAGCCTGCTTCTCCCTCCCCCACTCCCCCTGCTTGTGTTCCCTCCCTCACTGTGTCTCTCTCTGTCAAATAAATAAATAAAATCTTTAAAAAAAAAAAAAAAGAAACTAATAACCAATAATAATCAGTGGAACCGCTGATTTTGAAGAAGACAAGGTGAGCTTGTGGTGCGCAGAGGGCGGGGGTACTCGTCAACCTTGCGAAGACCCTGGCTGCGCTCTGGGAGGAGAGCCGCCAGCCTCCTTCCTCCCTCCTCCAAACTCATTGCCTGAGTGGGTTTACCTCGACTCAGGCTGCAATTTGCACTTCTTTTTGAGAGATCGTGACTTAACCCCACTTCCGGTCCTCTGGCAGTTTGGACTCTCCTTCCTCAAAGCTTTAAGCCGAGAGAAACCAGAGGAGCGTCTTTCTGAGCCAGTCCATCTTCTCTTTCCCTGAGATGGAACACAATCATTAGTCAACGTTTATTAACTGCTCTCTTCTCCCAACAAAGTCAAGTTCTTCTGGTGAGTCCCCAAAGTATCTTGCCAGATACAAGACAGGATGCCCAGTTCAATTTGAGTTTCAGGTAAACAACAAATAATTGTTTAGCATGGGGTATGTCCTAAATATTGCAGGGGACATACTTATACTAAAAAACGAACTGGACCCTCTATATTTGCTAAATTTGACTAAATTTGACAATCCTACCCTAAAATGAGGGAGCAATGGCTAGAAAGCTTGGTCTGTTGAGAGTTGCTGGGGCACACTCTTGAGGACAGCAGGATGGAGCTAAATTCAGGAGGTAAAACATTCCACGTTCTTTTATTTTGTTTTGTTTTTCTTTTTATTGCATATACCATTGCAAATCGAATAAAACAGTTTAGTCCTGTAAATGAACTGTAAATCTTCCTCATGGTACATACCCCGTAAGAAAAACAGTGTCAAATAGGAGAGAAACAATGGCTAGGAGTCCAGAAAGTCTGGTTCTAGTCCCAGCTCTACTTCTAACTAGATCTGTGGAATTAGGCCACTTTTGTCCCCAGTGATGTCCTCGGGACCTCCCCTGAGGTCCTCAGTCTCCACATCTGCAAAATGGGAATGCAAGGGCTAAATGATTTTTAACGATTCCTTCTGCTGCAGCCTTCAGCAGCTCTATGGTATTCATCATATTTACTTAATTTAGTAAAGACAGTTTTGTTGTTCTTAATCCACGCAGGAACAATAAAACATAACACAAATGAGGATTTCTTCCCTTTCCCATATTCCAGTAAAAATTCCTCTTTGAGGTATTGTGGTTGTTACAAAAACTGAAACCAGAAGTTCAGGCTCAGTGAGGAGGCCAAAGATTGCAAATGCCCCGTTACCAAAATAGAACCAAAGCACAAGCTTTGCTCTAAACAACCCTTGCTGCCTTTTGGCAGACAGGAAGGGATTTGGTCAGAGGAGATCTTAATACAGCTCAACCACGCTGCTGCAGGCAAGGAGGGACCCTTACGTCTCCCGAATAAACCTTTTATCTGTAAAATGGGACTAACATCCCTCCTACTTCCCTTATGAAATTGTCTTGAAGATTAAATGAAATAACGTCTGTAAAAATGTTTCCAAAAAATGTAAAGTTTTACACCAAAGAGGACTATTTGTGTTATGATTTAGGTTCAACCAGATATACACAGTTAATGTTCATTGGCCATCCCTCGTGTATCCCTCTTCTTTTGTCGACCTGGTTTTACTAGGGAGAATTGGCCCCTCTCCCATTCTTGTACATTGTGATTTGGAAAGAGCTGAATCAATACCCATTTTCAGGAAAGGGAAGGTATCATAGGCCTTAGCCAATCAGTGAATTACATTACTCCAGACACAGGAATTGGTTCAAGGATAAAAACATTACCAAATATGAGCCAGTGAAAATGGGCCCCAGAACTTTTTCTTCAAACTATTTGTAGAAAAGGACTCATTTTCTCAATATTCAGAATTTTATAGATAGGAGCTGAGAGATCCTGGCAGCCATTTTGTCACTATGAGGGAGAGACTGGGAATGAAATCAATACAAAGGAAAGTAGAGAGGAGGAACAGGGAGAGACTGATTTCCAATACCCTTGGAGTCCCTATATCTAGTCCTGTCTAAGGCCACATTTACCCTTAGTCTTCTCCATTGTGTGAGTAAATAAATCTTTTTTTTGCTTTGGCCAGTTTAATGAAATTTTTCTATTATTTGCAACTAAAAAAGTCCTAACTGATATAAATCCTTTGCTTGATGTGTCCCACACAGATGCAAATTCTATCTCAAATGCCTTGCACAGCAAGCAAAATACTTAGTAAGGAGGCTAACTACAAGTTTGACGTGAAGCCCCTGTATTTCCAGAGTGTATACCTCAATTAACAAGGTTTGAAAGAGCAACAGTTGGTTATGTAAAAAAAAAAAAAAAAAAAAAGCAAACAGGTGATAAATTATTTTTATCCTTATATTACTAGCCAAAATAAATCTGTATATCCCCTGAACTATTTAATATAACATCTTTTAGAAAAAAATTTCCATCAAGAATATTTAAAATCGGAAATGTTTTATCATTTATAGCAATAGTGATCTGAAAAATGAATTGATTCACTAAAAAATTCTACTATGACTTGATATTTTCATTTTTTTTTGAAGCAGTAAAAATAGATTATAATCTAGACAACCATTGCTCCATGGCTGGAGGCATAAAAAAGGTGTAAATTTAACCAGCTTCTGAACACTACCACTCCCAGAGTATTTTATAATGGCCTAAAGATTCTGAATTTAAAGACTCCTCTTGTGTCCCAAACTTAATTTTCAGTACTGTCAAGACCAACGGGAATTAAAGACCCAAGATGTCCAAGAGAACGGACAGGCCATCACATCCACCTGAGATCCATTCCTCAGCCAGCTACTGTGTCTTGCCCCTGAACTTCGTCACATAGAGAAGACAGATTGGAGAGCTCTACCCTTCCCCACATGGATTTAAGCAAATACAAGCAAGGACTTTCCTCTGAGTTTGCATCATTTAAGCTGAAACCATATCAACTCCATGGATATTACTGGTAAATACAATGGATATGCCCTATGGATCCCCCCAGTTTCTTCAGATCTTGTCTCTTTTGCCTTACATCACAGCAATGCCTCAACTATGCTGAGAAAGAAATCAGGAATGTGTTGCACTCATGAGTTCGTTCTACATGAAGCCACATCTAGTGCTCAGAAAGCACACCCCGGCACTGAAATCTCACTTTTAGGCGTAATAGCCTCCCACCATGCAGAAGCCTCCTGTCTCAGCTGCTTTTACCGGCATCATGAAATACAATGGGGATAATCCACCATCAGATTAGGTAAGACCATCTTGTTTTTTTTTTATTGACATGATTGAATAGAGTTGGCCATACGGCTTGACCACTGATTCTGTCTCATTAATTTTTATTCCTGTTGTAGTCTGTAAGCATCAGAATGTCATTTAAAATGAAACATAATGGGGCCGCCTGGGTGGCTCAGTGGGTTAAGTGCCTTACTCGTGATTTCAGCTCAGGTCATGGTCTTCAGGTCATGAGATGGAGCCTCGCAACAGGCTCCCCACTCAGTGGGGAGTCTGCTTGAGTTTCTCTTCCTCTACCCCTCTCCCCACTCTCTCACTCTCTCAAATAAAAATAAATAAATCTAAATAAATAAAACAAAACAAAACACAATGTAATGGCTTCTTCAAAGTCAGGAACCATGTGCAAAATAAACATCACCTACTTATTGTAGTATTGAGGTCAATGAAAGGTTGGCAGCTTGGCTGAAATCCTGACTCTGCCATTTTATACAGTTACTTTATCCCCTTAAGTCTCCATTTCCTTAACTACAGAATACACTTAAAAATATTTATTGAGCACCTACGGTTTGTTTGACTCCTTGAGAATCCTTCAGTGAATAAGACAAAAATTTCTACCCTCACTGAGCTCACAGTATAGGGAGACTATATTAAAATAAGTTAATAAAGCACCAACTTTGACATCACTCTAGAGGTTTACTTCTTCTAAAATTAACATTTTGGGCATTTTCACATTACAGTAACAACAGAAAAGTTTTTTACATAAAGTGCATGATGAAATAAAACTTGAAAAGGAAAAAGCTAATTAGAAAATCTGCACTTCACAACCACCGAGGTAATAATTGCTCATGCAAAAATCATTGAAATATGCTAATACTAGTAGGTGACAGTTTGAAGAGAAACAGGATATTTATACAATAGTCTCAAGTACTTTCCCCAAAAGACGCTTATTAATTTAAAATAATGAATGGGAAAGAGCTGGTTTAACACCCACTTTTGGGAAACAGAATGTATCCTAGGCCTTGGCCAATCAGCGCATTCCAGTACTCTGGCCACGGGATTTTTCTGACGAAGGCTAACAGAACCCACTTTCATTAACCAAGGGATCAAAGACAACATTTCTAGTAATTGGAAAAGTAGTTATTATATGACTCCTGATATGAGGCACTTCTTGAGAAGGGCACAAAAGTATCTTCAGTGGTACTGTTATCAAAAATGCATAACCCGAATCTCATAATGAAGAAATATTAGGGAAACCAAAACTGAGGGGCATTGTACAAAACAATTAAGTAGTACTCTTCAAAAATGTCAAGGTCATGCTTAAAAAGAAATACTACAGAAGTGTTTCAGATTAAAGGAGACTAAAGAGGCATGACAATCAAGCTCAGTGTATGATTCAAGATTGGATCCTAGACCAGAAAAATATATGCTTTTGCTGTAATGAATATTAATAGGACAATTGGCAAAACTACAAGGTTTGTAGGCTAGATAATAATACTGTATCAGTTAATTTTCTAACTGTGACCATTATACTGTGGTTATATAAAAGAATGTCCTTGATTTAGGAAATGCCCATTGAAGCATATAGCAGTAAAGGAGCATTGCTGTAACTTATCTCAAATGGTTTGGGAAAAAATATTATATACATATATAGATATAAAGAGAGAATGAAATGATAAAGCAAATATTTAAAAGTACCAACATTTGGGGAATCCAACTGAAGGGTACAGGAATTCTTTGTACTGTATTTTCTTTTTTTTTTAAGATTTTATTTATTTATTTGACAGAGAGAGCGAGAGAGGGAACACAAGCAGGGGGAGTGGGAGAGGGAGAAGCAGGCTTCCCACCAAGCCCAGTGGGGGGCTCAATCCCAGCACCCTGCGATCATGACCTGAGCTGAAGGCAGACACTTAACGACGGAGCCACCCAGGCGCCCCTCTTTGTACTATATTTTCAACTTTAGTGTTGGTCTGATCTGGCAGTGACCAACCTAATCAATTAATTAAAATTAACCACTCATAGTGGGAGAAGCTAGTATTTTGTACCCCCTGATGTGATGCAATATGAAATATGCAACATTACCTATGATGTGTTCTTGCCAAAAATGTTTGCCGTGAATCTAATTAAGCCTTTAGACATAATTTCCAATTTAACAGGAAATAAAAGGGATAGAGAAATGAGTTAAATGACACCAAGTGAAAATAATCAGAGAAATTCAGAATGGAGTACATTCTATAAGACAGCCAGCCTGAGCTCACCAGAATGTAAAACGTCAGGGGGTTAAAAAAAAAAAAAAAAAAAAAAAAAAAGACCATGTGGGAGGTGGGGTGTGATTATTCCAGATTAAAAGGGTCTAAGAGAAATAATAACCAAAAGCAACGTGGGAACCTAGATTTGTTTCTGATTCCAAAAACAGTTTCAAAAACTCCAAAAAATGTTTTTGATACAACTGGAAAAATTTAAATCTGGGTTGGATATTAGATGATATTATGAAATTATTGCTAATTTTCTTATGACTCATAATAGTAGTACGATTATGTAGGAAATTGTCCTTCTCTTTAGATGTCCGTTTTGAAGTATTTAGAGACGAAAAGTGTCATGATATACTTTCAAATGGTACAGAACCACCACCAAGAGCATTCAAAAAATATCTTTTGTTAAAAGATATCATTAAGTCCTCGTAAAAATGTAAAACAGGAGGTGTCAACCCAAACATCATTTTATGACCAGTTGCTTTATTTGGCTTATTATGATGTTAGTTACAAAAGCTACGGCTTCGAAGATAAGAAATCTAGGATTTAGACTTAAACCTGCCCCTTACCAATAACGTGACCTTAATGAATCCTTTAACTTCTGTGAACCTTACTATCTTCACCTGTAAAATAGGATTACACTTCATCTGCTTCCGAGCTTCATCCTGAGGACCAAACAGGTGACTGCTAGATATGAAGAGTGGGGAGGCGAACCACAAAGTGAGCCCACTTCACAATGTGAACCAGTATGAGAAGTTAATAAAAACACTGTCCTTGCTTAGAAGGACTCATAATATAATGAGCAAAATTTGAAATTGCTGATATGCTCATTAGTGATTCTTTGCACACAGTGATCAGTTCCCAGAGAAAGAACCCATTTCCTGATCTTCGAAAATGGTTTCTGTTTCATTGGAGACACAAAAATCCACCAAGCTCAGTTTGAACTCCAAAGAAAACATGGCATAAGCACTAACATGAAGAAATGTTTAATCCCATACAAAAGGTACATTATATGGCTGATATAACCAGCTGACCATGTCTGTTACATGTCTGTCACTAGAAGCTGACTCTTCCAATGATTCAGAAGGTGTAGGGTGGTCATGAAGCCAAATTTCAACTGTCTTGCCCACTCACTGTTGGCTGTTTCACTTGTTTCCCATGTGTGTGTTTCTCCCTTGAGGAAACCTCCTCCTACTACAAAGGTATCTCTGTGGTTGGACAATACATATCACAGATGAGCAGGCAAACAGGAGAAAGCTGGATTTAGTTTTCATATCTGAAAAAGATCCAGACAAGTTTCATGGATCAATCTTTTAAGAGTAGTTAAATATTGGGGCGCCCAGGTGGCTCAGTCGTTAAGCGTCTGCCTTTGGCTCGGGTCATGATCCCAGGGTCCTGGGATCGAGCCCCACATCGGGCTCCCTGCTCAGCGGGAAGCCTGCTTCTCCCTCTCCCACTCCCCCTGCTTGTGTTCCCTCTCTCGCTGTCCCTTTCTCTGTCAAATAAATAAAATCTTTAAAAAAAAAAAAAGAGTAGTTAAATATTGCCAACTGTCAGAGCCCTGGTGAAGATGTGAGAGACTAATTATCCACCTCTAAGCCTTTTCTGTGGGTGCAGCCCGTTGTCGACTGGCAGAATTAGAAAATTTACACAAGTTGCCCAAAAGCCTAAGCTCATAACTTGTCATCCCTGGATGAATGCTTGTCATCTTTGGCTAGGCAGCAGCTAGATGTTCTTTCCATCCAGGGGTGGGGAGGAGGAGAGGGAACCATCACAGGTTGAGTCCCCAGGAGAAGCAGGAATTGCTCCCACTATGAAATCAACATCTCTTCCTAACTGCCAACCCCATATGCTGGGACATCAGCATGTGACCTAGGCTTGGCCTCACCAATCAGAGGATGGAATATGCCTCTCTGGAAGTCTGAATTTCAGGGGGTGATGTAAAGATGCAGCATCACTTGGAAAATTATCCACAAAGGAGGAAAGAGCATTGATAATCCAGAGGGGCACAGGGCAAGTGGTGCCAGTAATGGAGGCCTAAGGAGACTGTTCCCATGGCTGTTGGCCACTGCAGGTCCTCCAGGACTCCTATCCATCCTCTGAGCTTGATTCTCTAGCCTTTCAATGGTCCTTCCTCTAATATTTATGATAACCTGACCACTTGCCAGGCTCTCTACTAGGGAATTAGCTGGAGGTGTGCAAGGGGGCACTGCCCATATAAATATAAATAAGACATGCTTTTTGCCTTGAAAAAGGTTCAGTGAGTCTGGTGATAAACTAAAATTCAGTCCTGATTCCATTTCCTCCTGGATCCCCATCCTCTTTCCTGTCTCCCAGCTCCCAGGTCCTATGACCAGTAGCTTTCTCTCAAAACTTAATAGCTTTCTAATCAGTTTCTCAGGTATTTCTTGTCAGCCCCATAAGATTGCGAGCACTCTGGGCATATAATCCCTGTAGGTTTTATTTTTAAATCATCTTCACACTCGGCCCAGTGTCTGAAATATGGGCCATCCTTCATTTACTGCCAATTGCCCTGAACATCCCTTGCATCATAACAGTGATGCTTCACTGCACTAGCCCACCTTGTAGAAAGAATTCCATCAGATTCCAAACAATTCAATTAAGTGGGCACCATAAATGTCTTTGTGTCAGGTTCTCACTTTAGCACAGCTGATGAGGAGCCTCCACCATCTGATGATCTTCCACCCCACAAACATGTCCTACTGGCACCTGCTTGGTGCAGGCCCTGAGCTAGGAAATGGGGAGTCAAAGAAACATACATCAGAGTCCTCCCACTCGGGGAGTCCACAACCACAAGGAAATCAAGACAGTAAAAATGTCCCCTATTCCCAATAACACATGCAGAATGGCAATGGGATTTATTCTAATTGTCAATACGGACAGAATGGGAAAGCCAAAAATGAGAATGAAAAATCACAGATACTGAAGAGGTAGAAAGAAACCAAAAACTTCTTGAATCAAGCCGTTGCTGTGAATGAATGAAGGTCAGGTTCCAAATCTGAGATAAAGGAATCCTCAAGACTAAGCAGAGACCAAGAGAAGCCAAAAGCCTAGGACAATCTCACGACCAGAGCTGGCAGGACGGGCTGGGACTAGGGCAAGGGAATGAGGATGGATAAGCAAATACTAAATTCCACGGACAGCACTTGGGCTTGCATAGCAGGGTGGGCAGGTCCCTGGAAGATTAATATCACGGTCCCCTGAGTCCATCCCCTGGCATGAAGTGTGGTGGCCAAAGCAAGCATAAGATACTCTAGCAGAGCAAGGGTAAAACCTGAAGTTCAACCGTGATATTTCAAATAAGAATTTATGAGGTAGATAAAAGATAAACAGCCAGCAGCAGAAGAAAAGTATGGAATAAGGCAGAGAGACAGGACAGAGTATCAACTCAATTTGGGAAGGGGGAAAAGTGACCTACAGCTCAAGGAAAGGTGTGGAACATTCTCAGGGAGGATGTGAGAGAAGTAGTTTGGGATTAGACTGAGAATGGCCTTGAAAAACATGCTAAAGAATTGAACTTCATGACTGGCATCAACAGAAAGCCCATGGAGGCTTTCACATAGGATGGCTTTGTATTGCAGGTTGGGTTCCCTGAGAAGCCAGCTCAGAGACAGAGATTTGCATGCAGGGAGATGAGTGGAGAGTGCCAGAATGCTCAGTGCCCAGGGTGGAGTGAAGGAAGTAGCCATGAGCAGGGCGGAAACCAGGGCCGCAAGGACAGCAGCACAAAGGCCTCAGTCTTTGGGATCCCCGGGTGCCCAGAACTAGGTATCACCTGTGCTCTGCCTCAGGGACACAAACAGAGCAACGTAGCACACGAGGTGAGCTCCCTCCACGTGGCAGGGACTCTGCTAAGACTCGTTTCCTGGTGTGCTTTGGGGGATATTAAATCCCCCAAACCCCATATATCATTCCCATTCACCACACCGGACTATTAGCCACTGAAAAGGAACTTCAAAAAATCAGTAAGAAACGATCTCACTGCAACCATGTGACAAAGGTATTAAAAAAGAAGAACCCAACAGAAATAATTTGGTGGGACCATTGGTTAAATAATTATTTGGAATCTTGGGTAGAAGAAAGGGGGTGGGGAGTTTGGGGTTTTTCTTTGGGAATTTTTGGTTTTATTGTTTGTGAGAGCGAGACAAAGGAAATCCCTTTGCAAGTAAACTGTTGCAAATCATCAGATGGCTTTCGGTGAAACAAAACAAAATAGAACAAAAGCCTGTGGGGGCTGGGGAAGACTGGGAAGAAGGAAGAAAAGGAACCACAGCAGTGTTCCAGAATAGCTTTGGAGCCAGAGTAAAGACGGAAAAGAACCAAGTAAACACAAGTGCTGAACATCGTCTTACTTAAGATTTCTGACCCTGTAGAGGTATGTGCCTGTGGGGGACCTGTATTGTGTCTTGCCACAGAATTTAATGATTATTACAATGACTCGCATTACTGAGCATTTATTTCGTGCCATTTACTCCACTGAGACCTTTTACGTTTATTTCCCCCATTTAATCCTATTAAAAAATAAACTGAGGCATATTAAACATTTTAAGAGTTTATTCGAGCAAAACCTTGGAGTCGGGCTGAGCCAAACTGGAAGTAGTTAGGCGCTCTCCTCCGGCAGAAACCAGGGGAAAGGCTTATATATAAAGTTCAGGAACCAAAGAAAGGCAATAATGTGAGTGGCTGTAGCTTACAGCCCAGTTGGCTGTTTGGGAGTGGCTGTCCTCAGTGTTGTGATTTTGCAACCTTGAGGCATTCACAGGCTTAGATTTTGGTTTGCTCACTGTGGGCTGCCCAGGCATCAGGACCATATCCATTTCATGGCCTTTTGGTTTCATTCATTTAACAATTCTTACAGCAACTCTACGGGCATGCATATGTTTTTAAAACCATTTTATCACGTTCTTATCACCGCATACATGTTGAATTCACCATATGTTTTTAAAACCATTTTATCACGTTCTTATCACCGCATACATGTTGAATTCACCATTTGAGGAGGAGACCATATCACAGGGAGGTTAGAAATCCGGCCCAGGGCCCTGCAGCAAAGACGTGGCTGAGGTGATACCTTTCTGACTGGAGAACCTGCTCACTCAACCACTCTGCCAACATTCCTACAGAATTTACAGGTACAAAGCACCTTCCCAGCCCTCTCTATTCGTGTGCCCCTTGCAATTGTGCCTGCAGGAATGTCAATGAGCACTTTGCAGATGAGGCGCAGAAAACTTGAACAATTTGTGCTGATCACACAGCAGGGAGATGGGGAAACCAAGGCTTATACTCCTGATAACAAACCCTGGGCTTTTTCTACATAAAGCACATTGATGCCCTATTTAAGAAAGACAAAACAAAAGACAGGTTTGTCAGTTAGACGCTTTAAAGATACAAATGCCGAGCATGAGCCACGATTCGGCAGATGATAATAAAAATGTGTGCCCCAAAGAGTGATTTCTGTGAAACATCAGTAATTTAGATGCAGAAGCAACCCTGGGAAAAAACATTTCTGGCTGACAGAGGAGCAGACCAGTACGACGTTTCTGGAATGCTCTTCAGCAATATGTGTGGAGAGTTTTAAGTGCACAGACTCTTTGGCCCAGTAGTTTTATTTCTGCTTTGCAATGGTGTCTGGCCAGCTGCCACAGCGAGTTGCTGGCGTTAAAATGCACGTGGAGGCAGAGAAAAGGAGGAAAACCTCCGTCAACACTGAAAATTAAGCCTGACAGGAACAACCAGAAAACTTGGAAATCCCACTCTGTCACATGGGTGTTGCTTTTTGAAGTAATCAAAATGCTGGTTTGTACCTCTTTGAGGACTAAAAGTCTAAGCCATCACATGTCAGAACGTGGGAGCGGGTCTGTGAACGGCATGGTACACCTGGGAGGTAACGCACCCTCTCTGAGCCTGTGGGTGCTGTGGGCAGGGTGGGAAAGAGGAGGGGCCAGACGGCAACGCACGCTGGGCTCAAAAGGCCGTGTCTTCCATCAGTTCCGAGGGCCAAACAGCCAGGAGGTGAGGGAGGAGAGCACTGTACCCCGGCCTGGCAGAATCACTCTCATTAGAGGCTATATCTGTGTGGAGATTTCCTTATGAGAATTCAAAGGAAAAGTCAACCGAGTCCCGGTGAAAAGTTCGACAGAACAGCCCAAAAAGAATATTAACCCTGTCACTCAGAAAATAGATTACTTCCTTAAAGTGATTTATGACGGGAAGAAGAAAAATTTTAAAAGCTATTTGGTATCTTTTGTAGGATTTAAAAAAAACAACAACAACCCATGATTGTTTTAAAATGGGGAGGGTGGGGCGCCTGGGTGGCTCAGTCAGTTGGCTTCAGACTCTTGGTTTCGGCTCAGGTCATGATCTCAGGGTCCTGGGATCGAACCCCGAGCCTGGGCTCCACCTCAGCAGAACGTCTGCTTGAGGATTCTCTCCCTCTCCCTCTGCCCCTCCCCCCTTTCTTGTGCTCTCTCTCTCTCTAAAATAAATAAATAAATCTTTAAAAAATAAAATAAAATGGGGACAGGGTTGGGGGAGCAGGAGGGTGAAGCCCTATAAGCAGAAAATAGGATGAGATGAAAAGAGAAAAGAATACGACAAAAGAATAGAGTGAGCCAAAGAAATAGGAGTTTTTTTAAAAATACACGACAAGCAAAAAGAGGTCAAAACTCGTACATGAGAGCATGTATGTACAGTACGCATACAGAATCTGTCTTACGGAGAAAAACTTTAGAAAAGTGAAACTACAAATTAAAAAAGAGAATAGCAAGATATTAGGTAATAGATACGAAGAACATATGACCTACACTAAGTATTTTAGGTTTTCTTAAAAGGACACCAGAAAAAATGAGAGAAAAACAATTAAAATACATTCTTTCTCTCTGTCTCTCTTTCTGTCTCTGTCTGTCTCTCTCTCTCTCTCTCACACACACACACACAAACACACACCCACACAACATTATTCCGAGTAGAAATCAAGCCAGTTGCCTCATATTAGGCAAAAGTAAAATTAAGGCAATTTTTCCTAGACAAACTCTGACAGCTGTTTTAAAATTGTAACCACGAAGAAAATAATCAAATGTTCAGGTAGAATTATAGGTTAACAGCAAAAAAGAATTAGACTAATAAATAATATCAGACTTCTACACATCAC
The DNA here is from genome assembly GCF_003265705.2 of Callorhinus ursinus. Classification (NCBI taxonomy): domain Eukaryota; kingdom Metazoa; phylum Chordata; class Mammalia; order Carnivora; family Otariidae; genus Callorhinus; species Callorhinus ursinus. The sequence goes on along the minus strand of NW_027397086.1, from coordinate 20,998,730 downwards.
AAAATTTACATAAAACAACAGAGCAACAGCTACAAGTATATTGAGAGGCCAAAAACTTAGACCGAGAGTTTTTACACCGAGTCGAAATTTCATTCACTTGTGAACACGAGAGAAAGATATACGTTGTATGTTCTCAGAAAATCTGTACTTCTCAAAATCTATTTTGAAGATATGCACCAACCAACAGAAAAATAAGAAGCCAAGAATAAAGACATCAGGGTATAATAGGGACCAGTGCTAACTCCTGAAATGTAGCAAACATAGAGCTCAGTTAAAAGGTTATAAATATGACTATAAAACAAAGCAACTGTAAAAATTTATTTAAAGATAACAAATATAAGGCAAAACTATTAATACCTTTCATCTGATTCTATTAATAAAGTCCATGTATGGGGAGGAAAGGAAATTAGGGAGAATGTAAAGGGTGTTAAATTCTTTTTTTTTTTTTTTAAGATTTATTTATTTGACAGCGAGAGAGGGAACACAAACAGGGGGAGTGGGAGAGGGAGAAGCAGGCCTCCCTGCAGAGCAAGGAGCCCGATGCGGGGCTCGATTCCAGGACCCTGGGATCATGACCTGAGCCAAAGGCAGACGCTTAACGACTGAGCCAGCCAGGCGCCCCAAGGGTGTTAAATTCTTAGTGTAAAATGTTTAACTCCCAAGATGCCAGAGGTTAGAGCGTCTCAAAGTCCAGGGAGTCCCAGGCTGCCATCTTACAGAACAGGACACAAAGGTCCAGAAAGGGAAAGGGCACGGTTAATGTCATAAATCCACTCCAGGTGATGTGAAAATACAGTGCTTCCTTAATTTTCCACCTTCAGTTTAGTGCCAAGTGTTTTTATTGGCAGGATTTCTGGAGAAGAAAAAGAATAAGAGACTTGATTTTATTGATCTCTGTGAAATCAGGGAAGGCGCGTTAATAGAATGAGAAGTACTGACGTCAAAGCTAACAAATGTAACAGGGAACGTTCTTCATAATTTACTTTGTTTTAACTTAGAAATTGATCCATTGAAACAAATGCTTCCACTACCCAAAAACTTTTGGGAACCACCAAATGTAATCACTTCTTTTTTCTTCCCCTCTTCCTCCTGTCCAAGCCCCATATTACAGAAAAATGCTTTCACTTTTCCCACAAGATACTTCCTTTAGGAATTATAGGAAACATAACCTATAACTTAAAATTTATTAATTAGCATAGGATGACTTACTTATAAAAAGGCTTACATTCTCGTTTGCTGAAACAGATTCCAACTGTAAGTGTTACTTGCTTTATGTGATGGTCAGGATTAACCTGAGAGGATTTCACTATCAGTTGAGAATATGCAAATCAGCCTGTATTTGGGGAACCATAAAATAATCTAAGACTATTCATGTCAGACAATTCATGTCACTAAGTCTCTCATTTTCTCAAGTTCTTTGCTAGCTCTCCATTTTTAACCTCCTGGGGACCTTAAAAGACATCAAATACTGTAGTATGTTTCTAATTTATTTATACTTAAATCATCAAAATGCTCTTTTGTAAGAGTCATTTGATGTCCAAGTATCCTTATGGGGCCTTTTCATTAGCCATGTCCCTGCCCCGGAAAAAAACAGGAAGTCACAATTTGCCACAATTAAAAAGACTGAGCCGGAAAACAAGGTTTGAATTCAGTTCCACATTGGTCTCAGAACACACTGTTGCCTCTCTCCAAGTAGCCTTCTTGTTTTCCAAAGATGTTTCAGAACACAGCAGACTCTTTTAAATTTAAACTTCAGAAAGAGGAGACAGAATTTGTCATAATTGCTTGGGCTGCAGTTTACCTTCCCATTATGTGTGTGGCCACGTGGTGGTTGGGGGATTATGATCCCTTAACAGAGAACCAGGGCTCCTGGGTGGCTCAGTCGGTTAAGTGTCCGACTCTTGATTTTGGCTCAGGTTTGATCTCAGGGTCATGCGATGAAGCCCCATGTGGGGCTCTGCACTCATCGGGGAGTCTGCTTGTCCCTCTCCCTCTCTTCCTCCCCCCTACTCCACTCACATGCTATCTCTAAGATAAATAAAATCCTAAAAAAAAAAAACCAGAAACAAAAATAGGAGGGGGTAAAGAATCTTAACTTGGCTGCTAAGGTATGTTGATTTCCTTTGAATCAAAGTGATTCAAAGTGATTCCCTGCCGAAATAAAATTCTAGCAACTATGAACTCAAGAGAAAAAAACTGGTGGAGGGAAGTTTCTCGCTTTTCCATTTTTCTCCCATGAATGTAAATTAGATCCTTGGCCTAGTATTAATTGCTGGTAGTAAGCTAGGATGGTATCAGCTGCTGAGTAGAAAATGATGTCTTCCCTCAGTACAGATGGAATATGTCAGCCCTTCGTAAGATTTTGCTTCAAATACCACAATCTCCAAGTACTCTGCTTCCTGAACAAGTGTGAGGCTTCCTAATTTATCAGTCAGAATCCACTCAGAAGACAAAAACCATGCCAGTTGTTTGAACAGAGATCATTTAACATAAAGGATTGTTAAATGGGCATAAAGTTGTTAACCAGGTAAGAGAAAAGAGTGGAAAGAGGACTCACAGGTGTCAGGGAGGCAGCAATTTCAGGAAGCGGCTAGCACTCCTCAGGCTGAGGAAAGGAAGCAAGAATTGGGAAGATTAAATGTAGAAGCCCCAGGGAGGTGCGGTCCTGAGGAGAGGTTCCTGTGGCCAGCATCGGTGCCTGTGAGCAGCTCGGGGTGAGGCACAGTCCCTGCAGGGGTGAGGTGGACAGCAGGGAGGGAGTCCACCCCCACTAGCACTCCCTGTGGACAGAATTTGTCACGGAGCCAGCTGGCAAAGCAGACAGGAGTCTGCAGCCCCCCCCCAGGCCCCCCCCTCCCCAGCTCCACAAACTGGAGCACAGGAGGGTGGGTTTGGAGATGAGAGACAATACTTAGTAACTGGTCGCCCGATATATCAAGTGATTTAGGAGGGTGACTGAGCTGCCTGAGAGTTCTCATCGTCATTTTACCTGAAAAAAATCAAACGGCAGGCTCAAAGAAGTGAGTTCGGAAACTGAGTTAAATAGCTAAACAGTTAAATAATCACAGTATTTATCAAATGTCACGTGCCATAGAGGGTTCTGAGCATCCTACATGTGTTAATTCTTTACAGTAACATTTATGCCTCCATAAAAACCCCGTGAGGGAGGTACTACAATTAGCACACTTCTACATGCGAGGAAACCGAGGCACAGAATGGTTACATAACGTGGCCCAAGTAGCTGAGCCACTGAGAGAGAAGTGGGAACTGTCTGGCTCTGAGCCCCACCGTCCTAACCAGCACACAGGGCCACCGTGACAAGATCCGTCTTCGAGGATCAAGCCGCCTCACTGAAATAACAGGAACAGCTAATCACATTATAGCCAATTAGCTGTGGCTGGGCCCTGTTCTAAAAGCACGTAGGGGTAAGAACTCAACTGAATTCTCATAGCAACTGCGTGAAGTCAGGACTATTATTTTCTTTGTCTTACAAATGAGTAAACTGAAGCACAAGGAAGACAGGTAGTTATTCCAAAGTCTCAGGTCTAGGAAGAGGCTGAGCTGTGATTGAATCCAGACGGGCCCAAGCGCTCAGGCTCTCACCCACCACAGGAGAGTGCATGACAAATTAAGCCTCTGTGATGCAGAATTTATGGCATCTCTCCTTGAAAACCCTTTGGCTAGTTACAGTAAATGGGCCATTTACTCCCACCTTTTTTAGATACCCAAACTCCCATCTTTTTTAGGCATATTCTGTAATGCAGACTTGTATCAATCAGGACTGCTCTTCCTTTCAGATCCTTGATTACATTTAAAGAAGCTTTGCTTTATGTCATGGCCCATGAAAAGGGAGTTTCACTGAAGCTTATGCATTTAAGAAAGCTGAAAAGGTCTGAGTCAGTGTTTCTTCATGACCGCGGTCGCCCTGACAAAGGCCCTCAGTCCAAGCGCAACAAAATCAGATTGGAGTGACAATGGCTCCCGGTGGCTCTTCTCTAAATCTGAGCTCTTTGCAGAGAACCCAGACACCAGACATTCAGTTCTCCTGTGCCATTTAGCCCGTCCTGAAGGGGGCAGCCCTCACAGACATTCTTCAGGGGATTCCCTCCTCTGAAAATGAAATGAAATGGCCAAGATGCTTTCCCATCTATAAACTCTAATCTATCTCAACAGAAGGCTTAGTGGTTCTCACTCCTGGCCTCTAGCACAGTGCCGGGCCAGGAGAAGGAGTTTAATGAGTGTTTCCTAGATAAGTAGAACAATTAATTAATAAGTGATCTTCCCAGAACCTATCAAGATACACATATATCATAATAATTAGGTGAAAGCCCATCTCTTTCCAGATAAAAGAGTGTTTTCTTCTTCAAGGAAATCAATCTCCCAGCTAAGACCCCAAGGACAGTGATTTACTGAAGAGCTAAAATGCAGGTATGACCATAATTTAGAGGAGAACTATGTTTCTCTTCCTCTTTAATGATGATTCACTCTATTTTTAGTAGAGAACACAGCTAAAGATAGTCGAGATCTTTACCAGTTTGCACATTTAGTTTGTGAGAATGCCCGTTCCTTTCAGTAATTCTTACTTAACAATACCTTTAATATAGATTTCTGTGAGTCTTTTCTGAAGTATTTATGGTCTTTTTATATCCCTTTCTATTCAAATGTATGTATGGATACATATTATACGTGCACAGAGAGCTAAATAATTCATTTCTTTAACTAAATTATATGTGATTTTTATATCCTTTCTGGTTATTCTTTACTTGAGCCATATTACTACCTATGTGATAATGAAACACTAGTCTATGAAACCTTCCAGAAGGAAAATTTTGTGACATTATTTCCTTTTCCAAAGGAATTGTTTTTAATTGTTTTTGCGAGAAGAGCATATTTCTCTAAAGCCTTCTAAATACAATTTATTTATTAAACCTTTATTCACATCTACCGTATCAGAAACCCTCCTCAGTCTAAATTGAAGCTATACCTATTTAATCACACATATCTTCAAACAACAAGCGAAACATCCCCTTCTAACTGAAATGTAATAGGCAGAAGATGAGAATTTTCTTAAAACTAAATCATGATCATAAGGAAAAAAGAAGGACACAGGAAAAAACTTAGGTTTCTAAAAATCAGTAAGTAGACCATGTATTGCACTCACTAAAGTCTATGTGTTCTTTGCAGATAAATGAGAAAATCTATTACATTACAAAGATTATGAAAACCAAAAAGAAAAAAAAAGGCGAAGAAGGTTGTGAAAACCTCCCATAGCGGAGGAAAAAAACACTGCTGAAATTTTATAAGTACTCTTCTAATCTCTTGTCTGTGCACACACACATACATGCACACAAGTAAATGCAGTCCCCCTTTTCAAAAGTTAGCTCACACTGAACATACTGTTGTGTAACCTGCCAGGCCTTTTTAAGCTCTGAAATTCATAATTTAGGCCCTTGAGGCAAACTCTGGAGGAAAGGGAGGACCGGGCTTGAATAGCAATCTTATAAGAAAAAGAAAGGGAAGGAGAAGTGGAGGGCAGATGAGATCAAAGACGACAGAGGATATGGGGCTGAAAGGATATCACAAAGGAAGCAAAAGATAAAGACGGACTTTTTCAATTTAAACTGCATTTTCTAATTTTTTTAATTTCATCAACATTGCACTATTGTGTGTTTTTGGAAATTCTACTCCACAATTCCAGTCTTCCTCTCCTCCTCTTCCTCCCCCTTCTCTGTGGCCGGGGTAGTTCACAGCACAGTGTGGAGATGCCAACCGCTGGAGCCAAATTCAATTCCAAATCCAAACATAAGCAATGTTTGCAAATCGAGACTCCTTTGAGGTTCACCCAACTCCAATTTTACCAATTCCCTCCAGGGAAAGATTTCCCTTTGAAGCTTCTGTGTATCCAAGTGCATTCTGGGATGCAGGTTTGGGTTTCTGGTGTGGGGAGATTTATGTATAGGATGAATACGTTCTGCACAGAACCCTCTCTTGCTCTATGTGTGCGCAGACTGTGACAACGTATACAAAAGCGGGTACTTGAAGGCATGGCTGGAAAACATTTTTTGTTCATGTGCATCTGAATTAAAATTTAAAAGGCAAATTGAGAATATTGAATTAGCCCAGATGTTGTAAAGTTAATATGCATGTTGCTTTCTTCAGAAATGCTCTTAAGCTTAAAAGGGGGGAGGGGGAGGGGGAGCACTTGAAATGAAATTTATTTTAAAATGGGAGTTTTAAAACTGTTAATTGTATCAAGCATTGTCTCACAGATAAATGTGACAGGCCACAACTTGAAATGCTTAAACACACAAAATATTTTTTTCCTAAAGAAAATAGTCTGCTAAACTATGTACGTTGGAACATGTTTCTAAGCGCATTTGGAAAAGGGGGGGTTGTAGTTGAGCAAGCTTAAGGGACTCTACCTGCCTCCAGAGACCTGAAAGCCCAAGTGGAAAAATAAATAAGCTTGAGCTTAAAATAAACAGAGAGTTGGGGGAGGGCTGAGAATGACTTGCTAATAAAGCCCACATGTCAAGGGGGCTGGTGGCATTCACTAGTGGTTACGTTATTTGGGGGGGTGGTGAACTGAATCCACGCAGAGGTCCTTAAACCCAACTAGGAACCTAAGCCCCTCTTATCCCGGCCTTGGGGAGGCGTCTTCCCTCTCCCTAGACAAGGTATTGACATTTTCAATCTGGGTCTTTGTTGACTCCATTCTTGTTCTCCCTACCTTGCATACCTGTTTCAGTATCTCCTCTCGGATTAAACTTCCAGGAGGCTGAGAGTTTGTCTCCTTGTTTAACCCGTGGGCACTCCTCCCCGGGGCCTCCTTATGATGTCACACACCCAATCTGCACTCAGGAAATATTTGAGAAGAAGGGCCTGCATTATCATTTCATTCCTAAATTACTAAGAACAGATTTGGGAGTGGGCTGATAGAATTATGTCTCCTGGGCCTCTGACAGTCTCTATTTTACACTCCATTATTTGCCTGATCCCAGGCTGTTTGACCACAAATAAATACTATTTGGTTGACCTACCATCATGACCTTTTCCAAAATACATCAAGACTTAGAAAATAAATACCTATTGTTGACATTATTCTACTTCCTTCCCTTAGCAGATTCGAGCATTTAGTCGTCAATTTGGAATCTTGCTCCTAAAAGTCCCATATTGCCCACATTTTTAATTATTATTCCTCTTGGGCTTCCCTAAAAGAGATATGCTTTCCACCCAATATATATCTGTAAAATAATGGTATGTACATAGCATTTTATAAACAAATGTACTAAGCAAATTGAAGTATACTTTTATGATCAGAAAGATAGTCATGCCCTTAAAAACTATTGCAAGTTTGTACTATTTACCAAGATGTGAAAGGTAAACAACTCATCCAGTAGAGAAGAATCCATAGTCCCTTTACCATCTTAAGCAGACTATATATACATTCTTTTTTTCCTTAACGCTAAAGTTTTTTCTTAAACCTGCAACCATATTATCCTATTATAAGTTGAAAGAAATTAGCATAGCTCCAAGTGTTATTTAAATAAGGCCAACTATGAAAGGACAAATGGCAAGACTGTTGATGAGGACTAATTCCAAGTACAAAGTAAGGCTATTAGCCCACACAAGATGAATGATAATATAAAATATGGCATGCAGAGTCATTCTCTCTATGAAATTCAGCTCACATGAGACATTGCAGTGTGAAGCAAAGAGTGCCAACTTCAGAAGTCCTAGGTTCCTTCCAGTTTCCAGGCCAACACATAAGAGGCTTGAAAGTTGCCACTCCATCCTAACAACAAGTAAAAAGCTGAACAAACTGAAAAACCAGCAACTCTTCTGAGATCAGAGAAGAGAGGTCGCAGGGCAAACTTTTGCCCCCCAAATTAGAGACAGATAGATGGATACAGAGTACCACAACTTATCAGAACAGAACCACATGAGCAGAAAGCTGCTCAGAAACCAGTGCCAGTGCAGGAAAGTCTGAGCTATAACTGATGAATTGCTGGACACTCAGTGAGGACAACTGTGAGAGTTAAAACACCAGGAAGATATCATTATAGGGGCCTCAACAGTTTGGTGAGTTTTACCTTCTGTAGTTCTATCAGGTTTTCACAGTGAATATTAGAGAAAAATCCACTCATGAGAGGGGAAAATGGACCAATTTGTTTAAAGACCCAAACAGCGAAAACTCACGCAAGAAAAAATAGAATATCTGAATAATCTTATATCTATTAAAGAAACTGAATCAATACTTAGTAATCTCCCCAAAATGATAGCTCTAGGCCCATATATGTACACTGGTGAATTCTATCAAACATTTAAGGAAGATACAACAATTCTCTACAATCTCTCCCAGAAAACAGAAGTAGAGGGAACACTTCCTAACTCATTCCATGAGGACAGCACTATTCTAATACCAAAACCAGGCAAAGACATTAGAAGCAAAGAAAATGATAGCTCAATAATTCTCATAAACATGAATGCAAAAATCCCCAAAGAAATATTAGCAAATCAAATCCAACAATGTATAAAAAGAGCTGTACACCCACAATGGAATATTATGCAGCCATCAAAAGGAACGAGATCTTGCCATTTGCAATGACGTGGATGGAACTGGAGGGTGTTATGCTGAGTGAAATAAGTCAATCAGAGAAAGACATGTATCATATGACCTCACTGATATGAGGAATTCTTTTTTTTTTTAAGATTTTATTTATTTATTTGAGAGAGAGCTAGAGAGAGATAGAGAGCATGAGAGGGAAGAGAGTCAGAGGGAGAAGCAGACTCCCTGCTGAGCAGGGAGCCCAATGTGGGACTCGATCCCGGGACTCCAGGATCATGACCTGAGCCGAAGGCAGTCGCTTAACCAACTGAGCCACCCAGGTGCCCGATATGAGGAATTCTTAATCTCAGGAAACAAACTGAGGGTTGCTGGAGTGGGGGTGGGGTGGGAGGGATGGGGTGGCTGGGTGGTAGACATTGGGGAGGGTATGTGCTATGGTGAGCGCTGTGAATTGTGCAAGACTGTTGAATCACAGATCTGTACCTCTGGAACAAATAATGCAATATATGTTAAGAAAAAAAAGAAGATAGCAGGAGGGGAAGAATGAAGGGGAGTAAATCGGAGGGGGAGACGAACCATGAGAGACGATGGACTCTGAAAAACAAACTGAGGGTTCTAGAGGGGAGGGGGGTAGGGGGATGGGTTAGCCTGGTGATGGGTATTAAAGAGGGCACGTTCTGCGTGGAGCACTGGGTGTTATGCACAAACAATGAATCATGGAACACTACATCAAAAACTAAGGATGTAATGTATGGTGGTTAACATAACAATAAAAAAAAGAGCTGTACACCATGACCAAGTGGGATTTAACCTAGGTATGCAAGGCTGGTCCAACATTTGAAAATCAATTTATATAATCCATCACATCAACAGGCTAAACAAAAGAGTCACATGATCATATCAATAGATACAGGCAAAGCATTTGAAAAAATCCAATACTAACTCATAATTAAAAAAAAAAATCTCAGCAAACTAAGAATAGAAGGGAACTTCCTCAACTTGATAAAGAACAGCTACAAAAATCTACAACTAACATCTAATAACAACCGATGGTGAGCTTTCCTGCTAATATCAGGAATAAGGCAAGGATATCCCCTCTTACCACTGCTTTTCAACATCATCCTAGAAGTTCCAGCTAATGCAGTGAGACAAGAAAGGGAAATAAAAGGTATACAGAGTGAGAAGGAAAGAATAACCTTTGTTCACAGACAATACGATCATCTATTTAAAAAATCCAAAAGAATTGACTAAAGAAACCTCTTGGAAATAATAAGCGATTATAACAAGGTTGCAGAATACAAGGTTCATATACAAAAGTCAGTCACTTTCCTATATAACAGCAGTGAACAAGTGGATTTGAAATTAACACATTAGCATTTATAGTACTGAAAAAAATGATATACTTTGGTAACAAAATACGTACAAGAGCCATATGAGGAAAACTACAAAACTCTAATGATAGGTATCAAAGAAAAACTAAATAAATGGAGAGAGATTTCATTTTTGTGGATAGGAAGATTCAATACTGTCAAGATGTCGGGTCTTCCCAACGTGATTTATGGATTCAGTGCACTCCCAATCAAAATCCTAGCAAGTTATTTTGTGGATGTCAACAAAATAATTTTAAAGTTTAAACAGAGAAGGAAAAAACCCTGAATGCCCAACACAATATTGAAGAACAGTTGGAAGACTCAGTTATTCTGATTTTCACACTTATTACAAAGTTACAATAATCAAGACACTGTGGTATTGGTGAAAGACTACACCAATATAGGTCAGTGGAACAGATTAGAGAGCCCAGAAATAGACCTTCATAAACACAGTCAAATCATCTTTGACAAACGGGCAAAGGCAATTCACAACGGAGCAAAAATAATCTTTTCAACAAATGGTGCTGGAAAAAGAGGATATGAGCAAACAAAAAAAAAATTGAATCTAAATTCAGACCTTATATTTTTCACAATAAATTCAGAATGGAGCATAGGCCAAAATATAAAATGCAAAACTATAAATTCCTAGAAGATAACAAAGAAGGAAACCTAGATGACCTTGGGGATGGTGATGACTTTTTAGATACAACACCAAAGGCACCATCCATGAAAGAAAGAATTGACAAGCTAGACTTCATTAAAATTAAGAACTTCTGTCACATGAAAGACAGTATCAAGTGAATGAACAGAAAACCAGAGACTGGGAGAAAATAGTTACAAAAGACAAATCTGATAAAGGACTATTATCTGAAATATACAAAGAATTATCAAAACTTAACGATAAGAAAATGAACAGCCTGATTAAAAATTGGGCAAAAGATCTGGACACCTCAACAAAGAAGATACAGATGGCAAGCAAGCATATAAAAAGATGTGCAATATCATGTGTTATTAGGAAATAGCAAATTAAAACAACAGTGAGATACCATTACACACCTATGAGAAAGGCCAAAATCTGGAACACCGGTATCATCAAAGGCTGCTAAGAATATGAAGCAACAGGACATCTCGTTCATTGCTATCGGTAATGTGAAATGGTAAAGCCACTCTGAAGAGCTGTTTGGTGGCTTCTTAAAAAACTCAACATACTTCCACCATATGATCCTGCAATCATACTCTTCGGTATTTACCCAAAGAAGTTGAAATTTATGCCCACACAAAAAACGTGCGCAAGAACGCTTACAGCAGCTAGATTCATAATTGCCAAAACTTAGAAGCAACCGAGATATTCTTCAGTGGATACATAAACTGTGGTACCTCCTGACCATTGAATATTATTCAGCACTAAAATAAATAAGCTATCAAACTCTTTAAAAGACATATAGGAAACTTAAATGCATATTACTAAGTGAAAGAAGCAGATCTGAAAAGGCTACATACTGTATGGTTACAAGTTATGGCGTTCTGGAAAAGGGAAAACTGTGGAAATAGCAAAAATATTAGTGGTTTCCAGGGGTTAGGGGAAAGGGAAGGATGAACAGGTGGAGCACAGAGGATTTTTCTGAGCAGCCAAGCTATTCTGTATGATATTATAATGATGGCTACATATCATACACTTGTCAAAACCAAAGTACACCACCAAGAGGGAACCCTAATGTAAACTATGGACTCTGGGTGATAACGACGCATCAGAGGAGGTTCATCAAGTGTAACAAATGTACCAGTCTGGTACAACCAGGGTTGTTGACTGTGGGGGAGACTGTGCCTGTGTGGGAACAGGGGGTATTCTTGGGAAATTTCTGTATTTTCTGCTCAAGTTTGCTATGGACCTAAAATTGCTCTAAGAAATAAAGTGTATTAATTTAAAAAAAAAAAAAAAAAGCCCTGGGTTTTAGTTCTGACTCTGCTACTTCCTAGTTAAGGTGCCCTGGGCTAGTCGACGTATTAAGCCTTGTAAACTGCTGGTACAAGTGATATTTACTTCTCAGGCTTGCCAAGAGACGGCAGTGAGACACTGGGTGTGAGAATACATTGTAAAGTGTGGGAGACCCATGCCTTCGGCTTCCTACAGAGGCAACCCAACAATTTCTCATCAGTTTCCATTGAGCAAGCATTGGTGGTTGCAAATGTGGAAATACCTCATCCTTTTACGATCTTAAAGAAATTAGCATGAGCGCCAAGAAAACCCCAGACAAAAGCCGGTGAACCTCCGCTGGATGCCTAGGAAGCAGCAGGAACCATAAACACTGTGAGAGGTCTGTTGGCACACCTCCCTCCACCGTGCTGCCAAATGGCCTTGGCGGGGGGGGGGGGGGGCACCTGGCATAGCCGCCGAGACCCAAAGGTGGAAGAGGAGGGCAAGCCATCCTTTAACCAGCTTCCGGCCCAAAACAAGAGGACAGCTTTGGAGAACCGCCCTGCAGGATCCCACCAAGTTTCACTGCACAGTCCATGCCACACACCTTGGGCGACTGCGAGGCATGGCCCAGATCCTTCGGGATGAGGCATCCAGGTAACCTAAGTATTGTTTTGGCTTTAAACATACTCTTAATTACCATCATCCTCTTTCTTTAAATCTCTGGAGAGAAACACAATCTTTTATGCCCTTCTAAACTTGTGTGTGTGTGTTTGTGTGTTTTACTTTTGCCTGTTTATCTTGTAGGGCCTTTTCCAGGCAGTTTTTAACGAACCTTGAAAGGTTTCCGTTTCGAAGAGATGGACAACTGTGAAGTGATGTTGCCAAAATGGACAAGGAGACAATGACTGCTTTCCCATATTTAGGTAAATCTTACCTCATTTCCACCACCTTCCTTTATTATCTTAAATAGGCTTAATATAACCCATTCAGGATAGCTCAAAAACTTCTCATTACAAAAAGAGTGTTTTTGCCTCCCTGTGTAAGCTGCATGCCACGTAAGAATAGGAAAGGGGCTCCAAGCTGCTTTTGCTCACTGAGCTCACATTCCCTTGCCCCCATTCAGAGACACGCTGCCCACTCAGACGGGGCAAGGAGCCAGGTGTCAGGCCGGGCACTGGGCAGGCCCAATCTGACTTCTGTCCCAGCCCCAGTCTCCCATGCTCAGCAGCACTATGATTTAAACGGGAAACATAAGGGGAAAGGGACCCTGGATTTTCTGTCACATTCTTCACAATTAAGTTTTTTAGGAAAGATCAGGAGAGGTCGGTGTACGGGGGGCAGGGGCCGGGGGGGGGTGCAGGGCATGTTCAAAGTGGAAATGATGTCTCTGGAGCCTGCCAGCAGGAGAGCCTTCTGTGTGTGGTGACAGTCACAGCAACAGTCTCTTTTCTGAGTTGGATTTGAAGTCTGGAGTTTAAAATTTACAAACCGATGCTCAGAAACATCTTCAGGATCAACTTGACCCTGTAACTGAAAGGGTTCCATTTCAAATTAGAAACTATGTGTATTTTTAAAAATATTTATGTGATAGCTGGGAGACATAGTTAAGAACTTTGAAATCATACACAAGTGGTATATTCTCCCCTGGCAGCTGGGCTGACGCTTTTTTCTATTTCAAGAACATTGAAAAAAAAGTATAATTCATTTGTGGATCTCTTCAACTCAACAGTAGCCTGCGTGACAGTATCTCAACACAGCAGAGAAGAGCTGAGTGTGTAACTCTGAGAATTTTTACATATTTATAGGTTCTTGTAAAAATATTCCTTGCCCAAAACTTAAAGGTCTACTGACTCACTGACAGCTAACAAAACACTGGGATATCAGTTAGATGTTAGACTGCCAATCCCAGGAAGAAAGAAGAAAGAGTGAATCAAAGAAGGAAGAAAGAAATATGAAAGAGAGGAAGGGAGGGAGGGAAGAAGAAAGGAAGGAAGGAAGGAAGGAAGGAAGGAAGGAAGGAAGGAAGGAAGGAAGGAAGGGAGAGAGAGAGGGAGGGAGGGAGGGAAGGAAGAAGGAAGAACAAGTGGCATTAATTAGTATGTGTTCCAAAGCACACCGGTTGATGGGGCACCTGGGTGGCTCAGTCGGTTAAGCATCTGACTCTTGATTATGGATCAGGTCACGATCTCAGGGTCCTGAGATCAAATCCCACATTGAGGCTGGCACTGGGCTCTGCGCGGGGCATGGAGCCTGCTTGGGATTCTCTCTCCCTCCCTCTCCCTCCTGTGCTCCTTCACTCTCTAAATAAATAAATATATAAAACAAAGCACACCAGTTGAGGCTAGTTTTCTGCTGGATCCAATTACTTTAAATTCAACATATATTAATCGAATACATACTATATGCAAGGCATCCTGATGAAAAATTAGTAGCAAGATGTCTTCAAACTATTTTAAAATAAGATTCAGTTAAAAACAAAGCCTAAAACAAGCCACACAAATGCAAAATTCTCATACTACTTGTGCATAATATAGGTAGAATATGGTGCTATATAAGCCCCTAGAGGACTTAAGTTCACAAAAACACAAATTTGGGCATTTCACCATGCCATTCTAAAATCCCACTTGACAAAAAAATAATAATATAAAAGTTTAAGGCATGGAGCATACCTGCCTACCAATCTACCTTCTACCTCGCTTCCTTCCCTCCACCTATGTACCCATCCATCCATCCTTCCCCATGCCATCTTCCCCTAAAGCCGACCTGGCCTCTGACCTCACAAACTGAATCAATTAGGCTTTTTAGTAATAGGATAGAGTTCTCATTGGAAGCCAGCTGCCGTGGACAATTCCTCCTTCCACCACTACCTCTTCCCAAACCAAGCCGCCAGCAGCTCTCAGCTGAACAACGGCTGTCGCCTTCTAACTAGACTCCTCTTGCCCCTTTAAATTCATTCTCTCATAGTACTCAGAGGGACATTTGTGAAATGTATCAGATCACATCACTCACATGTTCTAAACGCTCCAAACTTTGCACTGACAATAAAACCCAGGGTCCTCATCAGGACGATAGAGGCTTTACCCAACTAGCCCCGCTAACTCTCCCACCTCATCTGTGCCTCCCCCCTCCAGCACCATCTCCTACTTTTCCCTTTCTTGATTATGGCAAGCCTTTCCCATGTTAACAGCTTTCTCAGCTCCCTCCAAGTACCCCCTTCTCTTTCTTCCTGGATCAGCTTAAATATCACCTTCCCCAAACACCCTGCCTAAAGGGAACCCTGCCCTCTTCGCCCATTCATTCATTCTTCTCACCTCTCCTTGCTTGTTTCCTGCTAGCATTTCTGACCTTCTCAAGTTATTTTATTTCTCTCTCCCGTTGCTGGAATGTGAGTCCTTAGCACCCAACACCCAGCCTGCCTTAGAGAAAGCAATCAGTAAACATTTGCTGAATAAATGAAGAAATCCACTCATTCACCCATGTTTTCTTGCAAGGCCATGTTCCAGGTGCTAGGGATTTAGAGGTGAATAATTCAGTCCTCAAAGGTTCACAGTCCAATAGGGATACAAGTAAAAAAAAAAAAAATGGTTCTAATACAATGAGAAAATTTCTACAAGAGGCAGGTACATTGTGCAATGGCAGGAAGTGCCACAAAGGAGCTCAAGTGAGCTGAATCTGGGCAGGGATGGGGTGAGCAGATTATGTTGCAGAAGGACAACGGTAGAGGGAGGATTTGGAGAGGACATTCTAGCCAGCAGGAGGCGTGGAAGCAGGAAAGAGTAAGGAGGATTTGGATAGCCTAAAATGTATCCTGTTGTAGGATACAAAGTGCTAGACACTTAGCTATAAAAAATGGCAGTAGAAAATACATCTGTGTTCCTGATGTTGGGCTCTCATATGTTGCAGAAAGACCTTTTTAAGCAGGTGCTCATTACATATGCTTATTGATCCATCCCTTCTGAAGCAAGAAATGCGACTACGCGGTAGATAAGAATCAGATTATGCAGAGCTTTATATGCTAGACTAATGTGTTTTATTTTCTCCTGTGGAGAAAGGGAATCTACTAAATGATTGTGAATAGAGTTTTTCTTTGTTGTTGTTTTGTTTTTTGCCTTTGCTCTCCCTGGCAGCAAAGACTGGGAGGTGTGCGGGATGCTCAAAAGGGCTGAGATTAGAGTACTGCATCCATAGACTAGGGTACAGTTATGACTTTAAGATATACCTTTGGAAGCATGTTATTTGCATCCACTCATAAAAAATAAAAGTGGCAAAGTTTAGCCTTTTTTCCAGACCAAATCGTAACAGAAAGAACACTTGTTTCCTCATCTGCTTCAAGAAATATAGTCTCATCTGAACCTCTTTCTCCTTCTTCCTAAAACATTCCAGTACATAAAATTACCTAAAATGTTTTTCACTGAAAATCCAAAATATGGCTAGTTTATGTATGACTCACAAGCTTACATTTTTTTAAAATTAAAACTGATACACTTTACTTTTTAGCACAGTTTTAGGTTTACAGAAAAATTGAACAGGAAGTACAGAGTTCCCATATTACCCTCCTCTCCCCAAAGTTCCTCCTGTTATTCACATCTTGCATTTGTTACAACTGATGAACCAGTACTGATACATTATTATTAACAACATTCCACAGCTTATTTTAGGGTGTGTTGTAAAGTTCTGGGTTCTGACAAAGGCATCATGGCATGAACCACCACTACAGTATCATCCATGAAGGTCTGGTTGCCCTAAAAGTCTCCTGTGCTCTATTCCTCCCTTCCGCCCTCCTCCCAAACGCCAGTAATCACCGATCTTTTTACTGTCTCAACCATTTGGTCTTTTCTAGAACATCATATAGTTGGAATTATACAATATGCAGCCTTTTCAAACTGACTTCTTTTACTTAATAGCATGTCTTTAAGGTTCTCCATGTCTTTTCAGGGCTTGTGAACGCACTTCTTTTTATTGCTGAATAATATTCCATTTTCTGGATGTATTAAAGTTTGTTTGAAGGGCATTTTTATTGCTTCTGATTTCTGGAAATAATGAATAAAGCTGCTATAAAAGTTTATGTGCAGGTTTTTGTGTGGGCCTAAGTTTTCATTTCATTTTGGTAAATAGCTAAGAGGGTGACTGCGGGATTATACGGTGAGAGTATATTTAGATATAGAAGAAACTGCCCAGGTATCTTCCAAAATGTCATCACCATTTGCATTTCCATCAGCAATGAATGAGAGTTCCTGTTGTTCCATATCCTTGTCAGCATTTGTTGTCAGTGGTTTGGATTTTAGTCATTGTAGTAGGTGTATAGTGATATTTAATTGTTTTCGTTTGTAATTTGCTAGTGACATGTGATGTTGAGCATCACTTTATATGCTTACTTGCCATACGTATATCACCTTAACCAACAGGTTGAAGAAGAAATCAAAAGATAAATGAGAAAATACTTTGAAGTGAAGGAATACAGAAACACAGCTACCAGCGATGCAGTGGAAGCTGTGCTTAGAGAGAAGGTTTTGGCTGAATCACCTGTACTTAAATAAGAAAAGGCAGAACAGGAGGAGGTGGTGGAGGAGGAAAAAGAAAGTTCTCAGATCAATAACCTCATTTCCCATCTTAGGAAACTAAAAAAAGATAAGCAAATTAACCTGAAGCAAGCAAAAGGAAGAAAATGATAAAGATTAAAGCCAGGATAAGTAAAAATAAAGAAAATTAATGGAACCAAAAGTTGGCTCCTTGAAAAAAATCAATAAAACTGACAAATCTTCAGCCAGAGTTACCAAGAAAAAAAAAGATGATTCAAATTACTCAAATCAGGAAGGAAAGAGGGGCTTACTACAGAACTTACAGAAATAAAAGGTTGGTATAGAAGTACAATAAATAATGATATGCCAACAGACGAGATCACCTACATGAAATGGTCAAATTCCTAGAAAAAGCACAAGTATCAAAACTGGCTCAAGGATAAATAGACTATCTGGATCTAGAACATGTAAAAATATTGAATTATTAATTAAATCAGCTTATCTAATTTATCAAATACTCCTTAATATTTCCCTTTTTAAGAATTCTTCCATGGTCACTTGTTAAAATTTTCAAGATAGGATGTAAAATGCTTTGCCCTTCTAGGCAGGGAGAATAATACATATGTGACAAACACAAAGATACGGTGATCAAAATTAAGTTCTATACTGTTTCTATTTGCTATAGCATTTGGGTCATTTTGTGCATCCCCCCCCCCAAGAAAGCTGTTATGGGAATAATACTGCTTTCTTTTAGTACTGCAAGTCATAATTGGGGTAGAGTCCAGAAGTGTCTAGCCTAGCCATCAATGTGGTAGGTATTTATTGATCACGTACTGTATACCTAGTACTCTGCTCAGGATACAATTGTAAGCAAAACACAACTCCTTCATGGAGCTGACGGAGCTGTTGGAAAGGCGCTTTAAACAATGATTAATAGTCTGTTGGCCATTCCTATTCTTAAGATGGAATTTAAAATGTAAAAATTAATAACACAACCAATCTGGCATCGTGGTTAAATGATGACTATTTTACAGGTGGTAAAATACAGATGAGTAAAGGTTTTTATTTTCTCTTTAGAGAGATTCTTTAACTTTCTGTGTCTCTTGAGAATGGAGAATGGAGAGAAACACAGTAAAAGCTGGATCAAAAAAATGAAGTTCCTCTAAATGAATGAAATGAAATGAAATATGTGGAAGGGTTTATGCATATTTTCCAACAAATTAGAAGTACTGAATGAGGTTTGTAGAATGCAAATCAATATGGACTATCTTTTTTTTAAAAAAAGAAATGATTTTATTTATTTATTCAACAGAGAGAGAGAACGGGGGGGGGGGCTGCAGAGAGAGAGGGAGAAGCAGGCTCCCTGCTGAGCAAGGAACCAGACATGAGGCTCGATCCCAAGACTCTGGGATCATGACCTGAGCCAAAGGCAGACGCTTAACCGACTGAGCCACCCAGGTGCCCCCAATATGAACCATCTTGACAATGAGTCAGCAACATATTTTACCCCTCAGACATAAGGTTATAGAGACAAAGAATGCTGGTACCCAAAGAATATAGATTAAGGAGCCATCACAGGGTAGAGAACAGGGACACCTTCCAAATAAAGTATGACCTGTCACAGAGCTCACAGGTGCAAAAGACATGGCAAGATCTCTAGGACCAGAGAAAATTTAAAGCACCTTATACCACCGGGGAAAATAATGCTCAAAGCAAGGGGCAACTGACAATGTGTCCTGGTAAGTAGCTTTCAGCACTCCCAAAGACAAAGGCAAGGAAAAGAATAAAGTCAGTTAGAATATCCCAATTTCAATTTGATGACAACTTCTGGTCATAAGAAGAAATACTTTCCTCAGAGGACTCCCAGATTCTTGAGCTGACACTTGTCCTGACTTGTAACTATATACAGCACCATCTAGTGAAATAACTTAGAACACTTAGGTTTTTGAAAACCAAAACTAAGAAATGGTTAAAAACATAAATCAATGAAAGATGTGGGGATTTTTAAAGGATGGAATGAGGAAAAAAACTGCCTACAGTCTTACCTGACATACATTTATAAACCCCTAGAGAATGTAAGAATGCTTCTCATTCAATCAGTCATTTGATACAGTGACAATCCCAAAGCATTGCTTTGGCATCATAGGGAGAGAAGTGTTGGAGTAAAGGAAGACTAAAACTGACTGGCTGTAGAGGTGAGAACTGGGGCTGAGCGAGGGTGAATTCCTAACTGAGAAGAGCAAGTGCAGTGGCATGGTGGAGCCAGCCAGTACCAGTGGACAGCCCATTGTGTGCGAATCTTCCCAGCTCCTTGCTCAGCGATGTCTCATTTTGTACCTAGTATTTGGCTGTGGCGGGAGTATTTACACAATGGAAATTGGCAAATGCTACAAATCAAGGCTACCCATCCCCAGAAAGCACACCACTTTGACATTTATCAGCACACTACTGGAATATACCCTACTCGAATCCTCCTAATTGACCGCAGTCCTTATGGATAGACGCCAGGAAGAAAGACTGGTGGTGACCAGGGTGCCATTAGCCAAAGAAATCTGAGTCTAAATGGTGTGTGGTTGGTGTGCTAACTAATGGCAGCCAAGCCTTTGTCAAAAATATCAAAATTGCCCAAACTTATAAAAAGAACAGTTCAAGCTACTTAAGCTTTTAGCAAGCAATTGAGAATGCCTCTCGTATCTTGGAAAAGAAAAATCAGGTGCTAAAAGAGATAGCTAATGTATATGTTGAGTGCAGGAAAGGGTTGGTACACAAGAGACTGAGGCTCTGGACTGGCTTGACTTTCATCAGTGGCATAGCCTTGGGCAATTTAGACACCAGGCTGGTTCTTCAATGAAAAGTCAAAATGAGACCAGTGGGGTTTTCTTCCTTTAATTAGTAGAACCCTTTTCTCAAATGACCTCGTCATACAATACTAATACTCTATAGTAAGCTTTATGGTCTCACTTAAAAGGCCTCTGGAAGATGCCCAAGCTCCTGTGAAGACCTCCCTACGCAGTGTGCAAGGCATTGAATTAGTTGGCTATCAGCTGCACTACTCTCTCTCCCACCCCCCAACATCCTAGAGGAGTGAGCCTCCTCCCCTTCTACCCAAGCTAAGGGGGTGGAGGGAGTACAATCACAAAGGTGCTTCTTGGGGCACCTGGGTGGCTCAGTCATTAAGCGTCTGCCTTCAGCTCAGGTCATGATCCCAGGGTCCCGGGATCGAGCCCCACATCGGGCTCCCTGCTCCGCAGGAAGCCTGCTTCTCCCTCTCCCACACCCCCTGCTTGTGTTCCTGCTCTCGCTATGTCTCTCTCTGTCAAATAAACAAACAAAATCTTAAAAAAAAAAATAAAGAAAGGTGCTTCTCTCCATAGATGCCCTAGGGCTCCACCCCAAAGGGGGTTGCAATGTGCAAATGGTTGATCCTAAAAGATGGGTCTTTAAGTCAGAAGAACTGGATGCTGATGGAAATCATATCTGGGCCAAGACCTTTCAGTCCCATTCCAAAAACTGACTGGTGCTGGGAGTCTGGATGCATAGGTGGGTTACCCATCCTATTCTGAAGTGCTCTGTTCTTATTTGAACATGGTTTGAAAACTATTAATTTTTATAAAGAGATAATGGTCAAAGAGGGCTACATTTCTGTAAGTTTTTTTTTAATTATTCATAGACAAAAACAGAAAAAATACTGGATAATTTCAGACCTAAAATCGTTAAAGGTGAATATGATTCTAAGTGACCCAAGTTTGTACAGATATCTCCTTGACCCACAGCATTACTAGAGGACTACGAGCTGACACCGTATATCAGAGGATACACCCTGGTGGGCCCATGGGCCAACTCTAATATCTATGGAGTTAGAGAATAATGTGAACTAGTTTGCCAACATTTAAAAATTGGAAAGTATCATATGGAAATTCAATCTGTGGCTTTTTTTGAGGGAAAACAAACAGGATATAGCAAAACTCAGCCTGCCTTGCTACCTGGCAATCATCAGCTGGACTGAAAGTTGCCATTCCCCGTTCTCCATGGTTCCCAAACTGCACACCGCTGCCCAACACCCACTTGGCTCCCTCCCTGCCCTTGCTCCACTCTGCGCCCTGTGATGTAAGGCTGTGCCACATTGAGCCACAGATGATATTGGGACTTTCTGAGGAAAGGGAAGAGAATTCTTAGATACAATACGCTGAAACTGCTCAGGTCTGAGCCACCTGGGCTGAGCCCCGTCCCAAGGAACAGAGATGTTCTTTGCAGGCAGGGACACAGTCAACCCATGGGCAGACGGAAAACCTGAGCTGCCTCTGAAGACAAGATGGTAGTTTATGTTCGAGTGCACTTGTTTCTGAATTTAAGGGCATGGGGAACTACAAGCCTGTCCACACTATCAACTTTTCATTAAAAAAAAAAAAGGAGAAAAGCTATCGAGTCCAATGTCCCAAGAGCACCTGGTCCAGGGAAACCTCGAAGTATATTTATGGCTTGGACACACAGACAGCAATGCCTCGCTCCGCAGAGAAAACAAGAGCCACCACCCTTGGACGCTTGTTTTGCGCTCCCTTTCCATCCTCACAAGCAGCCAGACGGGTTTTCTGATTACAGGTGAGAAACTCCGAGCTCAGAGAGGTCAGCTAACTTGGGCAAGTCACCGAGCTTGTCACATGATGGAACTGGCGGTCACGGCACAGGCTGACTGCAAACCTGTGCTTTCTCTACTATGCTCTGCCAGCATTTCCTATTTCAGAATGGCTCTTTGAACTACCCAATGCCATTTCTTAGAGGTTATTTTCCTTGAGCCCTGTTACACGTTTCTGAGGTGAAAGGATTATTATCCACGTTTTACAGATGAAGAGCTGAGGCACACAGAATGTAAGTCTTAACTTAATAATTAGTAACTGAGAACTAGTACCCAGGCTTTCTGACTTCCAGTCAAGTGTTCTTTCCACCTCATCAGACTAAAAGCTTGATTTGGGTGTCTGTATCTTACTCTTCAGAGGCTTCATGTTAAAGAGCTGTAAAGTTTTTATATTATAGAAATGATTTGTGTTTCTTTTAATGAAGGATTTTTTTTTTTAATTTAAGAAGAGGACCAGAAAATGAAGGAAAAAACACGTTAAGATTATTTTACTCATTAAAAAAACCATGCTTCTTTTAAGGTAGCCAGTAAGACTTCTCTGCAACTGAGCTCTATTTATAATAGGGACGGATTGAGTCTTTTGTGGCAAAGGCAGTTGACAAAGAAAAGCGGTCTGGGTAAAATACTTTTTGTTTTTCAAAATAGTACAACCTAGTTTAGAAGCAATAGAAGTTCCAAAGTGATGCCACGAACTGAAATTCTTTAAAGAAAAAAAAAAGATGGCAGTAATGGGGCAGGGAGTGGGGGGCGTGGGAGAAATCAGCGGTTTAAACATAGATTTTTAGTGTCAGAGAATGTATTTTATTTATCTGCATATGTTTCACAAATAGGGATGTAAAAAAAAAAAGGCAAAACCTGAACACTTCAGAAATGGAATAGATTGTTATAATAGAGAGAAACACAGTCTCTCCGGATTCGGTTATGCCAGGAGAGCATCTTACAACTTTCCTTACGGTGTTTCCCCTGAATTCATAGATCCCCCGAGTTAGAAGGAGCCATGTGTTCTACCCTCTGATACTTTCTTCTTTCATGACAACCCCCAGACAGCAGATGCCTGCAAGTCCAAATCCAATTTACTCTATAAAAGGAACAGACCTTTTTTCCCCCCATTGGGTATGAAGGCAGGGTTTTGAAACCCTTCCCAGAGGGGAGCCCATGCCAGGGGTGGGCAGCTACAGGCTTTGGAGGATGTGGGGACCAGCAAGGCAGAGAGACCAGAAGACGGCAATGTTGGGGGTTCCGTCAGATGGGAGGCAGCAACCTTGTGCTGGTAAGATGGACAAGAGCCGCATGAAACTCCATTTTGGAAAATTCTTATTACAAACATGGCCACTGAAACAAGGGATAGATAGACTTGGGGCATGGATTCACGGTGAGCTCTGAAATACTGAGGTGCAGTTTCTTAAAGCTGGTCCATCCTCCTTCTCTCGTCCTAGAGGTAGAGCCAGGTTGATGCTGCAGGAAGAACTCAAGAAGCTCCTTGACTAAAGCAAAGGAGTGGCTGCAGGGTTAGAACAGGTCGCTGTACCATGACAGATTCGTGAAGGACCAAGAGGCACTTGTCTCCTTCAGTTGGCCTACCAAGGACATCAGCTCTGCAACCCATCACAGAGGATTCACCGGAAGAGCACTGATATCCATGGTCACAAAAGGTAGCACGCATGTCAGGGGCTAGGAACGGTTTCAAGCTCTTTTGTTTACCTATAATAACTCATTTAATCTTCATCTGATGAAGAAAGTCCTACTATTATCCCCAGTTTCCAGACTAGGAAACCAAGGCACAGAGAAACAGTAACTGGCTCCATAGCTAGTCACTGGGTCACAGGGCTAGGAAGTGGCAGAGCTACCGTGGGAATCCATTGTGGTAGACAGAATAGCGATCCCCTCCAAAGACGTCCCTTCCTAATCCCCAGAACCTATGAATGTGCTACTTTACATGGCAAAAGGGACTTCCCTAATGGGATTAAATTAAGGATCTTGAGAGGAGAAGATTATCCTAGATTATCCAAGTGGGCCCAATGGAATCACAAGGGTCCTTATAAAAGGGAAGCAAGAAGATCCAAGTCAGTAATCGGAGATATGATGTTGGAAACCAGGGGTTGGACTGATATAATGAAAGGACCAGGAGCCAAGGAACGCAGGTGGCCTCTAGAAGCCAAAGAGTCAAGAAAACGAATTCCTCCCTTAAGCCTCCAGAAGGAATGCAGCCCGACTAACACCTTGATTTTAGACTTCTCACCTCCAGAACTGTGAGAGAGAGAAAAAAAAAAAAAAAGTGCGTTGTTTTAAGCCACGAAGTTTGTGATAACTTGTTACAGCAACAATAGGAATAGGAAACTATTACGTCCAGGAAGCCTGACATATGCAATTATATCATCTTTCCAGTGTTAGATGTCAATATTCCTAAAAAAGACTCCATAAAGGGCATTTCACATTGGCTTTAGGGTTTCCCTTAGTTAGCCGCATAGCACTTGGTGTATGTAAACTTTAATTACTATTTTAGATTGATTGCAAGGCACACAGACCTGATAGCCCAAACACAGTGGCATGGCAGTAACCATTGTTAAGATGTTAAACATTTTCTATCAGTTGGTAAATAGCCCCAAGATCCTCCCTGCTGCTCTGGACACCTTGGTGTCTCTTCCTTGGGACCCTCCCCTCAACCCAAACCTTCCCATAATCCAGCCTCTGAAAGGTTAGAGCCTGACAAGGAAGCCTCCTCCCTGACCCAGCCCCAACTCTGAGCCTGAGTCCATTCTACTGGTCAGTGGCCACGCCAAAGCAGATGTTTCATATTCTGAACATAACCCCAGAATATAACATGCTGATTTATTAATTCAGGATACCTTAGAAGCTTAACTAAAAACAAATTGTAGTTATGATCAGAGTTACAGGAATTTTTTATTATCAATGAAAGCCAATTATCACAGAACAAAACAAACAAAAACAGCATCTAGTAGAACACCTTTTAGTAAAAGGACTTTCTATAAAACTCTCAGAAGCCAGATCTAGGCCTCTAGACTTCACACTTGGACCACGATGGCCTCTAAGGAAAAGGAAAAACAATGCCTAACAAACCATATCAGTGAATACCTCAAAGGTTTGACTTCAGCATGTGTCCCTCTTTCCAAGTGAAACTGTGTGGGCATTACACCCTTTCTCCTGTCCTCTTACACCAGGACAAGAGAACTTGAGAATCAGGTAAGCACACTCTGTATGAAGTATTATGAAATGTCATGAATTGCTTTTTCTCTGACATCTCTGGCTTCACTGATAAGGAATTTGACTGTCTGTTGATGCCTCATATTCTTAGTCACCTCTGAGTGATACAACTGGGTAAATCAGTGCTATCCTCAGAAGATGCCCATGGGGTTGTAGTCTAAAACAGCTCTACTGATAATCCTACCCTGTGGAAAGAATCATTTAAGGAAAACCATTAAGGGAACATGTCAATATCCCTTACTCTCCTAAAGATCTATCCATGGTGTACTGGGTACACAGGGCACCCATGGGGGACAGCCTGGTCAACAGAAAGAAACACCAGACTTTGGAGTCATTATCAACTTCAAGCCATCCCTGTTCCACCACTACCAACTACATGACCTTCACATACTAGCTGACCTCTGAAATCTGTAATTCTGTAATTTAGAAAATGGGATAAGCCTTCCTTCCTTCCACCCTGGTTATGAGAACTACATGAGATAATGTACTAAAATGCCTACCATAAAACGAGTGACCCATAGCCTACGGATCCCTGTTATTTTACTTTCCGTCTTCCCTGTACGAGACGCTAGTGAGAGGCCAGGTTTCTTGCCTGGTACTTTCCAGATTGCTAAACAATGTTCCAAAATGATAACATACCAGGCATGACACTTCTCAATAACTGTGCTTTGCTTCATCATACCAAACAGGAAGCAAAAGAAGCAAAAGCCATGCATGTGCATAGGACTCCAAAAAAAAAAAAAAAAAAAAGTTTCACAAGCCCAAAGCTAAGCACAAGCATGTTCTGTTGCTAAGAGAGAGCTATGCAAATGGAAAATTCAAGATGGAAGCAGAGTTGCGTGTAAGCAGAAACTCCCGTAAGCCCCCTCCAACAGCAATTCTGAAGGTGGAGACCATCTTCCTATCACCTAGTAATCTACACTCCCATTTCTCCATCAACATTTTTTACATTATCCATTAATTTGAGAAAATGGAGTAGGTGGCCCAAAGTCACCACTTTTGCTACTTCTAAGCCAGCCATTTAGAAGACTGATCACAGATTCTGTTCCTTCCTTCCTTCCCTCTTCCTTTTTCCAGGCACACTGAGGGATAAGATCAAAGAGCAGCCACTTTGCAAAAAGACGGGGAACTGGAAGCCAGCCGTGACCCCCAAAATAGTCAAGGGGATACAGAGAATGTGTTTTTCTACCCAATAGCCCAAGGGAGAACCTCTTCAATTAAAAACACTTTTGATACAAAGCCAGACTGCCCAAGATGACCGCCTAAAAATATACGAAAATCTAGGAAAAACAAGCTCTCCATCCTGGAGGGAATGTCAATGGAAAATAGTTGCTAGGCTTTTCCAGTTAACCAGTAATAAAAGAAAAATAGGCTCCCCATTATGAGCCCAGAGCTGGAGGGGTCGTCAGCTGGTTCTGAGCCAGCCTCGGGATTTTCAGAGTGCGTTACAAATTACAGGAACAAAATGTGGACTTTTCACTCTAACCATGTTTTCTGAGGCCAGACAATTTATTATTAGGTTTGCTTCCCAGCGGGCTAGAGTTGAAAAAGATGCCTCCATGTATGGATTCAGTTTATAAGCTTTTAAAGGAATACAGTCTTATATCGAACAGCAATTATACAAAGAAAAATGCAGAGAGAAACAAGGCATTAATCCTTCCACTCATCAAACATTGATAATAGGTCTAAATATTTGTATTCTTGTCAAAGGTTTTTGCCCTTTATGTCTGGTTATTTGTATATCACTTTTGTCTGCTGGCTGACCTGAAGTCTTTTGAAGGCAGGGTCATATCTTACTCATCTTCAAATCTTTGTCCCAATATAGTACCTAACGTATAGGACATGTTCAATAAATGTTTGATGATGAAATTTCTCTTTTGTGAGCTGCATATGAAGGCATTTTCCGTTAAGTTTTTCATGGGCTTATATAAACATCTATGCGATAAATTCCTCTTAGAGTTTAAGGCTCAGGAAAAAAATAAACTCCTGCAATGTTCTCTTTCTCTCTTTACACAATCATAACAGCAACACATTAGGTTTCCCTGGTTTACCTGAATTCTAGAAAGCTCAAAACAAGTTTTAAGCTCACTTAGTCATTTTCCTTAGCCTAATCTTTCTGATACAACACTTTGCCTCCTTACTTTCTCTTTTACCTGGCTCCTTGTCTTTTATCCTTATTTTACATAAACTTTATTTTAAGCTACCTCAGATTCCTGTTGGAAAAAAATAGGAAGCAGATAGAGAATTGAAAAATAATAAACGAATACAGAACTAAGAAAGGAAGTTAGCGTAATTCTTCCCAGTGGTTTCTTATATGCGTTGCAGAAATCACTCTCGAAATGACATTGGGCTACGTCCATGGTCGTTTAATGTGTTCCAATAACAACGAGCTGCATGATATCGAGGAAAGACTACAGGACTGGGAGACCAGCATCTCAGGTTAAAGTTCAACCTCTGCCCCTCAACAGCTGTGTGACCTTGAACAAGACACTTAAATTCCTGAGCATCTGTTCTTTCAATAGACACTTACTGAGTCCTTATTATGTGACAGGGACAGTGTCAAGGCCATAAGATGAAACCCCTGCAATCGAGTAAGTGCACAGCCTAGTGACAGAGACAGAGGCACAAGCAGATGATTTCAGTCAAGGGTGATCATTGCTACACTACATATGGTACAGAAGAAGTGTAGCTTTGCGCAGTGGCAGTATCGTAGCCAATGAGGTTTATCTGAGGTGCGATTATTGCTAATAGAAGAAGTGCAGAAGGGAGACATTTCAATCAGAATGGAGGATTCCAGAGGATTTGAAGAACGCGGTGATTGCGTCAATTTTTAAAGTTGGTTGAGAATTAGCTAGATGAAAACTCGGGGGGGGGGCACGGGGGAGGCTGTTCCAGGACTCGGGAAGAGCACGTGTGAGTCACAAAGGCATGAAACAGCATGACAACAGTGGGCAAGTGCAGATCTCTGGAAGATAACATAATGTGTGTCCTGTCTGCCTCCCACGATGGTTTCAAGGATCGGTTGAGTGGATGTATACACTGGAAGTGCTTTGGAAACTGTAAAGCGCCATATACATGTTCCAATGTAAAAGATTCTTATTAGACACTCATTTTTTTTCCTCCCTCCAAATTGGAAACATTTGCTGAAGTAAACATTGCTGATGCATTAGCTGTCAGGATGGCGTATTATATTTGGAAAACATTTGCCAATGCCTGTTCAGTTCTTAAATTCCCAGTTACATGTGTTTTTTGTTTGAGAAAATACATCAAGTAGTAATGGATTCGCTGTTAATTGTGCAACACTGAAGCTTCAAGTTCTAAGTAATCTCTCTTCCATGTTGACTTTTCTTTCAAGGTGACTATGGAGTTTGCAGTCATTTATTTATTAATGGAAACTGATAAGTGGACACCATTACCACCCTGTAGTGATCAAATTTTGTCATCAGAGGAAATTCAGGATTCCTTGTATGGACAAGTGTGCCCATGAAAACAAATTCCTTCTGAGAGGAGGAGGAAAGGAAGTGGGGTTGCCTCCGCTTAGAACAGCTTCCCAAAGAGGTCCGGTGAAGCTCAGATCCAAATACTCGTCTCCCTATTCAATATTCCAACGATCAAATCCTTCGTTCTCAGGGACATTTTTCCATGGTTAGAGAAATCGACCAAAAACATTTGGGGTAGGAAAATTAGGATGGATAACTCATGCTCAAAATTCTTGACATTCATACACTATCAGTCATTGGAGTGTTTGAATCACTGCATTCAAAAGTGTATTGCTTTTTTCCTTTCTTCCCATAAGGATTTCCTGTAAGAGGACTTCTTTTTCTCTTTTCATGTTGCCAACAGGTTGTCTGGGCTCTTCCTTTTCATACCTAAACTCTCAGTAAATAATCGTATCCTGCTACCTCTCCTCCTTGCAAGAGGAGAAATGTTTCAAGTCTCAGAAGGTCTGTGTTAGTGGTGAAATCTTACATTGAGTCACGATTAATTAAGATGCTCATTAGCCATCCTGGTCATCTGGATCCAACACATGACACTGATGAGCTAAGCAATACGTTCATTTATTTTGTTGTGTGTAGAGGAAAACCAAATCACAGCCCACCAAAGCCATACAGGACCTGAAAGGTTATTCTGAATGATAGCTCACTTGATGGATGAGGAAACCTGAGGAAAGTCAACTCACTGGTTCAAGGTCAGGCAGTGAATAAATGGCACAGTTGGGATTAGAAACTGACACTCTTGCCCACCAGGGCAGTACCTCTGGACACGAGGCCAACATCCAGAGAGAAGACCTGCGAATTGGAGTTCCTTGCAGTTGTGACTGAGTGGCTTCGGGCAAGGGGTCCACACACTACCACACCAGTCCCATCATTTGAAGGGGCTGTCAAGTCCCTTCTTCCAAGGAATAGCTGGAGAGCAGCAGGACTCCAAAAGCTTCTTGGCAGAGACACTAGCCCATGACTTCTTGAAGCAGGCAGCTTCGGGAGTGGCCCTGGAGCAGGGCCAGAGCTCCCAGTAGGAGCAACACACCCCGCTGTGCCTTGACAAGAGCGGTGGCTGAAACCTGGACGAACTGACTGGCTCTGGAGGCAAGCTGGGGAAAATGATGTGTTGTAGAATTCCTGTTAGTCCAGTCAGCTCCCATTCTCTTGTGAAACCGGATTTGTAGGCACATGCACAGGCCAATGAGTCAGCCCTTAAAAAGTCATTCATAATTTATGTATAAACAAGAATAGCTTTTGTTTCAGAGAATTTGGGAGGTTTTTGTAGCCTGCTTTCTTGCAGTACCATTTCTGAGGAACTGTTCCTGTCTCAAGGCGGTTCCTATAGGCCTATAAATACTTTGATGTTCAGACATCTGGAACTTATATTTGGTGTTGACTAATGAGTATTATTATTTTATTATGTATTTATATATGATCTGAAAGAAATTTGAGGTTATATGCCACATAACTCTGTATATACACTGAACAATGACAAATTCTTTTTACCCATTACACTTATGATTTATTACTTGGGCAGAAGAAGTTCTGAGTCATTCAATTGACATATAATTGTGTTTTGGAAGATAGTAATGGGATAGAGAGAATGTAAAATTGCCCTTAACATATATCGTTAAAATAATTTGTAAGTGGACAAAATGGACTCCAGAGATATTATTTCTCTCATTTTAAAAATTTCAAAGGAGAGCCAATATGGCAACAAACTCTAGTGCTCCTTTTGAATGAGTAAAGAAGAGCCTCGGTCTTAGAAATACATGTGGATATGTCTGAAAGGGCAACAAACAATGCATACTGGATCTGACTTCAAAGAATGCCTATTGGAGCACCAGACCTATTTCAAAGTCAATACCCAGTTTGCCTTGATACCAATAAGCCACAGGTAAATACTAAGATCAAAGGGAAAGGTGGGCGTGTGTAGGGGCGTGTGATGACATTACTTTCTCCACAAAGCATTTCCCCCAAGGGACACTGGGGACAGCTCCTTGTAACAGCCTCTGTTGTATATTCAGGAATTTCTCTTAGAGGAGTGTCAGAGGTATTTCAGTCTGTAGGAATTGCAGCTCAAAGGCTATAAAACAAGAGGCATACTGAAGGTGGCATGCACTTGGGGAAGAGCACACTGAGCTGGAAAGGAATCAATGGTGCCTTTATAGGCCACGCCGATCCTTGCTTGCTTGCTTGCTTCTCCCTCCCACGAGCAACATCAGTGTAAACTGCTTTGGCCCATCAGCAGGCCGGCTGGCCCTTCGTGGAAGAATGAGCCCTCTGTGCACGCAGGCAGAGCAGTTGCCAACAAAGGCCCATTGGAGTGTTTAAAAGCCCCAAGTTGCTGCTGAATCAAAGCATTTCTAGAGGCTGAAGCTGTGAACAGGATATGCCATCAACAGTGAGAGGAACTCTTTGCAGCTCCCCTAGAGAATCCTTGAAATTGACTTAGCTGCTTTTCTGACGGTCCCCAATTTCAATGCCCACAGTGTGGGCAGTATTCATTTAAAGTCATTACCCAGAATTCTGTGAAATCAGGCTGCACTGCATTTCAGGGTCTTTGTGCGGGCACTAGCTGACTCCACAGCGGGGGGGGAAACGTTAAAAAAGCCCCGGGGGATCCCACAACAGGGAAAGCAGGAGTCCTAAAAACAAAACAGGATCAAAACTTGCTTTTAAGAATGTCATAAAATGAAGCAATATTTCCAGTCTCCTCCCACATACACACCTTTCAATGACTTTATCTTATTGTCCATGATAAGCAGATTATAATATTGCTCAGGAACGTAAACTTACAAAGACATGTTACCCTTACTTTGGATAGACGCAAAAACCTGAGATGAAGGGACAAGACTTTCGGGCTATGTTTAGGCTGCATGAAAATTATCTGTCCTATATATTTAACATGGTGTCACAATATTTTCCTTTGACTGTCTGCCAGTGCATGTATTTCTTGTCCAAAGGATTATGCGAGGGTTAGTTGATTGGAAGTAAACAAGAACTAGATATACTGAAACTAAACAAAGCAACAAATGTGTAGCATGAACCAACCTCATTATACAAGATGGAAAATAGATGATGTCAGCCTCTGCCACGGATTGCCCTCATCCTTCCCCAGAATGTTCTCTTCCTGAACAGTTATTCCTGCCCCATGGTCTAAGCTAGCACCAGCTAAGTAGTGAACATGTCACCTAATCCTCCCTGTCAAGCCTCCCACTTTATCACAGTCTGTGGGGATTGGGAGTGAGGCCGTGCTTCCAACGTGAGTTAATACATGTGGGTTTCTAATGAAATTAAACTAAGTTCCAATTCCCTCATTCCAGAGCTTCTGTGTAGCTCTATATTCTCACTCTCAGTATCCCTCAATCTAGATTAGTCCCATCCTAAGGATTGCACTTTCAGTTCGTGTCTCCCGTCTGTGATCATATGGTTTGACCCGGTGGAGCCTGAGTTGCCCAACACCAGGTCTCATTCCATCTAGTGAGACACTAAGAACCTACGTGATTCTGCTCAGGTCATTTTCACAGGACTGTACCACAGTCCAGGTCCCCCAAACGTTAAGGAGCTGCTATTTTGCTGCTCTCCAGTCTTCCCCTAAATGGTGGTCACCTCCTGGATTCCCAGCCCCTAGATGACCCAGATGAGATGCTCCAGTATCAACTGCTTCCAGAAATATCCCTGGGATACTGGACCCTGGAGACATTCTTCCAGAACTGTTCACCAACCTCTCTAAAGCCAATCACACACCTCAGTCTACCTTCAGCCCTGGAGACTGTGTCTCTGCCCACCTCTGGCTCTTTCCCCTCTCCATTGCCTGGTGTCACCAAGCCTGACCCATAATGCATCAGGTCTGAGCCATCCTGAGCTACAATAGTGAACTATCAATGATGAAAGAAACAAGGCTTCCTTCCAGTTGTGTTCATTGCCCTCATTTCATTGCCAGTAACAATGATATTCAGCATTTCAGTCCACCATAAACCCCTCAAAAGGGAATCTTGATTTTCAGTGAGGAAGGGAAGAATTTTTAGACAACCACCAACCCTTGAGAACCTATCTCGAACAAAAAAAGAACTGTAGAGGCGAAAAAATGGACAAACTCTCTGAGCCAGAGTGGTGAGAAAGTATATTTATTTATCCATTCAATAAATATTTATTTGCTCCCTACTATGTACTAGATCCTAAGTGCTGGGGATACGGAAATAAACAAAACAGATTAAAACACTTGCTCTCATGGAGCCCACATTCTGAAAACTAGCTGTATGATCCTGAATAAGTCATTTTACCTTTCTGAGTTACATTTTCCTCGTCTACAAAGTAAGAATTTTGGTATAAAGAGAAAGAGGTTTCTTTCAATTCTAACACTCTGTGCTTCTCTAAAAATGCTAAGCAAATATAGGCAGGCCATGTATCATACCAACATAAAAACATCTACCTGAATGGATGTCAAGGAAAGATGCCAGATAAAATTCAATTTAATTCCCGTAATATCCACTGAGCACCTACTAGGCACCAGTAGGAGTTAGAAATACAAAAATGAATGAAGTACACTCTTACAACCCCTTAACATCTCAATACCTAGTGGCAAGCATATGAAATGAATTATTTTTAACAAACTGGTTGTTGATAAATTGCACTTAATTATTACCAATGTATACAACACACAAAAATACAAAGAAGGATATGAAAATCACCAGAAATCCAACCGACCAGAGACTACCATATTTAACAAGTTGGTGAATCTTTTTGCAAACATTCCTCTACGCATATATATAAATTCCATGTATTTTCTGTAAATTGGAAAATACAGATATGTAAATACAGCTTTTTCCCCTCAAAAGAATGTCATGACTCTCTCTCCTTGGTAGTAAATATGAATTTATGTCATCACTTTAATTGCTATAAAACATTCTATTATTTGTCTATATTATAATATACTTAACCAGCTTCTTACTGATGGGCATTGGGTTCTATTTTCCTATATTAACAAAACTATCCTAATGCTCACTTTTTTTACTTGGGCCAAATATCTCCTTCAAATGAATTCCCATAAATATAATGTAGATGTCCATGTATACTTTCATTTTATATTATGAAACAAATTGCCAACCTACATTCTTAAAGGTTTGTGCCAATTCACAATTCCAGCAACCATGTAGGAATTTACATCCTTTTTTTCCCCCTAAACCTTATTAATCTTTGCCAACCTGATAGGTGAGTTATGTTTTCATTACCTTTTCTTTGAACATCAACGAGGTTGAAATTTTTCATATATATTTGTTGGCTATCAGTATTTCTCCATTTGCAAATTGTTCATGTCCTTTGACATTTCTTTTTCATCTCTATAAACATTTTTCATACATTGGTTAATAGTTCTTTATCTGTGAGAAATATTACCTCTTGTGCGATATTATGGGTGCAACAGATATTTTTCCAGTGTGGAGTTTCAACCTTTTATGATTGTTATTAGCCAGATAAGATTTTTTTTAATTATTAAAAATTACAAACTCCACAAAAAAAAAGAGATGGGAAAAAAGAGAAAAGTGTAAATGAACCCCATGTGCCTGTCACCCAGCTTCAATAATTAATTCACAGACAACCTTGTTTCGATTTTAAACCCTCTTTCTTCCAGCCCTGTATTCTTTTGTAGCAAATCCGAGATATCCTATTACATCACTTACAAATACTTCAGTATTTAAGTTTTCCATTACATCTTTTTTTCCCCTAATTTTCTAGCTATTAGCTCTTTATTCATCCAGATTAATTTTTTTAAGATTTATTTATTTGTTTGAGAGAGAGAGTCAAGCAGGGGGTGGGACAGAGAGAGAGGGAGGGAAGCAGACTCCCTACTGAGCAGGGAGCCTAATGCGGAACTCAACCCCGGACCCCAAGATCACGACCTGAGCCAAAACCAAGAGTCAGGACGCTGAACCGACTGAGCCACCCAGGCGCCCCCAGATTAATATTTGAAATAATTTTGTTCATTTCCCAAAATCTGGTTGTGGGTTTAATTGGTCATTCATTGGCATTACACATTAATTTAGGGAGAATCTATATTTTCTAAAGTTGAATTTTCCTAACCAGAAATAGGTGTGTCTCTTCATTTATTCAAGCATTCCTTTGTCAATCAGTAGCGTTCTCCAGGTTCTTCATATAGATCCTATAATTTTCTTTATAAGTTAGCTAGTTTATGCTTTTTTCCTGCTATTATGAATCAACTGTTTCTTTTTAGAATATTTCCTAATTGATTATTTATATATAAGAGATCAGTTATGCATACATATATACATACATATACGCATATATAATTTATATATTACATAAGTTTATTATATAATATATATTTCTTTGTTATGGTTATATATAAAACATATATACCATTTATATTTATAAATAATACATAATATACTGCACATAATATATAATATAAATATATTAGTTCATAATATAATAATATAAGCATACTATTTACATGTTTAGATGTTATATATAAGATATATATTTTTTATAGTTAGTCACTGTGCCAACTAAAACTACTTGTAATTTTTCATCTCTTTCTGACTGGGGTATTCTTGTCCTGACAGTATCATAAATAAGAAAGAGACCAAGGTTCAGAGTAGTGCCAAGAGAGCACATGACCGATGGACCAGGGAGGGGCATCATCAGTTCTAACTTTTTGGACATAGAACACCAGTCAGAAGAGTTACCTCTGGCACTCCAAGGGCAGAGAGCCAGACAATACTAGGTCAAGGTGTGCATAAAACAACACATTATTTATGAGGAAGAAAGAGGAGAATTCAAAAAGCTTCTCATGGTTAATTTCTTGCTTGAAAAAATACCCACTGCTGAGGGAAGCTGTGAAAAGGCAGAAGTAGCCTTGAGCCTAGGAAAGAGAAAAGGGAGAATAGCCCTGACCCTTCCAATGGTTCATGAATAAAGTAGCCATGGTGGGCCCTCTCTCCATTCCCTTAGCAAAGCAGGACTTCATTATCCCCCACTGTGTTGAGTGACACAACCAGCTTCAGAGCTGGAAAAGACTTTAGAGCATGTCATTCAGACTCCTCATTTTTTAGAGGGAAATGAAGTTCAGAGAGAACAAGGGACTTATCTGTGGTCAGAAGCTAGTTTGTGGTAGACTCAGGCTTTCTGGATCTGGACTCGTGTAGGCCTCCAGACATCAAGTCCAGCGTTCTGTTCTTTGTATCCTGCTGCTTCAGGGATTTAGATCTGAGCTTCGTGGGGATTTTTTTTTTTCCCTAGCCTAGTAGTATTCAGCCTAGTAGACCAGATTATTTCTGATATATTTCAATAGATAGAGCCTTAGGTATAAAGAGACTTACTTTATTCTCTATATTACTTATGAACATCATGGGAACATCTGAAAGGAAATTGATTTCCTTGCAAAATGCAATCTCAAAGATTTGTACATGACTTCTCTCTGTAGAGATGTAAACAAAGGCAGAAGTCCAGTACAATGTGACCAGGCAGCTCAGTTTTATCTGCAGTAGAAACACCACTGAACCATGGCTTTCAGTGAAAGTGATAGGTGTCTTATTTTGTCACTTTCGGGTTTTTTAGAAATCTCCCATTTGGTGTGATTGAGATGTCTATGTGTTGTGGCACTCATTTCCTTTTACACAATTTGTGCTTGTAATCACAGAATTTAATGAGCTTTCCACTCCTATTTAATTTGTTGGTAGTTAGGATACACTGCTACCGGGTGAATGCAAGGACCTTAGTGATAAACTAGTTGGAAGTGTCAGGCGATCTATAGATGGTTAATTGAGAATGAGATCACTGGTCTTTTACAGTTAAATGTGTGAATTTTTTTAAATAAAAGGAAGGTTTCATCCATTCATTATGCATGTGAAGAAGTAGGAACATGGCATATTCAAAATAGCAATTACTCACATCCAGGAAAAAGCAGAAATGAAAGAACAGCAAGAATAAATGTTCCCTAAAATCATTAATCTAAAGTAACACTCATACACTTTGCTAAAGTTATACCTCTCGGAATGTATTTTATTTTGCACATAGTTCTAAAAATGACACTAGCTTCATTATCACATCAGAAAAGAATGTGATGGGGATCAGAGTGCAGAGAGAAATAAGAAGAGATAGGTGAGAATTTCAGAGCAGGGGATGATGAAGCCTGTCAATAAAAAGCATGCAAAAGAACTCAAAGAATTAAAAGGTTTGGGGACAACATGTAGTTGTGAAGGCCTCACTCTTCTGCAATACTGTACCATATTCATGGTGAAAGCCCTGAGGCATGAGGGGAAACTACTGTGTTTACCATACTCTCCTTCAGAAAGCATGGAATTTGTTTCAAGGGTACAGGTCTGTGATTCAACAGTCTTACACAATTCACAGCGCTCACCATAGCACATACCCTCCCCAATGTCTATCACCCAGCCACCCCGTCCCTTCCACCCCCCACCACTCCAGCAACCCTGTTTGTTTCCTGAGATTAAGAAGTCCTCATTTTCCATCAAACGATTACATCAAAATCATTTTTCACTTTAAATGTAAACGTTTTTTGTAGAACTTATTTAAGCAGCTCATTTCTTCATTGTCAGAGAAGTATTCAATATTCATCAGTAGCATTTAAAGATTTCATTCAACTGGAACAAGATTTTAAGTAATGCAAACTCTTAGATAATGTGTCACGCTATTTATGAATAGCTAAAAATAATTTTTAACCCAATACAAATTCTGTTGCATCATTTCAATAAAATTATTTGACCTCAAAACCCTTTCATGAGGAAGCATCGCAGAAGTTAAATCTTCCTTTGAACATACAACAGAAATGTTGCCCTGGTGCTCTATAAACTTTACACCACCATAATACAAGAATTTACCAAACATCCATAACTCAAAAACTGGATTCAGATTATAGCTATAGTCCATGTAGTTTGAAATCACAAAACAGCTCAACCAGTGAGCATAAAATACATTCTAGAGAGAAAAAAAACTAAGATTCTGTCCATGGGGTATTCTTTCCTGCCTTTGTCTCTATTAACCCCAAATTCCTGATTCAAGGTGGAGACAGTGGATTAGTCAATTCTAAACTGGTAAGTTTCTGATCCCAGCAAGGAGGCCTGGGCAGCATAACATCTTATAAACATACATTCCTACTTATTAAATGGATCAGATTATCAACTTATTTTAAAAATCATCTTTGAACGCCTGATTTCCAGCTATTATTTGCTCCTGTGAATGTCAAACAAAGGCCCTGAGACCTCCCCTCTCATTTTGTGGAGTTATGATCTAAGCCCATAAAACATTTCTATAGGCTCAAGTTCCCATAGTCACATGTGTGTAAGAGCAATAAATGGCCAGGCATTTAAACATCTGTGTCAACTGTTAGGTTATTTCTCATTAAGTCTTGGCTTGAGTAGCCACCAGGACCCTTGAGTGACCTAACTCATCTTACTGAATTCATCCATTCACTCCACAGATATTTTTGAGGGTCAGCTATGAATCAAGACTGCAGAATATCAATTAACCAAACAGATGGCAAACCAGAGCCACTCACAGTTCTGGCAGAATAACCCAAAACCCTCAAGACTACCTACCATCTATGCGGTATCCAATAGACCAAAGCACTTGGGGGTGTGATACAAATCTGCTGAGGAGAACAGAACTACATGGAAATACTGTACTGTGAAATATGCATATGGTGTGACTGCTTTCCAGAATTGCAAATACACTGATGTCCTATGGGTTGATTTACAAGTATCTACACTTAACAAGAGATATGGAAAATAGGAATGAAATATGATTTCTGTTCCCAAAGTCAATTCCTGACTTCCTTTGAAGTCTACTATCTCTAACATTACTGCAAGTTGCTTACCTGTACCTAAAGAATAATCCTACTTTGGGGAAGAGAGAAACATATTAAGGAATAATTAGCTTTTGTTCTCATTTTTCCAAGAAACTATCAAAAGAAAAAAAAAAGCTTAACCTGGATTTTGTACATATGCTGACTTTGTTAAGCTACTGCCTTTGCTTAAGGTTGCCATATAGAATTTTAGAGCTAGGAAATATAATCTATAATTTGATATAATCTACCACAGTGGTGTTAGAACCGTTAACCACAGGACCCCAGGGGTCACCATGGGATGCAGGAAGGTGGTGTACATAGGCAAGACCCTGAACCCCAGAACTTTAATATTTGACTTATGATCCCAAGAACATTTATTTAAAGAAAGGGATCTATAAGTATTTTTTAAAAAGTTTCAAATCATTGAATTAGTCCAAGCCCCTTGTGTTATGAATGAAAATACTGAAACTCAAAGAGACACATGACTTGCCAAAGATCACATAGTGGGTGGGTGACAGTACCTGGACTCAAATCAGTATCTCCTCATTCCTTGTTCAAGAATTGTCCAATAAGGGGTGCCTGGGTGGCTCAGCTGGTTAAGCAGTTGGGCATCTAACTCTTGATCTCAGCCCAGGTCTTAATCTCAGGGTGGTGAGTTCAAGCCCCATCTTGGGCTCCATGCTAGGCTTGGAGCCTACTTTAAAAGAAAAAAAATTGTCCAATAGGTCATGCTGCCTACTAGTAAGGTGTTTAAATGCCCAGAGTCCTAATGTTATGACAGTATTTCAATAGACTGTGGCATGATGGAGTTTCTGTCTGTTTCAGGATCTTTGTCATTCCCTGTGAGCTCCTTTCTAACAATGCCTAGAGATGAGGACATAACACCTCACACCTCACAGTTTTGCTCTGGGAAGGTATCAATACTACCAGGAAAGTTTGTCTGTAAAGGCTCTGTGCTAAAAAAAAATATATATGTATATATTTGTGAGGGTCCACAGTTGTGCTCCAAGATGATGTTGTGTCTATTACTGGATCCTTGGATATAGGAAACATCTTAACATTGTGTATCTATCAGTCTGCTTTAATCATGATCTTATTCTCTTTCCCCTCTGGATTTTTTGCTTTGATTTATGGCTTTGGCTTAATATTAATTTTTTAATTTATCTTAACTGGTCAGTGAAAGAATAAAGAATACAATCAAAGTCCAGTTTTCCAAGGTTATTGCACCTCACTTTGCAGCTAGGACCCTGTAACTTTACTTCCTTTTGTCCCAAGAGCAATAGTAGTAGTTAAGAGAAGAGCATTAGAGTCACACTGCTTGGATTCAGCTCCTGGCTCTGCCAGTTACAAGCTGTGTGATCTTGAGCAAATCACTTGACATTGCTATGCTTTGTTTTCTCATCCAGAAATTGGAGATAATAATAATAATTGCACTTCTTCATAATGTTGTTGGAAGGCTTAA
Source organism: Callorhinus ursinus (assembly GCF_003265705.2). NCBI lineage: Eukaryota > Metazoa > Chordata > Mammalia > Carnivora > Otariidae > Callorhinus > Callorhinus ursinus. The sequence goes on along the minus strand of NW_027397086.1, from coordinate 20,958,729 downwards.
ATGAGATAATAGATGAAGATACTTAGAATAGTGACGAGCACACTATAAGTATTCAACAAATGTTGGCCATTATGAATTTCATGCTGTTGAGTGGATCACAGAAGTAAACTCTTCCTCCGATTCAAGTCTCACTAGGGCATGTGCAGCCATTTTCTCTAGTTGACAGTGAGTGTAACATACTACGCCTCTCCCGAACATCCAACAGCCGAATTGTAGACTGTATCCTAGAGTTGTTGACTACTTTTGTCCTCTTCTAATTCTGCCATTTTCTCTTTCTCCATCACTATCATTGTCATTATCATCTTCATCTTCAGCACCATTAGCATCAATTACAGTGCTGAAGACCAGAGTCAGAAAGTCCAATTTACCAAAAATTCACTGAGAAGCTACAACACAATGGGCAATTGGTCAGGCACTAGGACAAAGGAAAGAGAGGCACCTACTGCCATGGGAGATTGCAGTCTGGATAGTGGGGGAGACAGTGAAGTCTCATTAACTCCGCTGCAAGATTGCTATGCTCTGTAGGGATCCACAGTCATCAGTGATTTTTCCCCACAATGCTGTCTAGAGCTCAGGAGAAGTCCTGACCCCAGGGTTGAGGATCAAAAGTCAGCAGCACAGAAGTGAGTTTAATCAAGACGCTGACTCTCATCCTGCTAGCTGTGGTCCTACAGATGGTGAGAGCTTCATAGACACTCCACCGGGGTCCCAGGAGAACAAGAGGCCTGAGATACTGTGAGCCCAAGGACCAGGTGATTGGCATTCAAATACCCAAAGGACACAGAGCAATAGGACACCTTCTTTAAGGGCCCTCATTGCTTCTTGCCCAGCATGGGCCATGCTGGAGACTTGGGACAGAAGGAAAGGACTGGATGTGGGACTATGGGCCACAGCCAAATTCCAAAGAAGTGAGCCAGAGGTGTGGTTGAGACCCAACCCCTGCCAGGGGAAGCCAAAGGCCAGTGGTTGAGAAATGCTTCCTTGGCCAATTCAGAAAGGTGGTAAAAGCTTGGTGCCAAAGTACCTCTGCCAGCATCAGCATCTTTACTAAAATTCATTATTCACTTACTCAGGTTGGGCCCTGTATTCAAGAACACGCTTCATACACAGAAAACCTATGAAATGGGTATTGTTTCTTCCACTTTACAGATGAAGAGACAGAGCCTCCAAGAGTTTAGGTAAATTGTTCAAGATCATACAGCTATTAAGTAGCAGTCTTGTCTCTCTGAGGCATGAAGGCAGTTAATTGAATATACAGACCCACAGCTCCCACCAGCTGCTGTAAGGTTGGTAACTAAGATAAAGTAAGTTATTTAACTGCTTTTATTGAAATTTTACTTTGTTTACATTATGTGGAAAATTGTGTATTGTCTTCTTTGTGTAGCTATAAGAAATACTGTATGGTAAAGCATTAATTAGCTATTTATCTGCCTTATAATATTATCTCACTGCTCTAGGAGTCTAAAATGATTGTCTCTATTTTTTTTTATTTTTTTACTTCTACCCGTAAAATATATATATATTCAAAATTAGTTCCACTAGATAATTTCATGGTCCCTAGACGGTAAATAAATAGCTCTCTAGAATTTGCAAACTCTAGCATGATGTTTCACTGCACAAATCAGATGTCAGCATTGGGTCCAATCTGGCCTCCATTCTTTTCTTTTTAGAGAAGTACACTTGTTGATCGGTCTCAGTGAGATATGTCTTACATTCTGAATGTATTGTGCCATGTTGCATTAATCATTACATAGCTACAGGGAATGAAAATAACCAATTTCCTTAATTAAAGGGTTCTAATAAGACAAGAGATGCTCTATTCGCTTTTCATTTGTCTTGGCTAATAGTAAGAGCAATAATAATACCTTGAATTTAGACAATCCCTTTCTTCCAAGAAGTTCAAAGCTCTAGCATGTCATAAGAACAGACAGATGAGTAGTAGTAAACTTGGCAAGAAGAAACAGTTATAATTTGGGCCAAATTAAAACACAAAAATGAGACCATAATTTTTTTTGATGAATGTATTATCTTTCATAGGACGGATGCAGTACGGTGTTAAGAAGGAAAGAAAACACAGAATTTAGATGCTGGCTTTTGCGTATGAATCTTGGCTTTGCCAAAAGTTAATTGGGGGAGTCACACTTAAGTACATTTAACCATGCTAAATCTCAGAGTTCTCACTTATAATAGAGAAACATATGATTATTATTAAGATAAAATAAGAGCTAAGGAAGGCACTTTATAAACCATGAAGTCTTCTAACACAAATGTTAAATTATTGTTTTCTCACGATGTTAGTAGAAAAACATTTCAAGCAAGCTAACTTACATAGTTGTACACTATCTTCTACAACCCATGCTCCACTTTTTATTCTCCAGTCTCTTCCCTGGTTCCCAGCACCCAAAGGAAGGCTACTGATATTCATTGAATTGGGATGGATTAAATGAGATTGGATTGATATTCTTTCACACAGATTTGTAAAAACAAAAGATATGGTACTCTGATGTTCCAAGTCTTTAAATTCTGGGAGATCAGATGTGTAACCTGTAAGAACAGAGGAAGTGGCTCCAAATTGTTTCAAGAATAAGAATTTTGGAGGCTAAGAATTTTTAGGCAATCTATAGAATCTATGCTTTTAAATGCAGTTAAGTGAGAATTTTAAAAATGTTTTTAAGATATAATTTACCATTCAAGAAAGAATTAGAATATCTCTAAATAAATAGAAGTTGGCATGTATATCTCCAGTCTCAAACAATTACATGGGCTATTAAAGGGAACTTTTCACCTCTTTGGGAAAAAAAAATTCTGTGGTAGGATTTCAACAAAGGATAATAATGCCCTGCATGTGTATATCATATTGCCCTTAAAAAGGCCCACATATCTCTTTTCTGATTTGGCCCTCACAGTAGTTCCCCATTTTAGAGATAAGGAAACAGAATCATAGACTGCCACTAACTAGATCCTAAATGATGAGGTTAGGATTAAAAATCAATTCTTCACTGGTTGAAAGAGACAACCACTTTAGGAATAAAGAACACCACGGGAGGACATCCAACTCCAAGCACTAGAGGGGAATAAATAAGTGAGGGACTGGTTTAGCTGACTCTATAAGCAAAAAGAGAGTGGCTTCATCACCACTGCCAACAAAAACTGAATGGCACCGTCATCGGCTCTTTGAAGTTATCTGCTCAGTGCCTAAGACAAAGTCTGGATGTTAAGTTTGATGGCTGTGGTTAGTGGTGGTGATGGGTTGGGTTTTTTGTTTGTTTAGGTTTTGTTTTGTGGTTTTGAATTTTTTTCCTACAATTGAATTAACAATTATTTGACTAAATGACCAGATGAACCAGCTGTTTTGCCTTCAAAAGACATAACCTAAAAATACAAAAGGAGAAGAGAGAAAGAGAGTAAGGAATAATGAAGTTGAGATGAAAATATAATAATGAACGTTAAAAAGGGACAGAAAAAAAGAAACAATAAGAGAAATGGAGGATATACTTGTTGCATGTAAAAAAACTATGTACTCCTAGAAAGCTGGAAAAAAAATATTTCATCCTTTTACATTTTTTTTACTTAATTTTTTTGTGTGTATCTTTTCCTAGAAAACAACATGATAAAGTAAAAAATAAACTAAATCATCACCCAAGGTCCTAATATAAAATATTCTTTATTTTACATTAAAGCCTTTCCAAACTACTTTCAGACAGATTTCATGTACTCTTTCCAAGTCCCTCATGATGGGAGTCACTGCTTTTGGATTTATCTTTGTGTAAGTGCGGGCTTCCACGCAACGGGTTTGTTTAAACTGAAATTTGGGTTGGCAGCAAATCTCTCCTGGGTTTCCCTCTGGCTTCTTGCACATTTCTCTGTGCAGTGTCTCAGAAAGAGCCAGACTGGGAGAGATGGCTCTCTCTCTTCCAACAAAGCATTTATAAACATAAATATATATATCTCCATATATATATTTATATGGAAGCTGAAAGAAGTTAAGTAACTAGCCCATGATCAGAGAACACACAAGTGTTGGAATTGGGCTGTAAAGCTAAGTCGACGAAGTTCCAAAGCCTTTTTGGATGTGACAACCGCTGTAGAAGCAAAGAGCACAAAGTCATGGAGCCATCATCGGAAGGCAGGCCATCGGAGCTAAAGTCACACAGTCACTGGACGACAGTTTTCCCTGGATCTGGACTTGATCCTTGGAAAGAGCTTAGTGAATCCTAAAGAATGGCAGGCTGGCACGTACGTCAGACTAGTCATCTAATCGCTTTTCCAGTATCACTTTGTTTTTTTTTTTTTTAACATATAATGTATTATTTGTTTCAGGGGTACAGGTCTGTGATTCATCAGTCTTACACAATTCACAGCACTCACCATAGCACATACCCTCCCCAATGTCTATGGCCCAGCCACCCCATCCCTCCCACCCCCCACCACTCCAGCAACCCTCAGTCTGTTTCCTGAGATTAAGAGTCTCTTACAGTTTGTCTCCCTCTTTGGTTTCATCTTGTTTCATTTTTTCCCCCTCACTTCCCCTATGATCCTCTGTCTTGTTTCTCAAATTCTTCATATCAGTGAGATCATATGATAATTGTCTTTCTCTGATTGACTTATTTTGCTTAGCATAATACCCTCTAGTGGGCGCCTGGGTGGCTCAGTCGTTAAGCGTCTGCCTTCGGCTCAGGTCATGATCCCAGGGTCCTGGGATCAAGTCCCACATCGGGCTCCCTGCTCGGCAGGAAGCGTGCTTCTCCCCCTCCCACTGCCCCTGCTTGTGTTCCCTCTCTCGCTGTCTCTCTCTCTGTCAAATAAAATCTTAAAAAAAAAAAAATAATACCCTCTAGTTCCATCCGTGTCATTGCAAATGGCAAGATTTCATTTTTTTGATGGCTACATAATATTCCAGTGTGTGTGTGTGTGTGTGTGTGTGTGTGTGTGTGTGTGTGTGTGTACACATCTTCTTTATCCATTCTTCTGTTGATGGACATCTTGGCTTTTTCCATAGTTTGGCTATTGTTGACATTGCTGCTATAAACATCGGGGTGCACATACCCCTTCAGATCCCTACATTTGTATCTTTGGGGTAAATATCCAGTGATGCAATTGGTGGGTCATAGGGTAGCTCTATTTTCAACTTTTTGAGGAACCTCCATACTGTCTTCCAGAGTTGCACCAGCTTGTATTCCCACCAACAGTGTGGACGGTTCCCCTTTCTCCGCATCCCCGCCAACATCTGTCGTTTCCTGGCTTGTTAATTTTAGCCATTCTGACTGGTGTGAGGTGGTATCTCATTGAGGTTTTGATTTGGATTTCCCTGATGCCGAGTGATGTTGAACACTTTTTCATGTGTCTGTTGGCCATTTGGATGTCTTCTTTGGAAAAATGTCTGTTCACGTCTTCTGCCCATTTCTTGATTGGATCATTTGTTCTTTGGGTGTTGAGTTTAAGAAATCTTTATAGATTTTGGAGACCAGCCCTTTATCTGATATGTCATTTGCAAATATCTTCTCCCATTCTGTTGGTTGTCTTTTGGTTTTGTTGACTGTTTCCTTTGCTGTGCAAAAGCTATTTATCTCGATGAAGTCCCAATAGTTCATTTTTGGCCTTGCTTCCCTTGCCTTTGGCGATGTATCTAGGAAGAAGTTGCTGTGGTGGAGGTCAAAGAGGTTGCTGCCTGTGTTCTCCTTAAGGATTTGGATGGATTCCTATCTCACATTTAGGTCTTTTATCCATTTTGAGTCTATTTTTGTGTGTGGTGTAAGGGAATGGTCCAGTTTCACTTTGAAGCCACTTTCTTCTCTAGTCTATTTATACCTTCAGGTTGTAGGTTGAGGAACTGTATTGTCTCACAGGCAGACAGCACAGAGTTGCAAAAAGAACATGTGGAAAGCAGTAAGAAAGCACAGTAGCTATGTGTGATGCGCTGTGCTGGGGCTTTACTCACTTGAACTCATGTTATCTTCAGCTCTTCCAGGATATGTTTATATTATAGTCTCCTCACACAACAGACTAGGAAACCGAGGTACAGGGATTTTCCAGGGTTTCAGTCTAGGCTCAACCACTCTCTACATGATGGTGGCCCAGCTACTTGACCTTTTAAAGCCTCAGTTTATCATCTATACCAAGCTCATAGAATTATTGTCAACATACAGTAGAAACTTGGCACACAAAGGCTGCTTGCCTTATCCAGTTTGATATCTCTTCTCAACATCTAACAGAGTGCCTTGAAATGGTAGGCATTCAGTTACAATTTAATTTAGTATCAATATATAGACTGGTTGATGGACAGGTAGAATGGGGTTGAAAGAATGATGTGAAATAAGCATTTGTGGATTAAATCCTCTGGAAGGAGATGTGGTCAGGCCTTTTAAAGGGGGAGCCATGGGGACTCTCGTTCTCATCTTCTCTGCCTTCAGTCTTCTGAAGCTGAATTATCATTGTGGATTATCAGAGATGGGAGAGAGGAGAGGTAGAAGACCTTCCCCCTGAAGTGTACAGTCCCTCCACAGTGTGCTTTCTCCACCTCATGTCTAGTATCAGTCCTTCCTTCAATACTTGATAGGTCATCCATTCCAGATCAATGGCTTCCCGCGCCTCAAAACCGCTTTCACCTTCCAGAACCCTGTTGATTCTACCCCACTTATATGGAATATCTTTCCACCACCTCTTCTTGTAAGTCTTCCAGATGCTCCTAAGCAAAGCTCAAAGGGCATTTCTTTTAAGGATCTTCCTGGATTTTAACACAGATAACTGGATTAACCCCGCACTGTCAGCTGGATATTACAGTGGGTGTAAATGTATGCCCCCCCCCACGCACACAGGTAAGTAACTTTGTCTTATTCTTCTCTGTATCCACAGCAACTAACACAGAGCTTGGCCTAGGACACTTTTTATATAGTTGAATGAAATAAAATGAGGGTGTTATCAGAACCCCTTGTCTGCAGTGGACCATAAATCAGGCTGTGTGTTTGCTGAGGGACTGCCTTTATGTTCTCCATCCCCTCCAACCTCTGATTTAAATATTAACAGACTCAATAGGGTTGAGGTTTGCCCTCCATGAAAATGGAAACTGGTTTGGTTTAGAATTATTTTAATAGTGAAAATAGGAAGATGACTGATGAATCATCCTCCTTAGTCACCACTGGGCCAAAGCTTAGGACACACTAGGAAAGAACTCTGCCCTTAACCACATCTTAAATGGAGAATGTCCACTGGGCTCTCCACCCACCATCCCTTTCACTGGAACTTTTCACTGGAAGTGTTGTGGGGCTGTTTTCCATTGACACAGAGGTGGGGCACAATCAGGACAGGCCACAGTAACTAAAAGACAAACAGAGAGGCCACGGGACCAGGTCTGAATTCACAGTCCTATTGTCAGGCCTATTCTCTCAGTGCTCCTGTGGCCTGCCTATAAAGGCGCCAGATGCTTTGAAGGCAGAGTTTAGACCACTGGCATTATTGTATATGTATAGCTGTCCCCTCCTTTCTCCCTACAACAAGGAGCTGAGAAACCCTAAAATTAAGAAAAAGGAATTGGCAAACTTCCACAAGTCACCATGTATTTAGTGAGGACCTGCTGTCTGCCAGGAGTTAGGCATGAGGGTACCACAGTAAGCAAACACAGCCACAGCCCCAATGACATGGCAGATAGCCAAGTGGTGAGGAGTGGGAGCTCTGGAGCCAGACCACCTGTCTGATCTGATTACCAACTCTGACACCTAAGAGTCATGTCACTTTGAATAAATGAATTAATCTCTCTACGCCTCAGTTTCCTCATCTGTAAACGGGAACAATAATTACATTATCTACCCCTTAAGAGTTATTTTAAACATTAAATAACATATGCAAAGCCCACGGGAGATAGTAAATTCTCAGTAAATTTTAGGCCTTTGTGTTTTAATTTAGTGAGAGACACAAGTATCAGACAAAACAGTCACAATTACATTGGAAACAAACATGATTAGAAATGAGCCATAAGTGGTATGACAGTGAGAATGAACACCAGGGATACTTAAACTAGTCTAATGGTCAAAGAAGTCTTCACTGAGGAACTGTATTGAAAAGGTGAGGTGGGAGTTGTTCAAGGCATAAGTAAGCCCTGTGGTGAAGAATACAGAGCATGTTCCAGAAACTAGAAGAGCAGTGAAGTTGGAGCACCTCCAGTAGGAGTTGAGGATCCTGGTCCAAGTGAAGAGGTCAGCTCACATGCCTTAATGAGGGCCCAGTGATGGAATGGAGGAGCATGACTGGGGGTTCAAGGGAAAGGAGAGGGGTCTTTACAAGTACATAGTCAAAATCACTCTAGCAGGGGGAATATGAAACTGGTACAGAGACCCAAAGAGGGTTTCAAGCAGGAAACAAATCTGCTACATGAAATCGTATTTTTAAGACAGCTGGAGGAGGGGCACCTGACTGGTTCAGTCAGTAGATGCAACTCTTCGTCTCAAGGTTGTGAGTTCAAGCCCCACAGAGGGCATGGAAACTACTTTTATAAAAATTCCGAATAAAAGATAGCTGGAGGAAAAAGTAAACTGTGGAGGGGCCTCAGCCCCCTCTTCATACCTTCACATCTTTCCTCCCTTTGACCCGAGCCCCAGCATGTCACCCCAACAGCAGAGAAGGTTGGTCAGAGAGAAGCTTACATTCAGAGCAGATGCCATGAGCCATGACTATTTACATGACGCCAAAAAGGAGTGGAGGCTTCAAATTTCTAAGGGAAGAGTTGCCATGGGAAAAGAAGGAGAAAGAGGGATATGGGCACTTGAGAAAGATGTGAAAGGCAGAGGACTACCAGAAGGAGGAAGAAAGAATGCCATTAGGAGAGAGTGCCCACATGGCACTCAAAGAGTAGGCCGGCCCTGGGAGGCCCCAAAGGATGAAAGGCCCGGGCAGGGTCTCCATGCTCCTCTACAACACTATGGTCAATTTTCTACCTAGGACTCTGGATGGCTTGGATTTATCATTGGAACTTTGCACCAAAGCTTCTTAATTCTATACCAAATGTGTGTGTGTGTGTGTGTGTGTGTGTGTGTGTGTGTGTGTGTGTGTGTGTGTGTGTGTGTGTTTCAGGGAGCAGGAGAAGGCGGGCACTGGAGTCAGGAAAAAATAATCTGATATTCTCCCTGTCCCACTGTTGGCCATTCCTTATCTACCTGGGCTCCTCTGGGGGAGGAGATTCCCCCACAGATAACTCTATTCCAATGTGTTATGGGACTTGAGGAGGATATTTCCTTTTTAAGGACTGAGTTTCCTCCAATATGAAATGAGAGACCTAGACCAGACAAGTTATAAAGACCTTATGTGAAGCCTCAGTTCCATCCACAAGTCTTGACAGAGTTCATTGGTCCCTTTTTCTACCTTTTTTTGTTTTAGACTCATAGACTGCCAGAGATGGAAACACCTTCATCTTACTTACAGTGGATATGAGGTGGAGCAATGTGCCAAGATTGATGAGAAGGGGGAAGAAAGGTACTTCTAGTCAGGATGGATCAGCTGCATAATTGGTTGGGCCCAGTGCAACACAGAAATGTGGGGCACCTTGTTCAAAAATTAGCAATTTCAAGATGGCAACAACAGAGCATTAATCCAGACACAGGGCCCAGGGTACCTGCATAGGTGGCACACCTATGAAGCCAGCCTAACTCCTGACCCAATGCCCTTTATTACACACTGACCTCTCCTTGTTCCTCTTCCCGTTCCTAGCCTCCATCAGGTAGTAAGTGAAATAAAAATAAATTATATTTTAAGTTTGAAAGACTATGACGAGATTCTTGAGAAGTATTCAACCCCTAGAAAGAAAGCAAAGAAAGAAAAGGAGTTGAAGACCATCTCCTCTATTTCTAACCCTCTCCAGCATACTCTTCACTTCCAAGAACCTGCTGTGTGAGCAGAGTACAGATCAGAATATGGAACTCAGTGGGTTAGTAACTTTTGGTTAAAAAAAAAGATCACAAATTGGGTTTTCTGAGTAAAAGTCAATATGCTCTAATAGGTGGGCAAGAGGGACTGTCCCTGACCTTAGGACAGTCCGTATTTCTTGGTTCTTGAGTGAGTTACTCAGAAAGACCATCCAGATCCAACAAGATAAATGGGGTCAATCTGACCCCTGCTGTTGTGGGGTGGGGGTCGTAGCACTGACAGACACAACTGAGCGGCCATATGGACAAGACAGGTTATGAGAGGTCAGTGGACATAATGTTTGGTATGAGCCAAAGGTCTGATAAGATCACCAAATAAAGCTAAAGCTACCATGTGCTGGCTATCTCAACAGAAGTATAAAGGCCTGGGCAAAGAGCGTGAAATTCATTCTATGCCAGGGTTGAGGGTAGGACACAGCAGGAAGGATGTTCTCTGTTTTAAGCTCCTCATTGTGAGTGAGAAAGGGAACAAGTGCAGGAGGGTTATAGGTCAGGAAGGAGAAAGATCTCAAAATGGTATCACCTGAGGAACAGTTGATGGAGGATGGAGTTCCTTTCCTAAAGAGCAGAGTCAGGGATTCATGGACATGTATGAAAGGCTGTCATGTGGGAGCTGGATTCAACATACTTGGTGTGGCTCTGGATATCAAAAGACTTAGGTGGGTGGAAGACAGGAAGAGAGGCCAGGCTCCTGTCACTGGAAATGGAAGCAATGTGCACCTGTGCATGCTAGTGCAAATTGGGAGTTCTGCTGGGTGGGACTCCTGGGTTCTCTTCCAAGTCCAAGAACTCCTGGGAATCAAACACATGAAAAGACAGTGGGTGTCTTTAGTCTTGATGTGATATATTTCACAACCAAAATCAACATATTTCATAGATTTCATAACTTCAAGGATGGTAAGAGGCAGGGGGAGTACCGGCATCTACAAAGAGTTAACTGGAAGAACACAGGTTGGACACTTGACAAATACCTTCCCAAGGGAAGAGTCGCCCAAGATACTGCTGCTGGTGCATGATAGGTACTAGCTAGGATTAGGGCCAGCCCAGATTTTTGGCTTAACACGAAGTAAGTCATCGTAAGGTTACCTAAGGCTGGCCTGGAAAGAGATAGCGGTGGCTGTTCTCTAAAACCATTTTTGTTGACCAGTCTTGAGCATGGAATAGCAACAGCAGCATCTTCTGGCTGTGATAAGAAAGAAAAAGAAGTGCGTGTGTGTGTGTCTGTGTGTCTGTGTGAGTCTGTGTTTTTTTGCAAAGCCTGGGTCCTGTTTCCTTTTACAATCATATAGTGCTTTTGTCAAGCCACTCTGATTCCTCGTTTGTTTTCTTTGGATTACTCCACCCAGCTGTGGGAAAATTAACTCTTTGGCACATCCACAGGTACACAACCATGTAGACATCCACCCCCGGCAACACATCTTCAGTAGTCCCACGAAGGCTACCAGGTTAAAAGAAAGGCTTAAAGTCTAATTAGAGTCTAATGAGCTGTGCTAATTGAGATTATTCTTACAAATTGTTTAAAATTCTAATGAGTTGGCCTTAAATGGAACCTTCAGTCAATGTTTACTCTGGCTCTGCTCCAGCAAATTTGTAAGACAAATGCAATATCTCCATCCTTGCCAGCCTCTGTGAAAATGGGGTATAACATTACTGGACGCCAGATAGTCACAAGCATTAATCATCATTTTAGGCTGCTAAAACGCTGTCAGCTACTGATACAAAAACTGATATCAAACACAATGGGTGTTTTCTAGGAAAGTAGCATTTACCATGTGCCAAGCGCTGAGTTAGGGGAGTCAAGAACTTAGGACAAACACAGACAGATACTTGCCTGATTTCATCAGAATTTCTAAAGTCAATGTGTGCATGCTGGCGGAGGTGCAGGGAGTAGTGGGTGGGTGGGGGAGCTACACCACCATTCTCACCAAAAGAGAGTTCTCATGGCAGCTGGATCTCAGGTGGCTCCAACTGAAATGAAGTCTCATATCAATAGTTCTGCTGATGGAGCCTGTGGTCCCATACCTGTGCCCTGAGAATTCTGGCTCATACCTTGAGGAAGCAGAATTTGTACTATAAATTGTTCCCCAAATGTAAAAAGGGTATTCGAAGTTGCTGAGCACTCACAAATGGGGTAAATTCCCTTTCATTCAACTTAACAAATAAGACACTTAGGGGTGGAAATTTAAGAGGTGGAGCCAAAATTCATCTAAGCCAAGCTCCAAGAACTGTCTTCTATCCTATTGCCACCTGTAGAAAGCAAAATGGCACAACAAAGCTATATCTTTGGCATATGCTTTGTCTGTCCATATTCTAGGAAGTTAGTAACCTGGAAAAAAGAAAGTGGCCTCAAACTTAATTCTTGAGGCAGATTTTCCTAGGATGGATTCTATGTTATCGTTGCTAAAATAGTTTTAACAACTCAGTCTCTCCTCCAAACTGACTTTCTTTTCAGTTATCCATTTTCTTATGATTATCTCATCAAAAAATAATCCAGGATGCGGGGGCCTGGGTGGCTGAGTCGGCTAAGCATCTGACTCTTGATTTCGGCTCAGGTCATGAAGTCAGGGTCCTGTGATGAAGCCCCGCATTGGGCTCTGTGTTCAGTGGAGAGTCTGCTTGAGATTTTCTCTCTCCTTCTCCCTCTGCCCCTCCCCACTGAGTGCAATAAATAAATAAATACATACATACATAAAATCTTTAAAAAACAATCGAGGATCACCAGAGCAAATATCTATACAAAATTGTATGCATCTTCATAATTATCAAAAAGAAAACTCTGTTACATGAATACAGTCATTTTGCCTATTCCAAAAAAAATATTATGACAATTAAATTGGAGTAAGTGCGATGAGAGAGAAGCACAGTTTAAATGCTATAGGAGTTTGGAGGTGGTAGATCACGTGACTAAAAAAAATGGATGGCTTCAAACCAACAGGGTCATTGATGCTGACCCTGAAAAACAAGTAGAATTCCAACACGGCAAAGGATTAAAGAGGATTCCAAACGAAGGGAGAAGTGAGCCAAATGGAGAAAAAGGCTAGAACATGATTCGAGGGTCTTGAATAGCATGCTAGCAAGTTCAACCCCCATTCAGTAAACACTGGGGAGTCATAATGTTGGCTTAATGGCCTGAACTATCAGACCTGGGGTTTAAGAAAAGGAATTCAGATGTAAGTGTCCTGTGAGCTAGAGGAGAAAGAGAGAACTGCAGACCAGATATAAAACAAATCGGACCCATTTTCATCAGAACCAATTTTCTTTAAAATATTCCCATTGTATAGAAAAAATGACCAAGATGAGAACAGGATTTTCTTAGTAAGAGAAATGCTTTCAACTAATGTAGGAAAGTCTAAATCATGAGTAAATCAGCACATATTGTGGCCCAGGAACCAGGCCAGACATTTTAAGTTGCCATTGCTGTAAATTATCGAATATTACTGCTACAAAGGTAGAAACCACCTCATCAAACCCCTTCATATGACATGTGGGAAAACCAAGATCTATGAAGAAGCCACTGGGCTTGTGCAGTAAAGCACTGTATGTGCCAATCATTGGGCCTACTAATGTTTAACTTTCTCCTGTGCTTATAGTCCAAAGATAGGGACAAATGTTCTTTCTCATACAGGGCCATATGGCACAGTGGAGGCCAGTGTTCACAACCCAGATTCTCCACCTACAACCTGGGTGAGTGAATTACTATCTACGCCTCTGTTTCCTTTTCTCTAAAAAGGGGGAGAATAAGAGTACCTTCTTCGGGGCCCCTGGGTGGCTCAGTTGGTTAAGCAACTGCCTTCGGCTCAGGCCATGATCCTGGAGTCCCAGGATCGAGTCCCGCATCAGGCTCCCTGCTGAGCAGGGAGTCTGCTTCTCCCTCTGACCCTCCCCCCTCTCATGCTCTCTCTCTCTCTCTCTCTCTCTCATTCTCTCTCTCAAATAAATAAAATCTTTAAAAAAAAAACAAAAGTACCTTCTTCATAGGGTTGTTACGAGCTAATTTATATATAGTTCTTAGAACAGTGCTACCACAGAAAAGGTGCTCCATAAGTGTTAGCCATTTGTATATGTAATTCAAGTGACAGATTTGGGTGACCAGTTGCCATATATCTGGAGAAGCTCAGCCAAGATGTTGAAGAGTTTGGAAAATATTTCAGGCAAAAACAGCTGAGAGGATGGAGGTGTAGAAGAGAGAAAGAGGAACATGGCAGTTGCCCTTGAAATCTGTATCATGGCAGAAAAGGGCATAGGTTTATTCTCTTGTCACAGCAGTAGTAAGAACTAATAACAAGGGAAAACAGGCAGATTTCTATTTATAGAAAGAATTTCCAAAGTAGAACTCTTCCAGCAGTAGTAGAAAGAACTAAGAACAAGGGGAAATAGGCAGATTTCTATTTGTAGAAAGAATTTCCAAAATAGAACTCTTCCAGAAGAGGAGTAGTTAACTTCAACCAGGAGGGAGTATTCTATGCCCAAGCCCTGAAGATACAGCAGGATGGTGTCCAAGCATCAAGTGGTCTGGGTTAGGAGGTCAGCCTGCCCTACTCTATGTCCCAGTCTTAAAAATAAGTTCAAAATGTTCAGCATTACTGTTTTATTGAACAAACAAAATAAGAAAATAACAATAATAGGACTTGAAATAGTTTACAAAGCAATTCCACCTTCAGTGTTCCAATAAAACCATACCCTACAAGATAAGTCTTTTTCCCATCTTATTAATGGACCCTGAGACACAGAGAGGTAAACTGACATAACCAGAAGCCACACCATGAGGGTCTTGCGACAATTGTTCAAGGTTTTTTTTCCCTGCTGTACTGTGTGTAGCTAGGCAAAGGTTACAAGTGAACTTAATCTAAGAAGTAGGGCATAGGCCAGACAAGGACATCAAGATGGTGTGCCTGTAAGTTCACAGAAAATTACCCCTAAGAATTCTAGCTAGGGCCTTCTACGTTGGAGAGGTTCCACCAGGGCTTTGGAATTTGGGTAGCAAAAGAATCTTCTTTATGAAACTGTTACCTTAAAAATAGTAAATAGAAATCTAATTTAGACGCAAAACAATCATTTAGAACAAAACCTAGTTATTGGATGCTTAATATGAGTTAAATATTTAATTATGTCTCTTTTGTAATTGATGGGTTTCCATACATTACATGATAAACTAAGTTTCTAGGACATAAAATATTTTAATTTGTTCACATTTCAAAAATCACTCACATACACACAAATTCCAGTATGGTCCATAGGTAAAGAAATAATTACTTTATAAGGTTCTTCTTAGTTTAGCGTATACTTTCCCATCCATCATAACAACCAAATTAAAACAATGTGAGAGGTATTGTCATCCTTAATTTTATGGTCAAAGACCCAAAAAGGGCTTGTGCAAGGTCCCCCACATAACTAGGACAAAACCACAAAACCAAAACCTGCTGACTTCGCATTTAAAGCTTCTCTCACCACAACAGAGCCATGGTACAGTGACATGAGTAATCTCTAGCAAGCTAGGGTTGATACCTGGAACTACTCAACTCTCAGTGCAAATCTGTCAGGTTCCCATGTCTCTCAGAGTTCTTTGGCCATGTTCTGACAGCACTCATCTCACTAGGCTCTGCTGCCCTACCCAAGGGTATGAGACTGGTTTTCTCCATGCCAGGTAGATGGGCAGGGCTCTGAAAAAGAAACGTGAGCTTCCACATGCACGGAGAAAGGTGACTCATGGCACTGAGAAGAAGAGGCTGAGAGGAAGCCTGACAAGGGCCCAAGAGGACCGTTATCTTGGTCAATTCACAAGGCCACAGTCTAGCCCCTCCCTTCTCGGGCTCATAAATTCTTACTGTCAAAGCCACAGATTTGACTGGACCCAGAGCACTGACTCACTCTAACAATGCTCACAGACACATTCATCAAATTAGCTGCCAAATCTGCTAATTCACAAGGAAACTAATTGTCAAGTGGATGGATGCTTGTGTCAGCCTGACCAGTTGTGGACAGGCTGCGTGGAGAGCCAGATGACTGGCAGGCTCCTTCAGGAGTCTAGTCCTGATTAGAGTGAGGGAATTAACTGGGTGATCTAAATGCTTAACACTGTTGGGTCAGGAAAACATGGTGATGCTTCCATTCACCATGGGGTGGACCTTTCAGGGTGAAAGAAAAATGGAGGCCAATCTGATGGGACACATCGTTCCTGGGCCTGCTAAGATGGGGCACTGGCCACCTCTGTGACTTTTCTCTAGACACATCCAATCTCAGCCAAATCCTTTGTGACAGACACACTTCTGAATTGTATTTCTTAATGTCAAGTTTGGTTGTAACCAGGACTAATTCTGGCCTGTGAATCATTCTGATTTCACCCCACTCAACACTAACACTTTCAGTGCTGATTCCTGAGTGTAATTCTCAGGGGGCAATCTGAGTCCCTTGTTTCCAAGTCTGCGGTGAGAAGACACTCATCACTGTCACCCCATGTCAGGGCACTCTGACTCATCTGATATGCTTTTGCAGAAAGTAAAAAACAAATAAAAAAAAACTTAAAAAATTCTTATTAGAAAACCAATATAAGCACCATATAGGAAAATTAGAAAACACATATACACTATTATATATATATATATATATGTTTTAAATCCTAATTTCATTGACTTAGAGATAACCATTCTTGATATTTTGGTGCATATTCTGCCAATTCTCTTTACATACATACCTTAATAAAATAATATTTTAGAAGTTGTTTTTCACTAAATGTATTGTCAACATCTTTACGCGCTAACAAATTTAATTCTAAAACATCATTTAAATGACTGCCTGATTTTTTTTTTTTTTTTGAGAGAGAGCAGGGATGGGGCAGAGGAAGAGGGATAAGCAGACTCCCTGCTGAGCACAGAGCCTGCTGTGGGGCTCAATCCCAGGACCCTGACATCATGACCTAAGCTGAAGTCAGACAGTTAACCAACTGAGCCACCCAGGTACCCCTGATATTTCATTGTATGAAGCATCAAAATTATTTGAGAAATCCTCAATGGTTGGATAGGCTGTTTCCAACTTTTGTTCTTACAGTAGTACTGCAATGAAAATCCTTATTGTTAATAAAAATTATATTTTAATAAACTTTAAAATTTTTAATTTAATATTTTAATAAACATTTTATTTTAGAATAATTTAATGTTTACAGAAAAGTTGCAAAGACAGTACAGAGGGTTCCCATGTACTCCACACCCAGTTGCCCCTAACAATAACATCTTACGGTACCACGGTACAGTTGTCATAACTAAGAAACCAACACTGTTACATTATTATTAACTAAGCTCCATACTTTATTCGGATTGTATTAGTTTTCCACCCATATCCTTTTTTCTGTTCTTGGATCCAATCCAACATAACACATTGCATTTAGTATACCTAAATTTTTATGCACACCTTTATCACTTCCTTTCATGCCTGGAAGTGGAAAACTAAACTCCTGGAGGTGCTGGACCCAAGGGCTCACATATTTTTCAATTCTTTGATATGTATCACTAAATTGCCCACCAGAAATTTTGTACCAACACACATTTCCCCAACAACGCGTTAGAATGCCCATTACATGCTGATGACACTGTTCTGTAAAGCAGCTTTGAACCCTATTATAACATCACACCAAAGTCAAATAGAAAAAAACCTAATTAGGGTCAAGGGCCCCATCTCTCTGCTGATCTGGCTTGGTTCAGAAAAGTTTTAGCATATATGCAGACTGGTGAGCTCCCTGTTCTCTAAGCAATCATCCCAAATCTTGCTTGATAGATCTCTAAGCCTTGAATAGATATCGACCAGTGGTGAGCCTAAAGGTCAGTGCATGGCCTGGCAAGTGCCCCACGGAATTCTTTTATGTTTCCGAGACAGCGATCTTCAGGACATCTCTGTAGGCACTTAAATGGGGTAAAGATCAACTTGGTTTAATACACCAACTTTCAAACTTTTTTAACCATGATCCCTACTTAGAAACATATTTTGCACCCCCTGAAAAAATTATTTACCTCACTATTAGCAATGCCCTCTGAAATTTTCCATTCTATTCTATTCTATTTCAATGCATAAACTTGCAAGCACTGAACTTGGCTGTTTAATACAGTAGCCACCAACCACATGTGGCTAATGGGAATTTGAAATGTGGATTCTGAATTGAGGTATGCCTAAAGTGTAAAATAAATACCAGGTTCTGAAAACTCAGTACAAAGAAAATGAATGTGCATGATCTCCTTAATAATTTTATATTAATTACATGTCAAAGATAATATTTTATATAATGGATTAAATAAAATATATGATTAAAATTAACATCAATTATTTTGTTAATATAGCAAACAGAAAATTTTAAGTTACATATGTGGCTTACATTATATTTCTACCGGGCAACAGGGCACTAAACTAATTTTATGATCTACTAATGAGTTGCAACTCAGTTTGAAAAACACTGCCCTAGTGGGTTCTGGATTCCTGACCAGAAACAAATGCAGAGGTAAGTTACCATATCCCCAACACACACACATACCCAGCCCACCTTTCTGAGAGCTAGATGCCTAGGGACTGGGCCAGGATTCTCCTTGAAAAATGTTTTTTAGTCTGTTCCAATGTCCAGAAGAATGGATGGCCTATGTTCGAAGTTCTACTCCATAGATCATGCCTACAACAGTTTAGAATTCACTAGACATTTCTGAAAAAATTCGGTCTTCTCATCAATATATTTTGAAGATCTGAACACCTCCTTTAAAAGAAGTTGATGATACCTAATAATTTATGTTTCAGTGATAGAGATATCCTCAAGCAGGCATTGTTAAGCTATTTTGTTGTTAACCGTTATTGGCTGATACAGATAAAGCTTGCTAACTGGCTAGTGGGGAAAGGTAGGATCTTTGGGATATGCTGATGTTAAGATCTAAAGCAGAACATTGCCGATTTTTAACTACGTATCATTTAATTTCTAGTAAATTTGCATAGTTATAAATTCTATTTTAATAATGCCCTATTTCACTAGAGAGTCGAAAGTATAGCAGAAAATACCTTACAATAGTACTAAATAACACCATATGGAATACTGGAAATTTGCTGAGAGAATAGATTTCAGGTGCTCTCATTATACACAGAAAAATGGAAACTATGTGAGAAGACATGTTAATTAGCTTGATTTTAGCAATCATTTCATCCTCTATATGTATGTCAAATCATCATGTTGCA
This sequence comes from Callorhinus ursinus, assembly GCF_003265705.2. Taxonomy (NCBI): domain Eukaryota; kingdom Metazoa; phylum Chordata; class Mammalia; order Carnivora; family Otariidae; genus Callorhinus; species Callorhinus ursinus. The sequence continues at coordinate 20,939,620 of NW_027397086.1, read as the reverse complement.
CAACTTAAATATATATAATTTTCTGTAAAGACTTTGTAAAGTCCTTATAAGGACTTAAAAAAGAAAATATACAAATGCCCTAACATCAGTAATATAAAATAGGTCATTTTATTTTTATAACCTCTTTATAAGCTAAGAAGGGACATATACAGAGAGACTAAAATGGCATGTACATTATTTGTTCAGTAAGTCTCACCTAAGAGAGATTTTCCTAGTTCAATATCTCTATGTCTCTGAAATGAAAGGAAATGAATAATTCAGAGTATACTTGGATCCAGTCACTAGATGCCCTTCTGCTCTAGAGTAAACACTGCCAAGGTCATCAAGTGGTTAACCTGATGAGCATAAACATGTTAACTTCATTAATGTACTTATTAACCTTATTAATAAGCTTGTTAACCACTTTCCCTTACAGATATTTTATGCTATTGACGAAATGTGTCTTTTTTATTTTAAAGCTTTGTTTAGTCATGGAAGTTAGCACAGGCTCACGTAAGCATATGAGCCATCTAGAGACGTGAAGGTGTAGAGCTACATTGCCACAATATCGTAATGACCACAGTGCTGCGGATGTAATCAGATTGCTCCTGGCTTATGAGGTCTTGGAAGGATGGGGCACCATTTGTCCTTTTTTAAATAAAAATAAACTGAAATAAAACTGAATTATTTTCTTTATACATATTATGTAACCCTCTTATTAAATTTTTCCTGAATTTTATCATTTCTGTCATTCCTACATGTTACATAATTTTTCTGTTCCCATTTCTAATTCATTAATATTCATAATTGGAACTATTTTTTAATAAGTTAAATTATTTTGCATAAGGTATACATTTATACATCCCTCTAGATGGTAAGCTCAGAAGATCTTGTCTTTCTCCCCTCCTCAGTTCGGCACAGAAAAAGCACTCAGTCAATACCGGCTGAATATAAAGACTCTGGAATGAAGACTTGGGTTGTGTGTCTCCTCCTCACTGGCTTCTGCTTCCATTTCAGGTGTTCTTGGGGGAGAGTGATGCTTCGGCTCACACAAGCAAGGCTCTATTCTATCCCCATATCACAGCACGGAGTCAGGTCCCAACCACCTCCCTCCATTGTCAGTTAGCAAATGGAATGACTTCTGTGTGCTGTGGGCCCCGCGCTATGAAGCAGGGAGAAGGCCGAGATGAGTCAGGCATGCTGTCTGCCTTCAAGAGACTCACAGACACTTCAGCGAGAGAGAGGATGAAGGAGACGAGCACACACCCTGTGCTCTGAGGTGATCACTAACTGAGCCCGGAGACAGGCCATTATGTAGGGGAGCAGAGGCTTCTGGGACTGGGCTCAGACTAAGTGAAAGAACAGGCACGGCGACAGCCATACCCAGAGGCCAAGAGTGAGGAGGGCAGCACAGAGATGGATGGGTGTCCGAAGATGCCACGTTCTCAGCTCTGCTAACTTTATCTAGCCTCGACGCACAGGTCTGTGAGGAGGATGAATGGGCCGGGTGGCTGGGAAGCTGGCCGGATGACAGGGAGGCCCTCCTGTGTGATGAAAGCCTGGCTCAGGTCTGGCTGCAGGTTGAGACCCATCCACAGGCCTTTCCTGGCCTCTGGGTGTGAGAGGAATGGGGAGAGGAACAGTGTGGGGAGCTAATAGCCGGTGTGGGGGTACAAATCTGGAGGCATAAGGACAGAAAAGAAATGGCCTTATGGACACAGATCACACAAAGGCTGCCCACGGGCTCAGGAGTGGAAAACAGGAAGAATTGTGGAGAAATCCGGAGTCTGAGAGGAGAAGTTTCAAGCTGAAAAGACAAAGGTAGGATTGAGGAGTGTAGAGGGAGGGTCTTACAGGAGAGGGAAGATGCTGCACTGGTGTTCTGAGGCTGCAGTGGGGCACCACGACCCCTATTTCCTACACATACGCAGAGAATTCAGACTATGCTTCCCAGCTCTTGTGAACTTTAGAGGGAGCTGTGAGGCCTCAAGCTGCCACAGGAAAGGGTGAGCTGGGGACTTGGGGCCAGGTCTCTGTTCTCTCTTTGGTGTCTAAAGTCAGGTGGCCACAGGAGGTGACCCTGACCTCAATCATGAGTCAGCCAACTCTTTCAGGTCACCACACACTTGTGAACGTGCCTTCCTGTCTGGGCTGTGGTTTGCCTTTACTTGATAGAGAGAAACTGAAGTGGAAGGAAAAGGCAGGATTTTATGCTTCAGAAATTTCCATGTCACATACAACAGGTAATTGCTCAAGGACACCAAAAAGGAAGTCAATCTGCAAAATCCACAGGCCCTTCAAGAAACAGAGCTGGGGATATGCCTGGAATTTTGAGTGACTCAAGGCAAAATGCACAGGAAAAGCTTATCTGTCCACAGGTAGGAGAGAAAGAAAGGAAAGAAAGGAAAGAAAGAAAGGAAAGAAAGGAAAGATAGTGGCTTCTGTGTGCTATCATTAATCATTTTCGTAGGAATGGAGGATAGTTTCCTTGCTGTAAGAGGAAAAGAGAAACAGATTCCTTTGACCAATGTGCTACCCAGATGTTCACCAGACCCCAATATCTTCCCCCCCACACACACTTGATTTGGAAAAGTGAAAGCCAAGATGGCAATTGAGGGGAAGTGGCTCCTGAAGACAACATCACCAATCACTTCTCAGATGTGGCAACAGTCACCCTCTGCTGGGGGAAGGGGATTACATGACATCCTGAGAGATTTCAAGAGGAACATCCAGCCATCTTCTGACAGAAGCCATAGAGGTATTTGGTGGATCAGCCGTGAGTTAAGTCACCTCATAAAATAGAGAGAGTTTTGTGTAAGGCTTGTTGCCTGCAGGAGCAGCCCCAACCTGGAAATGCCTTGACACATCCCAGCCATACATGGCTGCCCACTGCATCATGTACAGTATTTTTGAGGAGTTCCATGCCACAAGGAAAAATTAAGTCAGATACTTGGTGCAAATAATTCTGGAAGCTTCAAATTAGAGAGACAAAGGTGAGACATAATGACTGCGAGTTTCAACAAAATTGACCTAATTCTGAAGAGAGTGAGGACTGCCTCTTTATTTTTCACCATGGATTTCTCAGATCCTGAGACTCTTTGGGTCTCAATAACTGTTATCATTTTCCTTTTGATTAACTCATATTTTTACTTACATAAGTGTTTGTAAATGAAAACCTTATATTACCATCTTAAATGGAAAATAAATATTCCTTGCCATGTGTAGAGGAAAACCATGAAAAATAAACACAGTGACAACAGAGACATTATGAAGTTCATTCCATAGAAAGGGTGACCTACAGTTTTTTTTGCCTTGGATTTGCTTTTGTCTCATTTAAAAACAAATGAATAAATAAAGATGATTAGTAAGTAATGGAGAGGTGATAAGGACATTTGGTTCCAAATTATAATGGAGAGGTGATAAGGACATTTTGGCTCCACGTCTCCATGGCTAATCAGAAGGCTGGAGAATTAAAGAAGGCCTCTCACTACGAGAGTCAGTCGTACTTAGCATTGTAACCAGACACCTCACCAAAACGACCCAGGTGCCACCAGGGATACAATCCCTCACTTCGGAAAACACCAGACTAGATGGTCTTTAAGGGCCTTGACCTCTGACATTCAGTAATCTTGGTTGTTATAGTGATGTCTTTTAAATGACATCATCAATAAAATTACCAGTGTGAGACAGGTGAGACTGTATGGAACAAATCTCAGAAGTAACGAAACTGCCTTCTTTGCTTGACTTTGGAAAAACAGTCTTACACCCTTGCAGCTAAACTCCTTAGCCGTGCATCATACAGTGAGGCCCCATTATGCTTTACCAAGTAATTACATGGATCTGGGTTTCCCCAGACTATGGCTGTTTAGGAAATGAGCCTACAAAGCACAGGTACTTTTTCTATACGCAAAAGCAACATTTTCATGAAAACTGATGGGTAAATAAACTGGGCTACCATATATCTTTCTCTAAATCTTTCTCTTGAGAGAGAGTATAATGTTTCTGGAGTTTAGTTCTTCCCTGGGTTATTGCCAATAAAGTGAAAAATGTCCTGCTAATAAAAGCAAGATAGGCACAATGGTGGGATTTCGGAAGGAGGGTTCTGGAGAACGGACTGAATTCATAAGTGTTTTATCCAAGATAATCCAAGAGAAAGAAGCCACAGTTGGGAGAATCTGTGGTCAAGAGACAAGCTGAATTATTATCCAGGGAAAACCAGCTGTGAGTATTGGGGGAAAATTTTAATGGGAGGCTGAGCAGTAAGATGAATTAGGGAGAAAGAATTGAGAAGTAAGGAAGAAGGAGCCACTGGTGGTTCAGAAGCTAAGTTGAAGAACAAGACCTAGTACCAAAATGTTTCATCTATATGGCACCTGGTACTTACTGCCAAGGCAAGCATGTGAGCAAAGAAAGAGCCACTTCAAAATTCATAGACAGTATGTGTGTTCAGTATACTTACATGTCTATAAACATGCATGCATCCATCCATGCACATGGACCCTTTGCATTCCTCACTGTGGGAGGCTGTGCTGATGGAATGCAGAGGTGAACAGAGCGTAGATCAGGATGCTGAGAAGGAAAGAAAGAAACAAGACAAGGGAAACCATAGCACTCAAGGCAGACAGGGTCCAATAAGCCAAGAAAGGTACAGAAATTGCCATGGGAAGGAGGTCGGGGAAGAATGGGGGCCACAGCTGGCTGGGGTGGGGCAGGGTAGGACGGGGAATGCCTAGAGTTCTCCGAGTATCTCCACGTCCATACAAATACAATAAAAAGGAGGGATTTCCCTGAAAGTGGAATCTTTAAGCGGTATTAGGAAGGATTAGGGGAGGCCAGGATATGTGAAACAATGGGGGAAGGCAGGGAGTTTTGAGGCGGAGAAAACAGCTTCAGCAAAGGCAGGGAGACAATTATTTACAGCTTCCTAGATGTTTTCTAACCACAGAAACCAAAGCGTAAAGAATCTGTCAGCACATTCAAGGATCGCTGCCTGAATCTTGAAAATTTACAGGCAACTGACACGAGGGTTGAACAAGCCCACTGATTTTATCACGGTACCTGCAGTCTTACGTGGAGAGCAAGAGGCAAATGCTTTGAAAAGACTTTTCTTAGATTCTGCAATTTGAAAATTCTTTTGCAATAAAATACCTTGATGTGTTTACAAATACCATATTACAGTAAAGTGATCCCTTCTGGACCAGACATTGGGAGGTGGGGGAGTAATATCTTGAATGGAAAATTGGGAAATTCCTGGAAAAATCAAAACTTAAATGATATTTTAAGGCACTTGGTTATCTGGTCACATGTTTAAACCACAGCTGGCCTGGACACCTTTCAGTCCCCAAATATTGCAAGGTAGCAGAGCTTACTTCTACAGTTGGCAAATTCTTCTCCTGAATGACATTAGTGCATGGCAACTAATCCTCTCGATATCAAGAGGTGAAATAAAAAGAGGAAAATGTTGATCTTTAGAGAAACATCTTAGGAAAAAGGTAAATAAAGAGCATCTTCTAAACTCTGAAATAAAAGTGCTTTTTTTGTAACTGAAGTATAATTAACATACAGTGTCATATTAGTTTCATGTGCATAATATAATGATTTAACAATTCTATACATCACTTAGGGCCCATCACAGTAAGTGTGTTCTTAATCCCCTTTATTTATTTCACCCATCCCCCCATCCCCCTCCCCTCTGACAGCCAGCAGTCTGTTCTCTGAATTTAAGAGTCTGGGTTTTCTTTGCTTGTCTCTATTTTTCTTTGTTTCTTTCTTTGTTTTGTTTCTTAAATTTCACAGGTGAATGAAATCATATGGTATTTGTCTTTCTCTGTCTGACTTATTTCACTTTGCATTATACCCTCCAGATCCATCTACGTTATTGCAAATGGAAAGATCTTATTCTTTTTTATGGCTGAGGAATATTCCATTGTATATATACATATACTACATCTTCTTTATCCATTCACCTATGGATGGACACTTGGGCTACTTCCATAATTTGGCTATTGTCAATAATGCTGCAATAAACACAGGGGTACACATATCTTTTTGAATTAGTGTTTTCCTTTTCTTTGGGTAAATACCCAGTAGTGGCATTATGGGATCATATAACAATTGTATTTTTAATTTTTTTAAGGAAACTCCATATTGTTTTCCACAGTGGCTGCACCAGTTTGCATTCCACCAACAGTGCACGAGGGTTCCTTTTTCTCCACATCCTCACCAACACTTGCTATTATTGTCTTTCTGATTCTATCCATTCTGACAGGTGTAAGGTGATACCTCATTGTAGTTCTGATTTGCCATTCTCTGATGATTAGTGATGTTGAGCATCTTTTGACACGTCTTTTGATCACTTGCATGTCTTTGGAAAAATATCTAATCAGGTCCTGGAATGTCTAGTCAGGTCCTCTACCCATTTTTAATCAGATTATTTGGTGTTTTTTGATGTGTTGCAGAAGTTCTTTATATATTTTAGATATTGAGCCCTTAACAGATATATCATTTGCAACTGTCTTCTCCCCTTCAGTGGGTTCCCTTGTCATTTTGTTGATGAATTTTTTTTAACTTCTATTTTAAAAAGAAGCAAATGAGACTCAAAGAAATTAAGTAAATGGCCCAAGTTCATTGGGAAGGAAGATTAGAGTGCATCACCACTAGTTACCTTACACTCTTTTACTCAAGTAATCCTCTTGGCTCTCCCTCCCTGTAACTTTAACTCTGGACCTAGAGCCCCCTATGCTTACCCCTCTCCTCTCCCTTGGATCTGCAAGCTGGCTCTGAACTCTACTTCCGGGAGAATTCCTTTCACCTTGCCACCCCCAGAAGATACAACTAGTTGTAGAAAATCTTGCTCTTCTCCCTGTCTTCCCCATCTTAGTAAATGGTATCACTATTAGGTACCTAAAACTAAAAAACTTAGGAGGTATTCTTGATTTCCCTCTTCCCCTCCTATATATTAGCTTCCTATAGATGACATGACAAACGTATCACAAACTTAATGGCTTAAAAGAACATATATTTATTCTTTCACAGTTCTGGAGGCCAAAAGTCCAAAATCAGATGTTGGCAGGGTTGGTTCCTTCTGGTGGCTATGAAGGGGAATCCATTCTATGCCTCTTCTACCTTCTGTTGGCTGTGGGCAATCCTTGGCCTTCCTTGACTCACAGATGCATCACTCTGATTCTGCTTCTATCTTCACATGACCTTCCCCTCTGATCTGTGTGTCTGTCTCCTTTCTAAGGACATTCATCTTTAGATTTAGGACTTACCCTTATCTAATCTCATCTCAAGATCCTTATCTTATTACATCTGCAGAGACACTTATTCCAAATAAGGTACATTCAGAAGTTCCAGGTGGACATATCTTTTAGAAGCCACAATTCAACCCAGTATGCCCTCCTTCCCCATCAAATTCGTTCTAAGTCCCACTGGGGACTTAGGACTACTTCCACCATATATTCAATTATCTTTTCCTTCTCTCCATCTTCTTTACCACCATTCAGGGCAACACCACCATCATCATTCCCTGGACCATTTCTACAACATCCTAACTGGATTCTCTGACTCCACACTCAGACCTTTCCAACCATCCTCCCCATCACAGCCTAAATGATGTTTTTCTATTCATCTCTTATCACTCCCCTACTTAAAACTCTCTCACTAACGAGAATAAAACCCAAACTCTTCACCACAGCCTCCTGACATAGGAGTGACTATAATATATGCTCAAGGTAACACTTTAAAACTATACAGCTTTTTCATGATTTAATTTCACTTTAGAAACACCTGACAATGCATGTAATTTAAGAGGGAAAAGAAGAATGCAAAAATACATAACATAAACAAATAAAAGAAATACCCATCACCTCCAAATGTTGGTACCAGTATTAGCTGCAAACAGAAGGGGGAGAGTATCCTGGATCTGCTTTTCTACCTTTGACATATTGCTCATTGATTTTATGCCTGAACATCTCTTTTTCCTGCAATTTTTTCCTGTAATTTTTTAGGCACAACTAGATCATGAAATCAACTCATGAGTTCAAAAGCTCTCTATAATGGGTTCCTAGTGCAAAGACATTTTGTTGTTGTTTTTGTTTGTCTGTTTTTTGTTTTTAATGTGGCTCAACTAGCTAATTGCAGTCAAAAAGAGGCAAAGGTGTTAACGGAGTCCCTCCGTGGCCTGTTGCATGGGATCAATGATGGATACTCTCTGGGATCCTGATGTGCATACAACCCAGGCCCCGGTCATATGGAGCCTGCTCTCTGGGCAGGAAGGTGGGCACTTGGATAAGACAGAAAGCAAAACAGCATGAAATAAGTACACCCAAACCAGGACTATGGGAATGCAGAGGAAGGACTGACTATTCCTGAGTAAGAGAATCAAGAAAAGATTTGTGACAAGGGTGATGTTTAACCTCAGCCTAGAAGGATGTCTATGAGAAAGTGCGGAGGGTGTTGCTGGCCAGCATGAGTGATGACAAAGGTGCCTGACTTGAAGGTTCTTGAACATCATGCTCACGAACTTGGGCTTTATTCTGTACACTGTGGACATACCACAAAGTACTGTGAGAAGGGATATGATGTGAAGAGAGCTTTGCTTCTGAAAGCTCACACTGGTGCCTGTGCACAGGGTGAATGAGAGACAGGGCAGAGAGGCTGGTTAAGGAGCTCCACCATAATCCTGAGAAGACATGAGGGGCCCTGACCAAGCTGGGGATAGAAGGACTGTAAGAGACTTTAAGAAGGGAAAATCAACAGAGTTGAGAACTGACTGGAGGTGGAAAAAGAAGTGGAAGGAAGAATTCAGATGATTCTGAGCTTTAGAACAGTAACTAGAAGGAATTTTGTACTTTTCATTAAAATTGGAAGCAAAAAAAAAATTGGGAGGGGAAAGATAATTTTGCTCTGGGTCATCCTGGCCTTGTGCTCATTATTAATTGGATAGAATACCAGAGCCAAACATCAGCTTTTGCTCTGACTGCTGGGGATGGTAACAGTCTCTTTTTTTTCAAATACTTAATACTTAGCACTCCTCTTAGAATAGGTCTGTTACCCATACCTTCAATGACTGGCTCTAATATCAGTAGTTACAGGGGCTGTGGAGCTCACCACCATATGTCTGACAACTTCTCCTATCCCAATACATTAATTAACCCCTCTCCATCATCCCCAAAGAAGGCAATGAGAGGCACAAAGAATGCAAAACATAAAGAACACAAGCATTAGAATCAGATAGGACAGGCCTCCAAAACTAACTTCTTCACCTCCCAGCTGCATGACTTTGGGCAAGTTTCTTAAATGGGTCTGTGAATGCTAAGGCTCTAAATACAACTGGGCTTTGTATTCTCCATCATAAGAGGAGCAGGTAGAGATGGCTTCTGTGACCCCCAAGGTTGCCTTCACAGTGGACATTGGCTTCATTCATTCTACGTTTATCATAACAGCATCTTTGACATCAGCTGCCAGGAGAGCAGACCAAACTAGCCCCACACAGGGCAGCAGGGGCTGGGGAGGATTTATCAGTTGATTCTAGGCAGTGAGAGAAGCCAGAACATAGAGATCAGGAATGAGCTGCTCTCTCAGCAATCACAAAACACTGGCTCTGTATGTGCGTCTGGGGAGCATCTCACTTGGAATGGGTCATTGTTATCATCATAATTAATATCTTACATCTGTACAATGTTTTACAGTTTTAAGACACTTTCATGTTCATTATTTGATCATAGCAGAAACTCTCAGAGCTACAGATTTTTATCCCCATTTTACAGTTGTGAGTAATAATTATGATTATGCATTAATAATATAATATGGCAGTTACATTAATTGTTAATTAGTTACTGTGTTCCACACCTTGTGCTAAAAGCTTAGCTTGCACCATCTCATTTAATCCTCACAACTCCAAGGGGAAGGTGAAGCTAGTATCCCTGTTTCACCAAGGAAGAAACTGAGACGCTGAGAAGTTGTCACTGGCACAAGTCCCTACACAAGGTTGCACTGAGTCTAGAGCTCTCTGCATCAAGCACTGACCAGATTGCTTTTCTAGGAGTAGCAGAAGGGAGCACAGTGTGGTTAAGAGCTGCTTCAGAGGCGACAGGCTTAGTAAGTGCAGATCTGCAACTCAATCCACTTAACTCTAGACCTTATGTTATCCCTTCGGCTTCCACATGTGCTTGTTAGAACAACATAGTAAAGACCAATTCCTGTTACCGATGCAGAAGATGATAGTACAAGAGGTGACCACTGGGCACCCGTGAACTCCTCTTAGGTATTACTCATCTCACAGTCTGTACTTACCCCCTCATGGACGCTGCAGCTGAGGGCTGCCTGCATTGGGACAGCTGCTTCTTCCATTTGACCTCTAGCTAACCCCCCCTTGTTTCACTGGGTTTTGTGGTCCACGATTTCAGCCGCATTCTCATGAATGCCCCAATTAGTTGACCCCCACAGCCCCTCCATGAGCCCTGCCAAGTGCAAACCCAGATATTGGTCATTCTTCCCAGTCTTCTTGATGTCTACAAACATTTCTAATGATGCAATCTCAACTAGTTTCTGTTTTGTCTTGATTGCCCTATGGAGGCCATGGCCTCTAAGGGGGTATCTGAGTGCAATGCCCCCCTACATGGCCTCTTTGCATTCCTTCTCTTTGCCCATCCATATGCCCCCATGACACAAGGGCAATCCTTCTACAACACAGATCTGACTATGCCATATCCCTGCTCAAAAACCTTCAGTGACTCCTAGTTGCATAAGAATATATTCCAAACTCCTCTCCCCATATTGATTGATTCAGAACTTGATCCCTGCCTTCTTCCCTTCTGCTCCTACCCACTACCATCACTTCACATATTCCTCATGGGCCCTACATTTTCTTGCCCCGTGCCTCTGCTCAGGCTCTTACCTCTGCCTACGATGTCTTTCCCTCGTGCTTAAATCTGGCCATCATTTGCCAAGGTCTATTTCAAAATACCTCCTTCCATCAATTATTTCCAAAACACTCTTACAATCCTTTCTTCCTCATGATTTTCCCAAACATGTTATTTGCACTTATTATAGTATTTACTACAAACTGTGCTGTGTTAGAATTTTTTTTATGAACAAGAGTCAGACATGTGTCTATATATACCCCTCTCCTTGATTGAGAGTAGCTGGAGAGAAGGGATTAGATATTCTCTGCTTTCATCTTTCTTTTCACACATAAAATAATGCGTTATGCAATACTGAGCCTGATGAGGCAGGAGGTAGTAGATGGAAAGATAAAATGTCAGCTGATAATTGATGACCATGAACCAACAGGTCCTAGCAGAGAAGCGGCTCATCCACTCTCGGTTTCTTTCCATCCCTACACTAAGCCCAGGGTCCTGGGTTGTCTTCAGGGAAATACCAGGGCTGGTGGGGGATGAGCACTGATCCCAGGTCCCTTCCTCTTCATTGCCACCCCAGCTTCTACTGCTTCTCACTGACTCTGGCCACTGTGTAATTACTGATAGTGTCTTGGAAACTGGCACCTAATAGGCAGCATTTTAATCACCAAGCCAGGCAGGACTCCAAGGCAGACTCTCACTTCTGTCCCCTGTTGATGAGCCCTAGCTGAACAAAGTGATCACTACATGAGGAAGTACATAAGGTACTAAGTGGAAGTGTTAGGAGTTCTTTCTCTCTCTCTTTTTTAATTCAAAATGGGCCAACAACATTGGTGGCATTCTAAAGAATCTCTTCCCCTTATTCTGAATTTCAACATGGAGAAAATTGGTGATCTTACATCTCACCCATCTCATTTTAAAAATGCAGAAACTGGGGCACCTGGGTGGCTCAGTTGGTTAAACGTCTGCCTTCGGCTCAGGTCATGATCTCAGGATCCTGGGATCGAGCCCCGCATCAGGCTCCCTGCTCCACAGGAAGCCTGCTTCTCCCTCTCCCTCTGCCTGCCGCTCTGCCTACTTGTGCTCTCTCTCTGTCAAATAAATAAATAAAAATCTTTAAAAAATAAAAAGGTAAAAAAAAATGCAGAAACTAGGGTACAAAATAAGGGACTACATCTGTCAGGATCTACTCAGGAAAACAGACCCCAGGATAGCTCCAGAAGAAATTAGTCACAGAGTTTTCAGAAGAGCCAAAAAGCCAGGTACAGAATAAAAAGTCAAACTAGAGATTATCAACGGCTAAAAGCCACCACCATCCCAAGGGCTAGAGGAACAAAGGAAGGAAGTGGAGTCACCAAAAGACAACTGGAACCAAGGCAGGGCTGCCTGGCAAATGGGGACCACAAGAAGGAGAGGTTATCAGATGGCAGCTAGAATATGCAGGAGACTCAGCTACTGTTGGCGACACTCGCCAAAGCAGGGAGAGGAGGAGAGAAATACCCTGGCTTCCCCCCTCTCCTCCCTCCAATCTCTCACCAGTGCCTCCTAGCAGCTGATCTAGCCAGAAGCCAGATGGTAAAGGTTCTTGGAAATGGCACTCGCAGGGGTCAGTCCCCTATAACACAGAACAGAGCAAAGAAAGAACAAGAAAACGATCTGAGACCAAAGTGGCAAATGAATGGTACAGGGCCTTCCCAATGTCCGTTCTATGCTAATTCATCTACCCATCATTTCTTATGCTTGCTGCCTATGCCAATATTCTTGAGTTTGTTTTCTGCATCAAGCTCTGTGCCAGGCTCTGAGCACAGAAGATTTAAGTAACACACTGACTCTGCCCATCCTAGAGGGTCTCTAAGTCCTGACGGGGAGAAAGAAGGAAACAACATTAAGGAAACCTTAATTTAATCAGTGCCATAATAGGAATTGGCAGTAAGGGACACGTGAGTGGACCCACAAGGATAAGTAAAGATTTTGCAGGGATGGAGACTTTCCATGCACAGGAAACAGCATAAAGCAAAGGTGAAGAAACCTAAAAGTACATAGAGAATGCAGGGAGGAAGAAGTCATTTCAAGGGGCTAGTGGGTGGGATCTGTCCGAGAGTGGCAGGAAATGCACTGGAACATCAGCTAGGACCAAGAAGTAAAAGGTTCGACCATGGTAAGGTTCTGACTCTAGGGTATAGGCAAGAGAGCCCTCTGAGCGTCGTTACGTGAAAGAGCTTATTCTGTATCAGAATAAGGACTAAAATAAGGGCACTTTATTCTAGTTTATTCTGTTCTAATTACACAACCCCTTTGGGTCTCTATTACTTGATTTTCCAACATTTTTAATGAAATTTTTTCAAGCGTATATAAAAGTTGAAAGAAATCCATCATGCATATCCATGTTGTCCACCACTCAGATTCTCTGCTGGCATTTACTATGCTACCTTCATCACATAACCAACCCTCTATCCCTGTCTATCCATCCATTTATTTCTGATGCATTTTTTAAAAGATTTATTTATTTGACAGAGAGAGACACGGCAAGAGAGGGAACACAAGCAGGGGGAGTGGGAGAGGGAGAAGCAGGCTTCCCGTGGAGCAGGGAGCCCGACACGGGGCTCGATCCCAGGACCCTGGGATACCCTGGGATCATGACCTGACCCGAAGGAAGACGCTTAACGACTAAGCCACGCAGGTGTCCCTCTGATGCATTTTAAGAAAAGTTACAGGCATAAGTACATTTTGCTTCTAAACACTTCAACAAGCATATAATTAACCAGAGCTCAATATTCGTTTTCCATTTTGGGTGTTAAATTTATATACAATGAGACGCACAAACCTTAAATGTACCTTTCAGTGAGTTCTGATGAACGTATTTCCCAGTGTGGCCTAGGCCCCTATCAGGACATAGAACATTTCCTTCACCCCAGAAAATCCCCTTATGCCTTTTGAGTCCTACATCCCAAAGGTAACCACTGTCCTGATGTTTTTCCACCCAAACAAACCTATTCTAGAGCTTCTTAAAATGGAATAACATCGTATGTACTCTTGTGAAAAAGTATATACTCTTGGTTCAACATAATGATTTTGAGATCCACCTGTGTTTTTGCATACATTGGTGTTACTTCTTTTTTATTGCTCAGTAATATTCCAACATGCCAGTTTATCTAGTCTCCTCTTGATGGACATCTGGGCTATTTTCAGTTTTGCTATTTGGAATGAAGCTACAGTTAATACTCTTATGCAAGGATGTTTATGGACTTTTATTTCTCTCATGGAAAGACCTAAGAGCAAGAGCGCTGGGTCACATGGTATCTACGATAATCACATTTACCTCACAAGGTGCTGTGGGCATGAAACGGGACGGACGATACATAGAAAGCATTTGGCACAGTGCCTGGCATGGAGAGATCGCTGTGATGATTTATGAGCAGCAGCATCATCGAAACTATTTTCTTGGTAATAATAACATAGAGTGATAACATAAGATTGTGCTGTCATGTTCTCCTGTGTCAGAGAACTTCAAGACTACTCTTCACAATCACTCACCAACTCTCTGTTCCATAGTTGAAGAAATTACAGAGACACAGTTGAAGTTGCCCACTTTAAGTCAGCATGAAACTAGTGGTATTTCTTGTTTTAACAGATGAATTATGTGGCCTTTCTTTGAAACGATAGCACAATTGCTCCCAAAAATGTCCTCCACAACTGATAGGTAAATATCTCCCATCACCTCTACATGCAGAAAGTATCCATACACTGAATTTCAGCAGTAGGGAGTAACACAAAGAGGGAGAGCTCTGGAACTGGCTGCCCTGGTTCAAATCCTGGTCTGTCATTTGAAAGTATATCACTGGAGACAACTTAGTTTAACCTTTCTGAGCCTCACTTGCTCCACCAGCAAAACGGGTATACCAACATTTACCTCGTAGGATTATTCTGAGGCTTAGAAATAACGAATGCAGGGGCGCCTGGGTGGCTCAGTCGTTAAGCATCTGCCTTCGGCTCAGGTCATGGTCTCGGGTTCCTGGGATCGAGCCCCGCATCGGGCTCCCTGCTCAGCGGGAAGCCTGCTTCTCCCTCTCCCACTCTCCCTGCTTGTGTTCCTGCTCTCGCTCTCTCTCTCTAATAAATAAATAAAATCTTAAAAAAAATTTAAAAAAAAAAGAACAAATGCAGAGCCTAGCACATGGTAGGGCCTCAATCAGTGTCGGCTACTAATGTGTATAAGGGACAGATGGAAATAAGCGGAAGTCTTTACAGCTGTGATAAATACACAATCAATTCATGAGTGACATCAACTCAGCAATGAAAAGCTGAGCATATTAGAAAGGGATGTGGCCACTTACTAGTATTACTTTGCTGATTCTCTTAGCAAGGAATTCACTTTCATTTCACTCTCAACCCTCTTCTCAAATGAAAAAAACATATGTAGCAACAGTCATTCATTCAACAGACATTGAATGAAGCCCTCCCTTACAGCTGGGCTGTGCTACGCAAAGGGTCCACCCAGATGGCAGGTCAAGCCTCTGGCCTTGAATTGCTCTCAGTCTACTGGAGGAGTCAGATGCATAAACCAAGGAAAGAGACTTGAATGCCGAGGGAAGGGTTGGATCCTTTCCTACTGTCAGTGGAGAGCCATGGGATTTTGAGCAGCATCTGACATTCTTAAATTCATGTTTTAATAAAAAAAAATAATCTGACCACAGAAGGGAAATAATGTGCCACCAGATCCCACCTGAAGAGTGAAGGACTTGAGATGAAATTGCTTGGGAAGGCTGTTGGCCACTTTTTGGGATTACCTCAGCTGAAAAGATCTCCTCGCACCCAGGGTCATGCTCTTTTCCTGAGGTGGCCAGCATCAGGCGTGTGATTGATGTGGGCTATAAAGGTCCAGGCCTGTCCCCCCGAGCTTGGACCAGCTCTGAAGGGTTATTATCTCATCTTGACAGCTCTTGGCAGGTCTGCTGAGGCTTCCACCGAGCCTGCATCCCAGGCTGAGCTCCCCTAGACCCAACCCTGCTTCCTTCCCACCCCGCCTCTGCCCTCCCCTCTCCACCTCTTCTCTCCCTTCCTTCCCTTCCCCAGGTGTTGATCCCAAGAACACTCTCTAATGTACCCCCTGTACACTAACCTAAATGTCAGTCTGCTTCCCAGGAAACCTAACGGAGGACAGTGGAGTAGATTGAAAAGAAAAGAGGGAAGAGACAAGAGGTGAGATCCTATTGGCCTGTGCTGTGCTTGCTCAGACCACACAGCCTGGACTGCCCAGGACAACCCTCTGCCCAGTCATAGACCCATCCGGCCACACGTTTCCTGTGGTTTTCCTAACTCCTGGCTGGTTTCCCGGCTCCAGGATTCACCAATATACTCCAGTGACCAAACTGAATGTTCGTGATTTTTGGAAAGCAGAAAGGAGAGTCTTCCACAGACAAGACTCAAAGAGAAGAAATCAGTGCTCTCACAGGGCAACATGGAATGATCGAGAGGATGGAGCAACCTCTCCAGCTATGGGTGGAAATGAAATAAACCAATGGGACAGCTGCTTACAAAAACTATCTTCTTTTCTGGAAACAAATCATTCAAGAGATGATTCCTTTTAAATATTTTAATAGATACTTTCCAAGTCTTTTTCATCTATGCACATAAACAAAATGTTGTTACAATATCAGGATGAAACTATGTACATAGTTTTATATCTTGCTTTTTTTTCACCTTATATTATTTCATTCCTGTTTCCCACGTCAGGAAGGGAAATAAAATTTTGATTCAACAGGGGCACCTGGAGTCAGTTTGTACAGTTGAGTTTTTATTCAAAATATAAATCAATTGCTGATGTAAGGAAAGCCGGAATCATACTGATTCACAGTAAGGTGGCAACCAATCGAATGTCCTTCCTTCAAATGTATGAGCATCAGACACACACCTCTCTCTCTACACAAATCCTACCCGTTAGTGAGAAGAGCTCAGTTTGTTTTATTAAACAGGGTAGATATAAGTAATATTCATAAAATATGTCACATATAAAGAATTACCATACAATGAACACCTCTGTTCTCACTGCACATTTTTAAAGATTTTATTTTATTTTTGACAGAGAGAGAGTGTGTACAAGCAGGGGAAGAAGCAGGCAGAGGGAGAGGGAGAAGCAGGCTTCCTGCCGAGCAGGGAGCCTGATGTGGGGCTCGATCCCCGGACCCTGGGATCATGACCTGAGCTGAAGGCAGATGCTTAATGACTGAGCCACCCAAGCGCCACTCACTGCACATTTTTAAAAAAGACAACATTATCATTACCTTGAAATCCCTTGTGGGTGTCCCGCCCTATTCCAAACATTCCCTCCCTCTCAAAACTCATAATCATCTTCTAAAATTTTGTGTTTATCATTTCCTTGCTTAATTTTATAGTAACATATGTTTTTATCTGTATACTATGCATACACACACACACACATATATATATATAATTTAGTTCTATATTTTTTGACCTTTATATAAATGAAATCAGACTGTCTGTATTCTCCCCTGGTTTTGTTTTTCCACTCAACAGTATGATCCTGAGGTTAACCCACGTGTGTTTTAATTGAAGGTAGAGTTACCTCATCAACTCTGAACCATAAATACCATGGTATCCGATGTTAATAAAAACCCCAGGTAGTCGGAGAAAAGAGACGTGTGCAAATCACTGTCAGGGTTTCCATAATGTAATGGTCCTGCTGGAGAACATTGTTTTTCCCATTCCTCTCACCACTCTACTTCCTGTAGGGACACTGGGCAATGTCACCATGGAAAAATTTTTCCAGAGAAACACAGCCAGAGAATTCAACATCCTTTGTATTTGCTGGGGTGGGACAGGCTCAGCATACAGCCCCAACCCTCTCCTCTCTGCTCTGCTCTTCTCCTGCGAGATGAACCTGTCCCAGCTCTGCAACCAGCTGATGGGCACCAAACAGCCCCCACTCATCTCATGCCCAAACCACCCTGTATGTCACTGCCCAGGGCTGGACTCCTGACCCTGCCTTTCTCATATAACACACATGAAGAAAGAGCGATCTTGGGGAGCTACTATCCACTGATGTTCTGGATGTATCAGTTCAGTGGTCATTTTGTTTCTGAGCCAATTTTTCCAAGTCTAAAAGGCGACTCCCCATGGAAGAAAGGTCATATCAAGAGCCATTTCCCCCTCATTTCAGCCAGATAAAACGAGAGTCTGTTCTGTCGGCCTTCCATATTTAGCATTTCCACTGCAGTCACTGCTGGGAATTTCCCCTCTCTGAAGAAGATCAAATTAGACCCTCAGCCAAGCTGCCTGGCCATGGAGCACTCTGGATCCCAAATGTCAAAGATTTCCATCCAAGAGGCTCTGATTTCTTTCTCACATTACTCTTTCTGCAAAGGCATAATTAACAAACCATTGAATTCTCCTTTTCAGAGAATCTATTCCCCAGTCTCAGGGAGGAAATTTGGTTCTGTAGGAGGCAAACTTTCTTCACATGGGACGTTCTTGGAGACTCAGCGCCATGTTTCTGAGGCCTTCCCCCACCATTCCCACAACCCTGGCACAAATGATTGTCCCCCCTCTATGCCCTTCACTCGCTCCATATGGATTTCTCTCACAATACCCACAACACAGTACTACCTTTAATTATTTAGTCTTCTTCCCTACTAGGTTATATGTTCCTTGAAGGCAGGAGAGTATCTAATCCTTCTCTATATTCCCAGCTTAACCCAAGGCACGGCACAGAGGAGCTACTCAGGGAATCCACCATAGCTCTCCTTAATCTCCTTCTCCTGATCTGTCCTGACAGGTGAAATGGAAGGCCAGACACAATGCCAGACAAGCAACCTGGAACCAGAGAGTAAGTTCCACGAGGCTGACAGGGTGTCTTTCTCTGGGAGAGGGGCTAAGGAACATGAAGGAAACCCCACCAAGTCCTTGAGACAAAGGTAATAGTCCAAACTGGGGATATTGAGTACTCATGTTGAGTATGAAATGTTAGGGTCGGATTAATTACTAGAGACAGAGCCAAGTGTCAGCTGGATACCAGAGTAAATCATAGCAGATCGAGAAGAGGCTAGGAAGACTTAGAACCATGAGTTAGCCAAGCTTAAACAAGTTAAAAGCAAACAGTCTCTAACTGAAGTTTGAACAGCCTTGAATGCCATGCTATGAAGTTTGGATATTATTCTGTGGGACAATGGCAAAATGGCCCTATGGCACCTGAGGTAAATTGGCTTCCCTCAAATGGAGCCTGGTGTGAAGCAAGACTGCTTGAGAAGAGCAATGCCACTTCTCAGACTAATGGGAATTTAATTTGAATTCTGTCTCTAACACAGTGGGAAGGCACCTATACGGCTTAAGGAGTCTTGGCATTAACTCTATAAACTTAAGCTAAAATAGCAGGCTTCAAATGGGGAAAGAGAGAAGGGAGTTAAACTATCAGAGCTCGCTCTCTCATTCATTCTCTGGACTTCAAGACCATCCTCTGTAAAGTGAAGATATGAAGTTTTCCTCACAGAGTTCATCATCTATGAAGCTATCAGGCATGTTATTTTTTTTGTTTTTTTTTTTTTAAGAAACAACCAGATAAAAAGTCTGCGAGTCTACCTGTTGAGAGTTTGCTAAGGGTTTCATGATACCTTGAAAGCATGCATATTCCTGCCTGTCAAATTATGACACGGAGCACTGCAGGAGTCAGAGCACCTGACACAATGTCTACAGGGATCTGGAGCGGAGAGGGCTTTGCCTGGACACCATATAGAGACCATCCCAAACTGAGACCCTCTTGGTTCCCATATTCTTCGATCTAAAACAAGATCATCAAATCCTGCTAAACATTCCTAAACCAAAATGCGAGGAGAGCATTTCAGACCAGGAAGAGCTCTTTTTTTTAATTTTTTTATTATGTTAGGTTAGTCACCATACAGTTCATCATTAGTTTTTGATTAGCCAAACTGTGGAAAGATCTGAGATGCCCTTCAACAGACGAATGGATAAAGCAGATGTGGTCTGTATATACAATGGGCTACTACTCAGCCATCAGAAAGGATGAATACCCAACTTTTGCATCAACATGGATGGGACTGGAGGAGATTATGCTAAGTGAAATAAGTCAAGCAGGAAGAGCTCTTATAGGTCATCTAGTCTAATACCCTAATATTACGGGTGAAGAAATTAAAGCCCAGAGAGAGGACCAGGCTTAACCAATGTCATGAATCTGTAGAGAAGAAGAACTGGGAACAAAATTATGTCTTCAAACCTCAGATATCATGTCTTAAACACTGACTCAAACATGGTTTTATTTTTTAAATGACATAATAATAAACATATGATAAAATGGGAATAAAATGGGAGATAAATTCAACTCAAATACTAAGAGGGAAAGTACAAATAACCAACAAGACAAACTCTTCAAACAGATGATACAAACCACAGAACGCTAAGGCCCCTAGCTAATTGCCTTTATGTTAGGAAAATATGAAATGAGGGTGATCAAACCTGGAGATAACCCGAGCTCTCAACTCATCTGGACAACTAATGTTGAGTGCATGGGAAGTTGAAGTGATTAGGTTTGCTAAACTAAAAGGAGATGAAGAAAAAAACTGGATGTGATTTTGGATGGGCCCAAAACGGGGTGGGGAGGGGAAGGGCCTCCAAATTAGAACACAGAGGTGGAGGTAGGTGGATCCAGCCCTGGTCCTACGGCTGCCTCTCTGAAGCTTGACTTGCACAGAATCTGCACAAATGCTCAGAATACATGGGTTCCCTTCCTGAGCCTCAGTTTCCACAGTCCTGAAGTTGGGACCATAAGAACCATTTCCCAGAGCCTAATAGGAGCAGCATGAAAATCCCCTGGCAAACCATGACTTACAGAAGTGTAAAGGCACAGTTACTCAAATGTTGATGGGATCAGAAGGTTTGCTTGCAATTCTATGATTTTGCGTACCTGCTTTTTGTAACAAATGACCAAAAAAAAAAAATAATTACACAGAGGAATAGCAGAAAAATCTCTTGAGAAGGAAGCAGAGAGAGGTATTTAGCAACCTAGCAACACAACCATACATCATGCTGCCTGCCAGACCAGTAACCAAACCATAAATTTAAATGGCAAAACCAGAAAAAAAACAATATGGAGTTTTTTAGAATAATGGAATTTCAATGTGCCATACATCTTCCGTACAATTGTCTATGGAGTTTCTTGTTTAGGATGATTTTTGTAATTATACCAGTCACAAAAGGCAGCTGCTAACATGAACTGCTTCATTTCACATTGTTCCCAACGGTGCTACCTTGAGAGGGGCATCAACCTGGAACACGGGGGAAGGGAGTTCTACTCTCAGTTCTGCCCTTACTTCACCAAGTGGCCTCAAATACATCCCATCCCCTCTCTGGGGTTCAGACTTCACATCTAAGTGAATGTTTGGTCTAGAGGTAATCATCATTTTTAATGATGAATCTCTCATTCTAGCTATTGAGTTTGGTTTTTTTTGGCTTTCTAACACACCTGTATGCGAAATCTTCTTATAATGAGAAAGGCTGGGCCACCCAGGTATGACACCAAATGGCAGATGGCTTGGCTTCCTTCCCCCTCTTCTTTGGGCCATTTCAGGAGCAGATGAAATGAAAAGACAGCTGACTGAGGGTCCCAGCCTAGGACATTTTCCTTTTGTCAATTACCTTCCTTCTTCATTTCTCTTCTTGTACCACCTCCCACCCCAACACTAACCACTTCAGAATGTCCATGCCCCTCAATGATAATCATCTACTGCCCTTATCAAAACCAGGATGTAGAGAACGACACATTTACATATGACACTTGGATTATAATATTGACTGAAACTAAGATGCAGCTATTACCTCGGTACATGAGAAGACCCAGGAACCATTTCTAATCCTCGATAATCAATCACGGAGACATATTCTGAGTCACCCCAAGAAGAGAGAACTAGGGCCAATTAGTTGCAGGAGAACAGTTTTAACATAATACACGCTGGTCCATTCTATGCTATTCCTAAACAGTGCTAATGAAATAAAACTTTTTGTCTCCAATATATTTTCTAAAAATAAATTAAATGTGTATGTAATTATCTAAAAGTGCCCTGTGTGTATGTATTTTTTCTCATGCTCTAGGGGCTATTATATGCTTTTAGCCAACAAGACCTATCAAACAGGCTGTATCAAAGGGAACTCTACCTTCAACCTTGAATTGAGTACACTCTGTAATGCGTGTGGTTTATCGACTATGGCCTTTTTTAATGCTTGTATGTGTGTGTGCCCACACATGTGTACACTGACAATAATTTTGACCCACAGTGGAATGCAAAAGCTGCTTAAGACTAGATCTGGATTTTTCCAGATTTATTTTTCTTGTTGGTTGTTACTGCGATTGCAAATTTTGCCACATCTTAAGACTTCTCCTTAAAAAAGAAAAAAAAAAAGATGAAGAAACCAAGGATGAAGAAAAGCAGACAATCAGGAGGGTTTTAGCGGATTGTCCCCATATTTGATGTGCCTGGACTACATGCTGATTGGTGAAGTTCCTGCTCTCCTCCCCATGCCTTACCACCTGAGTCAGCCAAGGCCACTCCTTTTGTCCCAGAGAAGCAAACTGCTTGGGCCAACTCTTGCAAGTAGGAAGTTGGCCAGGGTGAGCTTAGACATAGAAAATACAGAGCACCTCACTGCCCTGACCACCTTCCTGCCAGATGTCCAGAACCTTACCTATACCATAGCCCTGCTAGATAGCCCCACTGTGGGAACTCCTACATTTTCCAGCACTCACTCAAGAACTTGTCCCCTGACTTCCTTGGCAGGGCAAATTCTGAGTGTTCAGAGAAGCTCTCAGAGGCTCTATTCAGCCTGCCACCTCCTGGGAGCCTTTACCTATCAGTGGCTTTGTACTTTTTCTTACAGTTAAGTTTGTACTTCTAAGTCAGCTTTTTTTTTTCATTGCTTTTCATTTTCACTTACATGGACATAATCACTGATAAAAGCAATAAAATTTTTGGTTGGGGAAAAAGATGGCAAGCTGTCAATTAGAGATTGGTGGAAGACCTCTGACATTGTGTAATGTTAACATCATAAATGATCCTGCAGCCTGGGAGGATGGAGGAACCATAGTCTGACGGAAGAAGCCATAACTGGAAGCATGTAGTTGGTGACTTCAGAGAATATAAAGAGAACAGAAGAACCACGGGAACACAGTGTGACAGGGACCATGCCACAGAGACCCTATATCATGCAGATTAAGGGCCCCATTTCTAGAACCCATGCCCTACTCAGATCTGCTGTTAAGTTGGTCAAAGCCAGGGGGCTGTTTCCCAATACAGGAGGTTTTCAAAGATCAGTTGGGTGTGAGAGGATGTAGGTACAAGGATATTCATTAACGCAATTTATAATAGAAAAGATAAATCCAACAATAGGAAATCAGTTACAAAAAATATGGTAAACCCACACAATGGAACACTATAAAAATCAGATGTGGTGATGAATTTATTTATTTGGAAAAAATGTTTGTAATATTTTGCTAAGTAAAAAAGGTAGAGCACAATCTCTTTCATAGAAGAGACTGAAGAGATATGCACCTGATTCCTAACTATACTTATTCCTGAGTGGCCAAATTATAGGTGTTGTTTCCATTTTGCTTCTATGTGTTTTCTAATTTTTAAAAGTGAACATATATATATATATAGTTTGTATAATATTTTGAGGCTAAAATAAATAAAGACAGGTTGATTGGTCTTAATGGCATTCAAATACTCCTCCAATAATGACACTGTGAAACTGATTACCTGAAACTATAAATAATTAATGCCGTGGCCGTTCCTCCCTCCCTCCAACCAACCACACACACACACACACACACACACACACACACACGCACGTGCACACACGCACATGCACCCGTGCACATGCGCACACAGCTACTGGAGGCTCTTTTTCATCCCCTGGATATGTGTCGCCAGCAATAGCCAGGAAGCCCATTCCTGGCACATAGGGCCACCGTGATCAGCCCCCAAGTAACGGCCACAGCAACACATCCAAAATGACAACATGGCTGAAACAACACCAGTGCTCTGCAAATAATAAACAGGATGGAGCACAACCTGGATCAGGTGAACTCCACAGCTTGTTTTCTTTCTGTTGTATTTCCCCTTTCACAAAACAAGGACTTGCCTTTGGATGTCCCAGGCTGAGCACTCCTGTTATTCTGACAGTTGTTTGGTGGCATTGCGGAGGATGAAAGGGCTCTTGTTAGCTCTCCACCTAAACACACCACCCAATCTGCACAGCATCATAGGCACTATTATTTTGATGGATGAGATTTATAAATATATACGTAGAGGGTGAGTTGAAAATTAGCAAGGAGAAGCAGAGAAGTACAATGAAGACACAAATAAATGTGATCCATTTTGTTTACAAAATAGGCCAAAAATTGTATTTTAAAATGAACTTGTGGAAAGATAAATGCATTTTAATTAGAGGTTGATACCTCACATATCCGGTCAAGGTTAAGGTCAATACCAAACACTAATCCTCATGCCTCTCAGGAGTGTTGTGGATTTAGCTCTAAGTAGTAATGGACCTGAAAGTCCTTTATACCTTTTGGGAGGAGTTGTGATCGTTGTAGGAGTAACAGTAAGAAAACAATGTGTGATTATTATCTGGATTTCTTAAGAACACTTACTTACACCAAAGGTCTGTTCTTGCCCACTGTGCTAAGATACACAAAACCATGTTAGGAACATGATTGTTTTTCTTTGTTGAAAAAACTGAACTCAACATCTAGAACCCAACAGAAACAGAAAACATGAGGGAAAACATCTTCATTCAACTAGCCATATCAGTCTTTAATATATTAAACATATTGTATCAGAAAGGAAGTTGTAATTCAAAATGGTATCTGCACCAAGCAACTTCTGAAACAAATCGTAAGATTTTAAGCCTCTAAAAATTTTTCTATACAAAGTAATATTTTGGGAGCCTATATATGGGCACTTCCTTATGTTTTCCACTGTTGACCTATGCAAGGAATATCAGAACCACGTTTTACTGAAGAGAATTCTGAAGCTGGGGGTGATGAGGGGATCTGTCCAACATTCCACAGGCAGATACTTTCAGGGCCAGGATTCCAACCCACATTTTTTTATTCCAAGACTCATGCCCTTTCTGCTTTAAATGAGCTGCCTACCCCCCCCTTTTTTTTTGCCCCGCTGGGTAGTGCCATAACATACAGTACAGGCTTACTACTTGAAAACCCCTACTTTCTACAAGGAGTAGCTTACGGAAAATGGCTTATACCAGGCAGGTAACCCTATGCCCCACATATGACCTTCTAGTTGCCTAACTCATGATTGCAGTGAAGTCACAGTTATCCTAATTGCCCATCATCTCATGACCAAGCCATACAGGAAAGGTGTTTCCTCCCAAATACTAATCATTTGGAACACTGTTTATGACGGAAATAATGTGAAGGGCTGACCTAAGATAAAACAGCAGTCCTATAATTTAAAGTCACATTCTGTTAACAGGAAGATGTGCAGGTTACTGATGCATAGGGGATGATTTGCAACTGTCATTCTTATTCAGGTTTGAGTTGAAAAAAAAATGGAAATAATGAAGTGAGGCCCACACTTAATACTTTGTTAGAATTAAGAGAAAAGGGTCTCCCCTACTCTACCACTAAACCAACTGATAGAAAACATTTGAGAAGTATTGGGGGTAATGGAGAAGCCCAAATTCTATAATCCTACCACCCTGGATTTTACTACTTATTGAGTTATAAGATCTTGGGCCAGTTATTCAACCTTTTGGATCCATAATTTCTTCATGTGTTAATGAGTGTCTATAAACCTCACAGCTAGGTCCTGACAGAGCCAGGACTCGAAATCAGAGTCCATCTGACAGCAGCCAGTTGCACATCACTGTGCATGTGTGCATTTCAGAAGACAAGTGAGCCTGCACATGGGAAGGGTGTGCTGGGACAGATGTCCCCCTGGGGGACGTCAGAAACCAGGTAATGGTGAAGGGTACATGAGAGAAGTTGTTTTCAGAAAAAAATGTTGGTGGAAACAAAAATGTACGTGTCCACATGAGGACTTCCAAGCCAAATCTAGTGGAAGACTCCAAGTCCAGAGGTATTTGATGAGGCCATTGGAGGTTCTAAGGGCATAGGTCTCCAAAGAGATATGGTATACCAATCTGGGGTGAACCAAAATCTTGAAAGCTCTCTCAGCACATTTCAATCAAATGACTTCTTTATCTGACATTCATTAAGCATTTATGCTGAGTACACACTGAGGGGTCTTGCACACAGGAGAATTTCGAATCCAGATGGAGAAACAGACACACAGACATGTACACAAACAATGTCAAGCTGTTAACCAAGTAGAAGAAGCACAAATGAGACCTAAGGAGAAAACTTGCCAGGTTTAAGTCTCCAAGGTGAGTCTCTAGAGTTATGTGCCTTTTAAGGTATGTTTTATCTCATGGGGTAATGTCCTCCCTGATTCCCTTTGCTGCTTCCACATCATTTCTCCTCCCTACTCCTGAATTCCTACTCCAAAACAAACAAACAAACAAAAACTCAGCTTCACTGAAGGATGTGCCATTAGACCCCCCTCACTGTCGGTGTCCTCATTCACTGCAGAGTTTAGAACATGGTGATCCTTTTTCTCACCACTTCTCTTAGCATCTGTCCTGGTGATTTCATCACCCATGTAGATCACTCATCCATTGCCTGGCCTCTCCCTGCCACACTTAGTTACACCTTATCAACCAATATTACACCAGGCTGAAATTTCTCTTCTGAACTCTCCACTCTTGGATGCCCACCCTCTGTCTTACCAGCTCACATCTTTCACCATGGCCACATCAACAATTCTTTGACCCAATTTAGAGCTCCAATCCATTCACTGGGTCCACAGATTTGTTACCTTCCACCACCTCCATCATATTCTCAATTTTTCATCCACAGGTGAATTTCCATGATGTATTTCATAATCACTCCCTTGCCCCTTCCATTCCCTTGCCTCTCTCCATCAAACTCCCCTCCAACCCTGGTCTGCAGTGTTGGGTAGGGGCCATCAGCACAAACTTTCTACATTTGTGAGAAAGTACTGTCACGGGAATCAGAGGCCTGGAGAGATTCTCTCTGGTATGACAATTCCCTCTAGCCAGTGAATTAATTAGCTCTTGCAAATACGTTGTTACATGCAGGTAAAAGAAATTAAAGCATTATTGATATAGACAGATTAGGTGAAGGAGACTGAAGGGAAGTAACAAGGAATGTAATTTGAATTTACAACTGAAAAATAAATCTCTAGCTTTAAAATGAATAAAGTAATCAGAACTGCTAAAGCATTGCCAGGCAGAGGCCAGATCTATAATCTTTTTATTATAAATAATAAAAAGCTTTCTCATTTGCATTTAGCAAATTATCTGATGACTTGTAAATGGAAGATGTTAATTCCCTTATAGAATTAGTCTCTTAGTTGAACATCAGTCACAGTCACCTGGTTAATAAATTTTTTGTAGAAAATAGAAAAATTTCAAAAGATAAAAAATTATGGCATTCCTATGATAAAGTTAATAAATGTTTATCATATAAAATTTGAGAAAAAGAAGACAAACTCCTAGGACAAAGTGAGTACCCCAGAATTATATTCCTACATCATTAAACATTGTTTGTAGATACCATAAGGACTTCATCCTATTGATATTACCTAAGATTGAGTCACTCCCATATTCTTGAATATTTATAGTTTTTTTTTTAAAAAAAAGTTTTTAAACACTTCCAAGAATAATTTTGTAAAAAAAAAAATGAGTACATGGTTCTGATCATTGGTTTTTGTTAGATTGGGTTGAAAAAAAATTATAGTAAAGGAGTCAAAGGATATGATTCATTTTAAGGCTTTTTATCTGCAAAGCTAACTTGCCTTCCAGAAAGTTCATACTTGTTAGCGGTTTTTACTCCCCATAGTGAGAGTTCCTTGGAGGGCAGACAAGCACATAAGCAGCTTGAAAAAAATGAGGAAGCTTAAGTTCAGACCCAGCCAACATTGAGCCCCTGTGATGATGGGGCAGCTTACTCCCCCTCAACAGAGTAATTTTATATAGAAATCGTAAGGTTCTAAAAGATGCACAACAGTGCCTGATGGATACCAGGTGAGAAGCCGTCTACAACAAAATCAGCAAAGGTCCTGGCTTGAAGCAGACCTCAGATCCCCATCCATACTATGATCTCCCCCCACCAGTAATTCTAAGACTCAACCACATCCAAATCCTCTGGGAGTATGTTAAAGTCTAACACACACACACACACACACACACACACACACACACACACCCTGCATTCCTTGACCCACCCCTTGAAGAGTCTGACTTAGTAAATCTTGGACTGGGACTAGGAATTTGTATTTTGAACACTATCCCTACGCAATTCTGATAGAGACAAGCCTCTTACAAGAGCTAAGTTCTGAAAAGCTATCAAACTTTGAATCTTCATGAATTTCTCATGACAAAGTTATCACTGCTTTTTAAAACTGATGGGGAGAGAGATTCTGAAATTGTTTTTTAAGAATGGGGTATTTAATTTTTCAAGTTTTCAATGGTTATTTGGTCCTCAAACATACTCCATTATCAACTTCTTTCAAATGTGTTTATACCCTCATTTTCATAAGCCTGTGCTTTTATAATCACAGCTATTCATTGGCCTTTTCGTCCTTTAAATGTATGTTAGTATGTACTTTAATATACAGGGAATTTATTTAAACTTCCTTATCCGTGTTCCCATGGCACCTACTTCCTATCCCCATCCTCTGGCCCAAGATAGCAACATTGGCTTAAATCTGACTCCACTACCAGATATGAAAGCTTCACATTGAGCTGGCCTCCCTTTCTACTTGGCTCTCTCTTAGCAAGAATAACAGCAGCAATAAGACCTTTGTTGAGCACATAACCAGCTAGAAGACAATGTATGGAAGACTTTCATAAAGATCACCTCGGCTCCCTGGTATCAGTCAACGCCACCTTGTAGCTCACTGGATGTCACTGAATTTATTAATTTCATCAGTATGAATAAATATAAAACATACTTTCCTTTAAAAGATAAATAAAACATCATACATCCTGTTCAGGTAAATTTTCAACTCCAATAAATATAAAATGAATGTGTATCAAAGGCTTTATTCAACTTATTAATTAATGAGCAAGCTAGTAAGATGTTATAAGAAGTATTTGAGAAGTTAGGTATACATAGTCAATAACAGATTTCTACTTTAGATACAAAAGTGGCCATTGTCCCACAGGGCCATAACCCTTCATCTTTGGGGATATCTTTTCCACTACACAGGAATTATTTGCCTCTCTATCAGACAAAAATCTACAAGTTATCCTGGTGTTCATTCCTACAGAGCTGTCAAGTAGCCTGATCAACAGAAAGTCTATTGAACTGCATTGACACTATAATGACAGGATACACAGTATCCTCATTTGTCTATTTCTGAGTTTGGGGTAGTTTTCATGAAAACCGAAATTTAGTGAATATATTACAGTGCTGTCAATTAGTAAGTGAGTTAGAAATCTTTTCTTAGAAATCTGCCACAGTTTTCTTGGACTAAGCATGAAGAAAATTAAAAAAGAGAGAGAGAGAGAGAGAGAAAGGGGGGAACGGAGAAGGGAGGGAAGGAGGGATGAGGAAAGAAAAGAGAAAGAAGAAGAAAACGGGATTTTAAGTTTTATCCCTCATACTGCATGCCTAGAATTTGAATTCACCCAAAGTATGTTATTTATTTAGAGATTATATTCAACGATGCTTATAGTTCTGTCAAATTTAAGGCAATCTGAATTGCAGACTAACAATATCTGAATAAATATAGCACTGTGCTTAAAGATTAGAGAAAAGCTAAACTTACTTATTCATCTAACAGTTTTGATGTACACCAATGGCAAATATTCTGTGGTTAAATCAGATATGCTACATTTTCATTGTTAAGATACTTTTTAAAATTATTTTATTTGGGTTTTGGTATACACATTGCTATTTGGATTTTTTTAATCCTTTAGGGAGAAGGGTATGACAAGTTTTTGGAAAAAGAGTTTTAATAAGAGTTTCACATACAAATGTCTAGTGCCTCATGTTCTAAAAAGTATTTAAGAAGTATAGGAAAGTCTGGAAAATGTCAAAAATCCTTCTGACCTGAAAGTGATCTCTTTAGATTGAAGCTGAACAGAAGAAAATAATCTTATTTTTTTCCAGATATTTGAAGCAACAAATATTCAGACTTTTTAGATGGTTCTAGAATTTAGGTTATTTTCTTTCCTTTGAATTTTAAGCTTTTGATTCATACTGAGGGAAAAAAATACTAGAATAAAACATTTTGGGGGGATGACCAAAGCCATGATATGTTGGAACAATCAGAAAGAGCCAGACAGGCATTTGGATGAATATCCTTTATAAAAACCTACCTTCCCATCTCACAGGGGGAAAACAAAGTCCTTGAGATAATCCCTGTACAATTTGGTTTGGCTAACCAAAAATACCTTCAAAAGAATCTTTACAGTAGTACCACGAAATCTCTAATTTTGGCCTTCAGTAGAATCAGAAATCATGATGCCAAGGACAAACAGAAATAAGACATTATATGTTAAAAAAAAAAAAAAAGAAGAAGAGAGTAGGAAGGGAAAAATGAAGGGGGTAAATCAGAGGGGGAGATGAACCATGAGAGACTATGGACTCTGAGAAACTGAGGGTTTTAGAAGGGAGAGGGGTGGGGGGGTGGGTTAGCCTGGTGATGGGTATTAAAGAGGGCACGTTCTGCATGGAGCATTGGGTGTTATACTCAAACAATGAATCATGGAACACTACATCAAAAACTGATGATGTAATGTATGGTGACTAACATAATGTAACATAATAAAATAAAATTAAAAAAAAAACTAAAAAAAGAGAAATAAAATTAAACTGTTGTTTTTTTAAAGTTTCCCAATGTCAGTCAATATTTCAGTCATCCAACATTTATTGTAAGGACTAAACTCTTCACCAAAACATGTCAGCCTTTAGATTCCCATATGAGGTGCTGGCATTGACCCAGAGGGACTCTCCTGTCCCTTGCATGGATGCTTCATGTGTACTGAACTTTTGGGGAAGACAGAAAGGGTTACTAAATCAGTCTCTTCTACCCCAAACACTAGAAAAAGACAAAAAAGGAACTGGCCACTAACGAGCACAATTGTGGCCAGACACTTTACACACGCCGCTCCTTGTAAGGTAAATGCTACCCTCTTCCTTTACCAAGTGAGGAGATCAATTCTCAGAGAACTTAAGCAACTTGCCCAGGATCACAGAGGGACTAAACAGCAGGAACATGTGCATGGCAAAGTTCATTTTAGTTGAAAACCATTCCCTAAGGCCGTGGGCCAGCAGGAAAGCAAAGATGCCTCTTGCATGATCAATCTTTGAACCAGACAAATCAGAAAAGGGATTTGGACTCTGGTGTTCTGACTCCAAGACCAGACTCTTTGTCCTACTTTAGCAACCTGAGATGGAATGAGAGGACCTCTAAGCACTATGGATATTCTAGCACCCCTCACCCCTGTTCAGTCTGGGGTTCAAGTATGGGGCCTGCTTCTCTGAACGCATTCATATTCTGGGTGTGTCCACACAGGAATGTCCAGCCCCACCATATCCACAGTGCCCTGCTTAAATCACACATAGGCCTCGAAACTCAAAATGCCCACACAAGTTTTGGAGAGAGCCTGGAACATATGTCTATTGTTTTTCTAACAACTGCTCCAATTCTGGATATGATGCTAATGAGATGTAATGAGAAAATTCATAAAAACAACCCCTGCTCCCTGTTCACTGAAAGTTCATATTTTAAACCTTTGTAATTCATCATTCGACAGGTATATTACCAATGAGACTTACCAAATTATAAACAATGACCTGTCAAAGTCCAGAGCTGTGACAGGAAAGAAAAACAACGATTTATCCAGCTATCCAAAAGCAACAAAAAGATACAACTAACTCTTGAGAAAACTGACAGGCTAAATTTTACTCAGATTTATTTAGATGGAATGGTCTTGAGATGTGGTTAGTTTGGATGATCTACTATTGCCAGGAGCAAGAAGTTCTGTATGAATTAGTCTGCAATACAGTTGTTATACTTGGTAGGTTTTCATCAGGGTTTAAATGGTCAGTCTTAAACATTTCGACCGATAGCTTAATATGCCTCAACTACTCTGGAATACAATCTGCAGATAAATCAACCTGACTTGCCTCACAGGGTCCAGTTTCTCAAAACTGGAATCACAGTGCTGTATTTGAATGAGTGTGGTGGACAACTCATCATTCTCAGCTTATTTCCAAGATAAACTCTCAATCATGCTTTAACCTTTCTTCTCTGTTCAATTAGCACTTGCTGGAGACAGGGTCCATGAATGTCACTGAGAACAGAGAAATAACCAAGACACAGTCCTTTCCTCCAAGAAGCATGAAGTCTACTTGGGGTAGAGTCAAGTAAACCATCAACTGCAGGACAGTCTGATGGCGTAAGTCCAGAGAACTTTGTGGACACCAGGCTCAGAACTATCTTCAGCCAAATTCAGGGAAGGTTTTCAAGAAAATGTGAAGTTTGATCTAAGTCTTGAAGAACAAGTAGAAGCTTACCAGATACAGAAGGAAGACTAGAATGACAGGTAAAGGGAAGAACTCGCAGAAAGGACCAGAGGTGGTAGACAACATTGTGTTTGATTGAAGCATGGTACAGAGTCCCCTAGCAAACACACAGTGGACAAACCACATAAGCAAGAAATAAAACTTCATCATGCACAGAGAATTTGGGAATTCTTACTACTGCTGTATAATCTAGACAATCCTGGCTGATATAATAGCCACGTGTCCTTGGGCATAGAGATCTAAGCCTCATCTGTTAAAAAAAAAAAAGAACAGAAAAAAATGGGAATAATGATACCACTCTCTCTGGAGTATTATAGCAATAAAAATAAGCTAATATATGTGAACGTGCTTTGCAAACTAACAGCTGTTTTTCTTTATTCAGTAAACATATGAATTTTTTTTAAATAGGGCAAATAGCAAAAGAGGAAAGAATCACCACCCAATGCTACTTTTTTATTTTACTTAAAAGAAAACTTTATTTTCCATTTTGACTAGTCTTGTACACTGACTACAAGGTCTTTAGGTAAAACTCTGTATACCTTGAGCAACAATTGCAGGAAGATCCACCTTATCCTTTGCTGACACAATATAAACAGACCTCCAGCAGGCCTGGGCCTCCTTTGATGAGCCTCTCTGAAATGTGTGGATTAGTATTTGTGGAGACACACCACTGTCAGCTTTGGCTCAAACAAAATTTCTTCTGATATGTGATTCTCACTCCTACCAACTTCCCTATTCTACCAAACTCAGAATTCATTTATTTATTCAATTAGCAAACACAAATATTGACTGAGTACCTTCTCTATGCACCAAACACCGCTATAGTCAGACGACTATATTTTCTGAAACTCAAATCAGGACAGATGTCCAGACAACTAAAAATGTACAAGCAAGAACAGAATGCTTGAAATTGAGCCCATCGTGGAGAATCTGCCATACATGATGGCTAAGAGATATTCACTCATTGATTCATTCAACAAATACTTATTGAGTCCCTACTACCCTGCTAGGGCCGCAAACGATAAACAAAAATAGACACCACTTCTGCCCTTGATTTACTTACCATCTGGATTAGAAAACAGATAATAATGAAATAGTCACAGACACAAATAAATTGGCAACTGTGATAAGTGACCCGGCAGCTATGATATCATGAAGTGTCAAGGTATTTAATTTAGTCAGCAATGCCAAGGAAGTTCTGCTTCAGCTGGGATTTGAAGGTAACCAAACGGAGACAGGTGGGGACCGCGTTCCATGCAGAAGGAAAGCCTGTGCAAAGGCACTATAGCAGGGTAAGTAGAGGGGGCAAAAAGAAAGCTGAACAGAGAATGCTAGGAGGGAAATGATATGAAGGGAGATTGGATCCACAGACGATCTAGCAAGGAATGCTCAGCATTACTGTCCTTATGCCAACAGCAATAGAAGCCACTGAAAGGATGAATAGAGTTATCAGACATGACATGAATCTGATCTTGAGTGGCACGGTATCTCTCAGGAGAACTAGATATGCCCAGCATTAGCAATAAACTACGGGAGACACCAGAAGGCAAACTCTCCAAAGTCAGGGATCTTTGTTTGTTCACTTCAGCACCCCAGATAACTAGAATAGATTCTGGTTCATGGGAGGAACTCAATTAATATTTGAGGAGCCAGAAGAAGGACCATCACTTCCAGAGATCAGATAGGATGTCAGGAGGCAGCATGTGAGCTGCACCTGGAAGACAAGGTGAGACCAGGCTAGTGGAGATGAAGAGGTCGGGTATTCCGGGGAAATATTCCAGGGCAAGAGACCTGTTTGAGCAACGGCAGGGAGGCCACTGGGTACAGACAGGATGAGCAGTTCACTTTGGCTGGAACACAGGGAGCAGAAAGGGACATCATGAAAGGAAAATTACAAAGGTAGGTTAAGGTTAAATACTAGGGGGCCGTATTAATTGCCAAAGTTATTTCCCAAGCTTATCCATATGTCTTCTCTTGGCACTTGGAACTCCCACTCGTGGGAACGCTGTGTGCTGTAGCCGGAGGAGACAGGCTCCAAGAAATCCAATTCTTGAGAAGCAAGAACTCCACACCAATGTGATGATAGATTTTTTTGTTTGTTTTTATTTGGGAATTCCAGCACATGAGCCAGCCCTCTTCAGCACACCCTCCAGGGAGCCACTGGGACTCTATCTGACACGTGGATCTCACCATCCCAGCCTGCACTTGTCCTACCCTTTGGGCGGCAGAGAAGGGGATGTGAAACGGAACACGTGTAATCCGGAATTCCGGGCACCATCTAGGAAGTGTGTGCAGCAGCTTGGTCATGCAGAACTTCTGAAAAAGTGCTTCTCCCATGGAGACTCCAGACTGCGTCTACTTGCCACTATTAATATATGTTGAACCACACTTGGAGAAATCAGAACTGTTGGAACGAATTACTGATCACAAGAGTTATGAGTATTAGCTGGAGGCAGGAATGAAATTCAAGATATGCTGTTTTTCTCTGTGTGTGGGTGTATCTCATTCCTTTCTTAATTTTTAGATACTGGGTTCACGAAAAGAGTAACAGTCGGGAGCCCTGGATGGTAATCCTGGGTTGCCACAAACCAGGTTAAGATTTAGTGACTTCACCTTTCTGGGTTTCCTCATCTATTAAAAACAAATAAAGTGGGGGGCTAGAGAGCTGGGGTAGGAGGGAGGAACATAGGAGGCCCACAGTGTATGGACTGTGCCAGAGTCTTTCAACATGAAACTAGCATTTGGGTGAGGGATGCTCCAGGGCAACAGAAAATACATGGTGTGTGGACTCAGATGTGACTCTGAGGCCCTGTCCTCTACTTGCCAACTACCTCTCCTTCCAAGTTAGGCTCAACTGAGTGCTCGCTCTGCACCTATTCCAAATGCTTTATGAGGGGAATGATCCCATTTTACAGGTGAGGAAACAGGCGTGGAGATACCAACTTGTCCAAGGTAAGTAGACATTACTCCAGAGCCTAACCATTCCTTACCACTCCACTCTTCTGCTCTACAGGGAAGATGGTGAGCAACTCACTGAACCTCTGTCAAGATTTCATTTTCCCATA
Organism: Callorhinus ursinus; assembly: GCF_003265705.2. Classification (NCBI taxonomy): domain Eukaryota; kingdom Metazoa; phylum Chordata; class Mammalia; order Carnivora; family Otariidae; genus Callorhinus; species Callorhinus ursinus. The sequence goes on along the minus strand of NW_027397086.1, from coordinate 20,904,050 downwards.
AGGTATATGGTTAAAAATAATACCAATAATACCCACCTTATGGGATTATTATAAAGATGAAATGAGATAGTAGATTCAGAAATGTTTCTTAAGCTCTATTAAAGAAACACTATATAAAGATGAGTTGGAAAACACTGTAGTCAGATTGTAAGCTGACATCGAAAGGACCTTTCAGCTCCAATTCAACAATAGTAAACAATCACATCTATTGACCATTGAGTATGCTCCAGTACTGTAAAGTAGGCATCTTAACTCCTACTTTTCAGAAAAGGAAATTGAGGCAGCTGGTAAGCACTGGTACTAGCATCTCTCTGGAGCATTTGAACCTGAGTCTGCTTGGGTCCTGCCGGCCATACTCAGAATTCAATGCTGAGACCCTCCCAGAAAAGCCAGGAATTTTGGCACAAAGAGGCCTAAGTACACACAGATAAACTGGGCCAGTGTGAATCTAACATGTTTCTAGAACTCTTTAATCTTCAAACTCCTCTGAGGTAAGAAATGAGAAGGGCAAGGAGTATCCCCAGATCATTCAGTTGGGGAAGACACACATCCTCAGGGACATTCAGAAGATGCTGTACCTGCCTTCTACATTCACGGAAGGACAGACACGTCTCCATTCTCGGGACGTGATTCCTATTTTCATTCACACAGTCACCAGGCTGGAAAACCAAACTGAACATCCAGAGGACTAGAACACGGCCAGCCAAGGTTGATGTGCTGCCAAGACAGTGATAAGCAGCAGCTCTCAGGCCCCCACATGTTTAAGACTGCCCAGGCTGATGACCTTGTACCAAGTGGGTGCTAACAGCCAGGCACCAAGAGTCTGTGCAGCTGTGTGTCCCTGGGGAAAACTGTAGGCCTGGTGCAGAAGCCTGATCCAGTTCTTACCATAACCCCTGTCAAGAGGCCAACTTGGCGCAGTATAAAGACAACCAAGTCTTTGGAGCCAGATAGACTGAGGTTTTCCAAATCCTTCCATGCCACTTAACCAGCTTATGTCCTTGGGCAAGTGATTTAACAATAAGAAACTCAGTTTTCTCATCTGTAGAAGTCCTTATACCTGCTCTATAGGGTTCCCTGGCACACAGCAAGTGCCCAATAAATGTTCCTCATCTCCCCTTCCCTGCTGAGGAAGAATAACCCTCTCTAATAACCCCTGGTCCAGATCAGAAGATAAAGGGCGATCAGAGAACTTGTTGTGGAGTCACTGTAGTGCACATCTGAAACTAACGTAACACTGTGTGCTGACTATACTTCAGTTTTTAAAAAAAAATAACAAAGTGGGATATTGGTCTTAAAAAGAAAACAGAGTGTCCAGAGAGGCCTGAGAGAGAATACCAGCTTCCTCGGGGAAGTTTAATACTTGTTCATTCCTCATTTACTCAGCAAAGATTTACTGAGCACCTACTATGTGCTAAGCACTCTGTTTTGTGCATAAGAGGAATCAAATATGGAACCTTGCCAACACCACCCCCACACCACCCTGTGTACACCGTCCCACTCCTTGTCAGACCACCCAAGGCAGAGAAAAGGCTCAGAAAGAACCATGTCCCTCCTCAGAGGCAGGATGCTAAAGAACAGAGCCATTAGTCCAGTGAATCCTTGGTGCGGTTGCAGCCAGAAAGGGTAGGAGTGTCCAGGGGCTCAGGATCTGAGCTATATGGAGCGGGATGGAGCACATGTCACTCCCTTTACCCCTCCCTCAATCCCAACCCTGCATACACTTAGGAGGTACTAGTCAGGAAGACAGACCAGACACTAGGGCAAAGCAGCCTGGGACACACTGTGGATGAGGTATTTGGGGTCTAAAGCAAAGAAATTTATAACTTGTGATCCTGGCCTGGGGAGAAAATCCCAGTAGGAACCCAGAGCGTGCTCAAAAATCCCCATGGAGACTGATCACTGACTTCTCTATTGAGTCAATTGTCAAAGGTCTCGAAGGAGTTGGGAACTGTGGCTCTCAGACTGGTGAGAGGAGGGCTTAAGGTTTCTTTCTGACTTTTTTCCATATGTACCTCAAATTCAGTTGCATCTCTAATCAATATTGTGATCCACATTCTGAGCTATGTTGGACCGAGTCACGGTCTCACTATAGAGCTACGTTATTAAGTTTAGTGTTACCTCTTCCACATCAGGCTGCTCACATGTGTTCCCTTCTGGATGCAAATTTCAGGAGGATATAGGCAAAGAGGAACCTGAGTAGAGCACCAGACATAGGATGTTAAGTCTACAGCAAAGATGACCTGGGCCTTATAGGCATGGCCTCTGATTTCAAATATTGACATAGGTATGGAAGGGAAGAGGAAGTAGGATGGTTGGACGGAGGACACCAAGGGGTGGATATCTTGGAAGTTCACTGCCATGTCCCCAGTGCTTAGCACAGTGCCTGGCCCGGGGTTGTCAGTTCAAGTTTGCTGGATTTCACTGAACTGGAGAAAGCTATCAGAGAGTCAGGCTGCTGATAGGCTGGGATCAGTGAGACACGAGAGGGATCCAGCAGAGCACTTCCTGTCTCTAGAGGTATGCAAGCCAGATACCACATGGCAGGCTAGGGAAGGCCAGACTGGACAGCCATCAAGCCTTCTCTTGGCCCTGAGATTCCTCACCCTTGGCTCCAAGAGATAAAGGATTCCCATTCCTCCTAGGGTGCTTTGGGCCTCACTGCTCTTATTCTGTTCCTTCCACTGCAAGCCAGTCCAAGAACACACATGGTTTAGGATCAAAGCTGCTGGTAAGGTTCCCACTGCACTCTGTGCTCGGCTGCTGACGGATCCCTTGAACTGCCAGGGAGGTCTGCGGAGTGACTGCCGGCTCCGCGGTGGGGCTCAGGCCCTCCAGCCACGAGAGGCTGCCTGAGGGGAGAGGGGCCTTTTTGTTCCCCAGCCTGGCTGTCAGCTTGGGCCCAAGAGGACTTCTTTCTCCTCTCCTTGAACAGAAATCAGGCTTGAAAGCAGAAATGACCTCAACCTACATACTCCTTTGAGCTCTCACTTAGCCGCTGCTAGTCCAGAGCCCTGAGGAGGGATGGGAAGACTCTACACAGCTTCCATGGGATTTAGAAAGCGCTCTCCCCCACCCCTGTTTCACCCAGAAAACAGCATATTAAAAAAAAAACAGCATCAGAGGCCATCTCTGAAGCTTCTCATTAAGACCCCTTGGGATAAAGGTAGAGGTTAGTCCTTGAAGGGAGTGAAAATGGGAAACAGTTTGTTAACTGCTGCTTCCAGATCTGTCACTCCAAAGCCAGTGCAGAAATTGGCAAGGAGCTCTGAAAGGGGGTTCATCTCATGTCTTGAATTCCAGGTAAAAATTTCATGCTGGGTGGTCAGGTTGGTTTCAGCATGTGATCAGGACATTCAGAGGCAATAATGTTCAGTAACAAGCATGAGCATGAAATAAGGAATCTGACAAATGCTAAAAGAAAAAAAAAAATCCCGGAATTATAATGTGTTATAACTGTTTTGCTCTGCCATGTTTACTCAAGTATTTGATCTTTCCCTCCTCCCAATCTTTTGAATTTTGAGAAGGAAATACTTTAAAATTTTATTTTCATACCGTATCCTCCCGCTGAGATTCCAAGGCTGTCAGCAGCATTACCTAATGCGGGAAGACTTGGGGAGAACGTTTCAAGACATAGGAACAGTGAGACATCAAACATCGCTGAGGCAATGGAAGGGAGACTGACCGCATCGCCACCATTACTGTAATAATCACTTCCTCTTTCATCTAAAGGATAGCAATAATTTCTGTAAAGCAGCTTATTTGCCTGTTAAAGAATAATAACCATCAAGAAAGAGAAAATTAGGAATTAGTCACATTTATTGTTACATGAATAAATGCGCAGTAACTACCCTTGACTTGGGTGCGGCAGCAAGAAGAAGCCTACTGAACCGGCCTTCGGAGAAGGGGAAGGCAAGTTTCAGCGGCCCATGCACCTGTAATGCTGGGCAGAGCAGGTGGCCAGCCTCCCGAAGCCTCGGGGACCTTGTATGCAAACAGAATGATGGCTTCTTCTTGGCCTGAGGATTACCGTGAGGGCCACTTCGGAAGCCGGCATGTGAAATGGCTTTGCATTACACCTTCTCCGAGGCGGAGCCTGACGGACATGAACAACAGGGTGGCCCTAGACTTCTTAGAAGTAACGAAGGAACTATTCTCTGCAACATGACAGCTAGCCTAGATTAAAAATTAAAATTGTAGTCACTTTGAGCAATAAAGGAATATGGAGAGCGCTGCTGATGATACCAAACCTAGGAAACCGAGCCTGAATTTTGCTGAACTGTTTTAAGTAAACGCATTCCTTCATTCAGCTGGCACTTCTTTTCGGGTGGTAAATGGAAACCGAGGCAGGAAACTGAGGCCCTTGGTGTGGAGGGAGCCCACAGTCTAGTGAAGGGACCAGAAGAATGGGGCAGGTGTTTACAACATGTGCTAGAACATGGGTTACACCTAGAGGAGGGCCCCTGACCCAGACTGGGTGGTCAGGACAAATTCCCTCCGAGAGAGATCTGATGACTTCAACCCAAGGGTGCACCCCACAGAAGCAGAGTGAATCACCTTTCGTTTGCTCCAGAGTGCCCAAGTGCACCTTTCCTTTTTGCCCCAGGAGTCAGCAGCGTGTGGGATCTGTCTTTGCACTTGTCTCTCAGGTGCACTTGTCATCCCCACCGGCTTGCTAGGTGGATATTTTTCTGCAAGGCCGTCAGATTTTAGCTACAGGGATTGAAGGCAGTGCAAGCGGTGGCAGTGGCTGCTAATGCAGCTGGGCTGGAGCTTCTCAAGGAGACACTAACTGGGAGCTACTCATGCCCGCATCCCAGGGGTGGTACCTGGGAGTGTCTGAGTGGAAGAGTCACGCCCAAAGAACGCCTCCGCTATTGTTGGAGAGCTTCTCCTCCCAACTGCTCCCTCTGTCATTTGGGCAAAGAGGATTAGGGTGTGCCTTGAGGTGGCCTGGGGAATGCCCCATTTCCCCAAACACAGCACGCAATTCTAACAGAAGGAGGTCACAGGGCATGATCTTGTGAGCAAGTAACAGCTGTCACTGGAGAATAGGAAGCTAATGATTTATGTCATTTCCCTCTCACCCCATACTTTCACAGAGCCCCATTACTCAGATCCGAGACAAAGGTCTGAGAAAGCTGGGGCCCCACTCACACATAAGCCATGACATGATGAGCTATTCTGGACCTTGTGCATTCTGTGTAGAGGGCCCTACCTCCACTTCGGTGCTTCATGGAAGCTCCCACTCATCCCACAAGGCCCCGCTCAAACATCACCTCCTGTCTTGCAGTCTCCATAAGCAGAGCTAACTGAGCTACAACACCAAGGCCTGAATTGCCAGGGATCAGCTACAAAGTGGCTGGGTGTATTTGACGCCACAAGAAGTAGGGGTTCTTATAGGTAGGCAATAAACAGTGCCTGCCACCAAAATACTGCATTTTACATACCCTACACACCACCCTCCCCTTTTGGTGATCATAAGATATTTTAACATGTTGAAGGCTTGTGAATTTTATATATTGTGTCCAACCTAAACTTTCCTACACTCATATAGCCACAGGATAGATGTTTCTCTCACCTTCTTATAACACCTGTCAAAAATCTGCAGAATATACAATGAGAAACATTAGCATGATACATTTCAGCCTCATAGTATTCCTGTGAGATAAGATTATTCCCATTCTACAGGTGATAAACTCGAGGCATCAATTGATCAAGTGAGCTGCAAAACTTTACACTGCCAGGAAATAGCAGAAGGTGGGATTAGAGCCCAAGGCTTCCAACTCCAAAGCTAGATCTTTTTCCATTAAAACCCAAGAAACAAAGAAACCAAGAGGGGAAAAAAAAAAAAAAAAAAAGACAGATGGGTTATGTTGGAATTTTAAACAGAAAGAACTACAAAAGGGGAGGAAGTGAGGGGAAAGTTCCGCCTCTGTTAAGGGAGAGGTCTAAGTCAGCGGATGAAGAGCAAAGAGCTGACATCAGTGTCCCCATCCCTGTGAAGGTCTAACAGGGTACTGATTAAGTGAGGGGTTCAGGGCATAGGTCTTCCCTTTCTTTCACTCTTTCCTTCATTCGTCCTACCACTAAGGTGCTTGTGCAACAAATTATGATTGAACGTTCACGTTGGTTGCTGGCTGCTGCAGAGAGGACAGGGCCTCCAGCATCTTCTAGTCCCCCCAGGTACCCTGACTTCCAGCCACATGAATCTGCTAACTACTGCCCCAAACATTCAGGTATCCCAGGTTGTCATCCTTTGCACATGCTATTCCCTCCCTGAGAAACCTCTTCCCCATGTCCTTATCCTGGAAAATTCTTGTTCAACATTGCAAGCCCAACCACGTGGCCCATCTCAGGTACAGCCCACTCCCAGACCCTCCGGGACGATGTGGCCACAAAGCCCCTCTGAGCCCCTCCTCGTGCTGCCCTGGCCTCTGCCTCAGCTCTGAGCACGGCAGTCTGTATAGAGGAGCTCCCATTCTGAGCCTGTTATTCCTGAAAAAATCAATCAATCAATCAATCAGGAAAGTCCCCACAGCATGAAGAGACCACCATTTTCCCCAATTTGACTCACCTGCCAACTCAAACCTGGGGCAACAGAACACAACCATACAATGATGAGCAAAGATATACACCAATCCGCGTGAGTAATCATTGTGGAAGAGAAGCTGGTGAAGGGAAGGGAGGGGGTCTGTATGCTTTTGTAATTCAAAGCACCCCATGCAATATTATTCAGCCTCAATTTTGAATATAGTATATTCAAAGTATGACTGTTAAAGCTCCATTTGTCAGGGTTGTAAGTCAACATTCCAACACTCTGAATCTGAACTAGTGCTATCTAAAGAACATGTACTAGTCTAGAAAAAAACACCCTAAAAGAAGAACTCGTCAGAGCTTGTGTATCCCTGCCAAGGTAGCTAACGCTGACCCTAGAAGACAATAGCCTTCTGGTCACTGAAGAGGAGGTTCCACTGTCGGGCAGGAGGTACCATGGCTCCAAGCCATCCAACTCCATCTGCTTTGCTTCTGTGTTCACCACCGTACTTCCAGGATTAATTTCCTCTCCTTGTTAGACAGGCAGAACAACATACTGAGGAGAAGCATGGCCTGTGGTATCAAACTCTGCAGGATTCAAAACCCAACATCACCATTTTCTTAGAGACTTTAGATAACTAACAATCTCTCAGAGGCCCAGTTTCCTCACCTCTGAAACTATAATGCAGAGGTAAATGCCAACATTACAAGGTGGTTGCAAGATTAGGTGGCATAATGCACATGAAGCACACAGTGCTTGGCACATAGAAGCCTTCACTAGATGGCAGTTATTATTAGTGATGTTTTTCTATTGTTACTTCCTTGATACAGCACCTGGAAGGTATTTTTCTATCTTATAAATCCAGGCGTTGACATTTAGCTTCTGTGAGAGGTAAGAGATCACTCAGCACCGGGTTGAGCTTGCTAAGGTCTAGGGACATTGATGCGATAATGTTCTTGGACCCTGTGGCCTTGGGTCAGTCACCAGTGACGTTACTACCCTGGCAGCAACTTCCACCCCACCCCACAGGCCCTCACTCCCAGTCGATTGGCCTCTACAAGTTCTATATTGCTTTCTTTGCTTCCGTGAACTGCAAGTGTCCTTTTCTCTGAAAGCTTCCCCTAGCAGAATATTAACTACTGGAGGCCAATGCATGTGTCCTTCCTTTCTCTGTAGCTCAGGATCTGGCCCAGAACAGATCTTACTGTGTATGGAATGGACAAATAACATTAGCAGGGAGATAAGAGTGAGTCAAAGAAGATAATCATTGAGTGATTCGACGAATGACCATGTTTACTAAGACCAGAGTGGAAGATGACTCTTACCTTGTCTTGCCAATTCTAATTACTTTAGAACATTTGTTTTTTCCCCACAGTGTCTTATTCTGTGCCCTTCTTTCCACTCCTCTTTTTAGCCTTTACTTCCCCCTCTACCTCTTATCCTCAAAGCCCAAAACTGGAAGATCAGTGGGGGAGATAAGTACTGTATGGGTTATTGGTAGCACTCATCAGCCCAGAATTCACAGAGCATCCCTCTGGAGAGTTTAGTAAGAACTGAGTCAAACCTAGACTGGCCAGGAAGCACCTTAGGTTTATAAATAACAAACAGAAGAACATGGGATTAAGTCAGAAAAGGGATACAAGATCCAATCAGAGAAAGGAATGGGCCAGCCAGGTAGCTTCCCAGGACACCAACTGTATGGTGTCAGGATGCCAAATAGATTCCCCCCAAGTCTTAGGCACAGAAAACCACAAAGGATTCCTTCTGGGACACAGCACATGTCTAATGCAGATCAGCAGAGAGTCCAGCTCCATCTAGTCATTCAGGGACCCAGCCTGGCAGAAGAGCAAGATAGTAACACTACTGCCAGGGAAAGGAAGGAGAGTTCCCTTTTAAACCTCCTGGCCAGAAATGACATGTATTACTTACACTCAGTGCCCATTGGCCAGAACTAGTCAGTGACCCATCTAACTGCAAGAAAACTGGAATGTGAGGTCCTCTGTGATGCTCATGAAGGAGAGAAGATGAGAACAGAATACAACCAGAAATTTCTGCCCCCAAATTTTAAACAAATCAGGAATTAAGTCAAACCAGAATGGCAGTAACCTCAGGTTTCCACTTACATAAACTGGTACGACGGAACTTAATTCTACTTTCATTGAGAAAGAACACCCTCAATTAGAAATTTATAACCACTGCTCGCCGGGGTCACCCTATCTTTGTTGGTTAGCTTTATTGGAGGTTGTTCAACCTAACAATGTCAGGCCACCAGGCTTGAGACCAAGCAGGTGATTGTTCCCGGAGCCAGAAGAAAATCTGAAACCAAATCATACCTGGGGTCATGCCATTTACTGGCAACAAGTGACTTTGGGTAATGTTTAAATTTTAATCCCTTCAGTGGGCTTCCCAAGAAGAGGTCTAGTTCAGAAAATCAGGCTAAAAAAGTGGAAGAGAGAATGAGAATAAGAAATAGGAAAGTGGGAAACTTTTGCCAAAAGGCCAACCAGGAAAAGCAATTTATAAACTCCTTTTGAACTGAGACTGTGCAACTATATTCTTGGAAGTTACCTTTATCCTTCTAAGGGCAAGTGATTTACACGGTCCAATTATGAGTGATGGGAAAACTGTGAACTGGAAAACTGGACTCTCCAAATACATTAAAATGTTATGTTAGCAACAATGCAGGTAATGAATTCCTCATTTTAAATTTAAACATAAGGAGAAAATAAATCAATTCAACAGAGAATCAGTTTCTCTCCTCTCCCACTAAAGTAAACGATGAGCAAATATATTTTAAACATTGATACAAGCAAATGCCAAATTAGTTGCCTGAGGCACCCACATCTCACTCAGCCCAGGCCTGGGCACAATACAGCCCTGACAGAATCGGAGCCAACTCTGTCCTTCCATAGGGTAAGAGGAGGCATCTTGATATAAACAAAGACGTCGAATTTGGATACAACATTATGTAAGTAGTGGTACAGCAAGCTCCTAGTCAATTTGAATATAATCTATTTAAACGAACAAATGGCAATAATAATGCTTTTCCTCTAGGATCTTGTATTTGGTGAAATACATGCGCTGTCGTATATATAGTGCCTAGCATGAGCCTGCTTGGGTCTGCAGTGCCTACTCTAAGTTGATTAACTACTGTATTATATCAGGTAGGAGACTTCCATTTGAACCAAGAGAGCTCAACATGAAGTGGGTCAACTCACCAAAATGTGCCTCAGCTTTCCTCTCTCCAAAATAGGGATAATAACACCTGCTTCTGCCTTCACAACAGAGTCATAGAGATGACCATGATAAAATAGATAAGACACCTTTGAACTCTTAGCAAAGAGACACTCAGAGAAACCCAAACTATTATTACCTGTCTTTGCTGAGTAATACTAGGGGATTTTCCCCACCAGGAAACAGCGCTCCACTCCTGAGAAGGCATACTGTCCATATCAAGCAAATGCTACAGTGATGACCTACCTGCCCGTGTCAAATAGAATCTTGGCAATGCTTTTAGTTAACCGAGTTCATTATGCTTAAGGACACAGTGTCAGGTGAACAGGAAAATAACAAGAGGGCCTCCTCCTGCACTCTGTGTGTGGGAGTGACTGAACAGGTTTGGATGCTGACTCGTCAGCAACAAAAGAGAATAAAACCAAACTTTCTCGTTTAGCCTTCGTGCTATTTTGATGTTCCTGAGATTTCCCATTTTCTCTTCCACCGGCCAGTGACAGAGCCCTTCTCTCCTAGGGGACATGGATCCAAGGCCACTTTTCCTAGTGGCTTATATTTGGGATTTGGCGACAAGCATTCTGATGGCTGCCCTTTCCCTTTCAGAAGCAACAAATGGAACTTCGGTCAAATAAAAACCAGAGTTTTCACTTCCACAATAAGAGACAAGCGTCCATAAAAACCTAGGGTTGAAGTGATTTAGAACCCACTTTGACAAAGGGGGAAAATGTGCTTTCACAATGGCTCCAAATGGTAGCAAACCTTTGCACAGGCCCACAGCCTAAAAGAGGCAGCTTGTAAAACCTGCTTAGAAACCTTGTCAGTAAAATAGACTTTATTTCTCTGGGAAATACCATGAAAATATCATGGCGGATCCTTAACTGGAATTTTGAACAGTGAGCATACCTCTGAGAAAAACACAAGTCCCTGTCTTCAAAGAAACGAATGTCTTCGAGCACACATACTCTCATTAATCCTCATGACATATCTATAAGGAAGTCAAAAACAGTCATTATTTTCTTCCCAATCTGCAGATTTTATGGGCTCCAGCACTTGCCTGAGGTAACAGGACCTGGCAGAGACTGGCCAGCCTCCTGGGAAATTAGTGCTTTCCGGTAGGTTCTTGTGTCATCATATGGTCACTCACTCGCTCACATGCTGGGCAAACATTCATTGAATGCTGACTCCATGCCAGGCACTGAGCTGTGTACCAGGATAAGGAGCTGATTAAGGACAGGTCCTGCCCCAGAGAAATTCACAGTCTAGGAGAGGAATCTGGGAAGTAAAGAGATCATTCCTAGAAGATCCCAGAACCAGAGGCAACATAACTGAGTGGTTAAGAGCGTGCCAGGCATAAGGGAGATCTGGGCTCAAATTCCTTTTCAGCCTCCCATTTGCAACTTTCCCCTTCTAACATGCTATATATTTCCCTCTTCGCACACCACTAGAATATAAATTCTATGAGGACGGAGATTTTTTGGCTCTTTGTTCAGAGATGTGTCTCAGGACCTAAAGCAGTGCCTAGCATGAAATAGGTATTGAATAAACATATTTTGAATGAATGCATTCAGTCTATGTCCCTGAGAAATGCACTGATTCCCCTCGCTGAGCCTCAGTTCCTTCATCCATAGTATAGGAGTTGTCAAGAGGATCGGATTGGAGAACATATACCGGTGCTCAGCACAGAACCTAGACCATAATAAACAAAGTGAGTGGCCGTAACTGTTAAATATTGCTGATACGGTAGTCTCCAGGGCTAAGGAAGCATGAATTTGCATCACCATCCCTGCTTGGGACATCACGGAGGCCTGTGATACTGAGTCCTGAAGAATGAGGAGTAGAATGTTGCTAGAGGAAAACAGGAAAGGAGAGGGACTCAAACCAGCAAGAAAGATGGGGCCAAGGTCGAGAAGCCTTCCCTGGAAGCTACTCTGGAGCCCTAGGGTTCTACGACACCATCCTCCATTTTCTTTCACAGCCCTCCACCCCTGTGCCCCCAAAGACTCCTGGACTTCAGATGTGCCTTCTCTTGGAGCATTTCCAAGTCCCAGCACAGAGCAAAAGTCTCCTAATTCCTCCTCCTAATTCCGCCTCTCCTTCGGGGCCCTGCCATGGGCTGGGTTCTGTGTGCTCTGTACAAATCCACCCAGAGGAGGCTGGCCGAGTAGTGACTGCAACAAGTAAAACAAGAGGCTTTCCGCTCGATGACACACCTCTGATTCAGTCTGCCCTGACAAAGCTGCAGATTAAGTTTCCTTGCCTAAAGCTGCAAGGAGAAACATGACACCCTTTACTGGCTACGAGTGGAACACGCTTTATTAACCCAGCCTTAATTATATTCCATTTTGAGATTCAATAGTTTCGATTGCAACACCACATGAAACCAGGGTGAGCTGCACCCCATGGGACTCCGGCCACAAACGAGATCGGAAAAGTGCCTCCAAGGCAGTGACCCGCTTCTGCCAGCCGGTTGGCAGAGAGCAGCCTGGAGCCCAGGCCCAGCTCTGGGGGAGCCCCCGACATGGCCTGATCAGGGGCAGGGCTGGGACAGCAATCAGCCGGGTCACGTGAATCCAGTCTCTGTTTACGAAAGAAATGATGTCTCGGGGTGAAAAGTAAGAAGCCAATGTGGCAGAATTGACACACAGCCTAAACTTGCCAGGGCAACAATGAACCCAACTATCTCCACACGGATGAAATTCTTTTTCACCTCATCATGGCAACTTCTCATCCTCACCCCCAGTTCTACAAAGAAGCAGAAAATGACCTTTTGCTTTTCAGTAGAGACATTAGAATCAACCTTATCTGAGGCAAAGGAGCTCATCATCTTCTTCTTTTTTTTTTTTAAGTCAGATCTTCTCCACATACTTTGCCTGCCTTCTTGCACTTTTCAAATACGGTTATTTTAGGGAGCTGATTGGCCCAAGGGCTGAGTGTCTCCATGAGAATACTCACAGCTACAAATTATTGAGCATTTTCTAGCTCATACACATTATGCTAAGGGTTTTCCATGAATTGTCTTATAAATCTTCACAACAGTTTTATGAGATGTACATATGCATTTCCTTTTTCTAGTTCTACAGTTGGAAAGGGACAGAAATGCAGCTCACACCTAAATCCACAAGAAGCCCAAGCTGGCACTATAACTGCCACCCTCTGCCTCCGGATCCCAGATTGCAGGATCTAACAAGATAGGGCACATGCCTGAGTCACTTGGGTCCCCCAGTGTCCAGCAGAAGCCCAGATGCATGTGAGGCCCCAGTGATGTTTGGTTAATTCATTCATTCATGTAATGAGTAATTTTAAAGAATCTTAGACCAGGAACAAAGGGGCTACTTGGAAGCCAGCTCTTATAGTAATATGCATGTGGACTTGAGCCAGGCACTTCCTCCTGGGCCTTGGCCTTCTCACTTGAACAATGAAGAGGTTAGACCAGATAACCTCGGACGATACCTGATTCAGGGTCTTGCCCCAAGTTCACCGAGCCAGCCAGCCTCCAAAGCCTGCATTGGAAGCCTTTCTACCTCCCCATCTCCCACCCCAAACTTGAATCCACATTCACAGAAATGGGCCCTTAGCCTGACAACACCTTGGCCCAAGCCCCAGTGAGTCATATGTCAGGCTAGGCGGGTAGATACGTGTGCATAAGAGTTACTGCTAAAAACACAAGGCTCCTGACTGTCTACCAAAGGGAAGACCAGTTAGCACAACCAGGAACCAGGGTTCTCTTTAATCTCTCAAATAGGAAGGATGAGACTTTGTGAGCCCAAGGAGAACCCTCCCCTCAATCAAGGAATGTGCAAATGTCAAAAAAACTTTCCTGGACACAGGTTAGGTATTTAAAATGAAAGCATTATCATTTAGTCATGGTCACTAATGCGTTCAGCTCATTTTTGCTACATTCAGCAAACTGTTTTTTAGTGCCTGCCCTATACCAAGGACGAGATGAGGCAAAGAGACTATAAAGAAGAAAAGATAAATTATTCTTGCCTCAAGAGCAGACAATCTTGTGAGATTCATCTATCATCCAAGTTGGACTTGTAGGAGGGAACAAAGAAAGTACTAATTCTGACAAAGGAATGGGAAGGAGGAAGGGTAGCTGGACATTGGGGCTGGTTTCTGAAAGGACATGGCATTTGATTTAAACTTTGATGAAGAAATGGGCTTTGACAGGTGAAAGTGAAAGAAGAATATTTTACCAAAAGGAAATGATTAGCAAGTGTTTGTTTTCTCCCCATGACATGCATATATGCATACATACGTATACACACAAGGGTTATCCGTATTCAGAACTGTCCCTTTACACACATATGCACCCACTCAACTAGGTTTCTGTTGCCTCAGCCCCAGAAGTACCCACTAGACATTAGGACAACTGGTCACACTTCTCAGAATAGCAAAACTGAAACACAGGTCTCTGTTAAATACAATTTGAACCATCTGGAGACACTCCTTCTGCCTTATTTCTGCCTAGTTCATCAAAACTGTCTTTCACATTTGAGTTCAGATAGCCAGAAGCCTTCCAAAATCATTTTTCCCCTTTTAGATGTGTAGGAAGTTGTCTTTTTTCCGAGGGGAAACATACTGAAATGGCAAAAGATTCCAGGATGCTCTTGGAAAGAATTAGATGTGTTTAGATTCACACACAAAGTCTAAAAATGTAGAGATTCTTCCAAGTTGCGTTTATTGGTTCTGCATGGTACCAAAGTGCTCTGTGTTTTCCTCTATATTAACACTTAATGTGAATATATCATTTCATAATGTAATACAGAGCCCTAGTGCACAGGTCAGCAAACTAAAGCCTGTGGGTCAAATCAGGCTGGCCCCCTATTGATGTATAACCTGCAAGTTAAAACTAGTTTTTTACATTTTTAAATAGTTTTAAAAATGGAAATAATACTATTTTGTGATATGTGAGAACTATAAAAAATTCAAATTTCAGTGTTTCTAAATAAAGTTTTTTGGAATATAGTTATGCCCATTTATTTGTCTATGGTCACTCTTGCACCACAGTGGCAGAGTTGAGTAGTTTTGGCAGAGACTAATGACCCGCAAAACCTAAAATATTTACTATCTGGTCCTTTACAAAAAAATGTTTGTCAATACCTGTTCTAAGGTAATGGGATTCTCTTGCTGAACTGGATGCTAAGATTTTTTTTTTATAGGTCTTGATGCTGAAAAACAAAATCTCCAAGAAGTTCTCAGTTTTTATCTTCTAGGAGCTAAAGGATTGAATTTACCTTTGGGTCACACTACCTTTTGTCCTTTGTTCTTTAAAAATGAATCCAGTGGGCCCTTTAATTACCCAGATGTAAAGCAATATACCCTGCTATTATATTTGAGGAAAAATGAAGTCACCATTAATCTGAATGTAAATGTTTACACTAAGAAGTAAAGAATTCTCTTTGGTATATAAGTTAGATGTTTGTTTTAATATAGCTATATCTCTGCAGACTTCATAGGTTCTTCAGAGAAAACATTTCTTTAGTTTTAATCTTTCCTATGATTGTATATTATTGCTTGTTCTTGGCAAATGTGTGTGTGTGTGTGTGTGTGTGTGTGTTTTCTAGAATTTTTTCATGTGAGATTGGAAGTACAGACCTAAAAAAATTGCAGGAAAAATGGGGAAGACTTTGTCTTTATTTTAAGCCGGAGTTGAGATAAGATTGGCTATGTTTAAGTCATCTTGAACTTGAATATGATGTTATTCAAGATAAACAACAGCCTAGGCTTTGTGAAATAATGATCAAAATTGCATTTTGATGTGATGGTCTTTTAAGGACCATAGGCCCAAGGGCAGAATTCCCTCTGTAAAAGGTCTTTGTGGTACATTATCCTCAAAAGAAGGATAAGATATGAGGACTAAGGAGGCATACTGGTCAGTGAGAGGGGGACAGGGGAATAATACTCTTTTCACACTCTGGGCCTTCATAAATTGAAGTCTGAACTCTGGTGAAGGAAATAACACTGGAGGTCAGAGGGACTCCCACAGAGAAAGTGAGAGGGTCTCTTTGAGATAGGTAGGATGGGCAAGGACCATTCAGAGGCCTACAGAGAGTGAGCCCAGACCTATGGACCTTGAAAGCAGACACAGAAAACAACAATTTTTGAATATTTTCTGCTTATACTTATCTCCTGTAATCCCCAACATTCAATGAAATTATATTCAAGATTTGTAATCTAGGTTCAAATGTGTGGTAATAAATTAAGAGAAGAGATTGCTCCATACATGGGCGAAATGATAAAGAGGAGAGGAGGGCCCTCTCCTGAGACCAGGGAACAGCCGAGGATGGCCATGCCCAACGGAGCAGTGACTGGCAATGACAGAAGTGCCACAGCAAAGAGCAGAGAGGTCATTAACAGGTCTACACTAGAGGCCTATTATTTACACACATAATCCAGTGTCCAAAAGAACTGTGAGAACCAAATGAGAATGTTTCAAGGGAGAGACATGTTGGCCATCAAAGCGGACGAAGGTTCAAGCCAATAGCAACAGGTGTTAAAGGGATGTGACCTCCTTTTCCAGCCAGGCTGATGTGGCTTGGCTGCACTAGCTACTTCTGCTGACAGCCTCCACAAAACTGCAAGCTCTTCAACGGTGGATCATCTTTCCACCCCCACCATTACAATTCCTGACTCAAAGTAGGATTTGAATACAACAAATTATCCAACAGAAAGATGTGGGGGTTATTCCCATGCCTTCTCATTATAAAGAGCCCCTACTCAATCAAGCTCAGGGTATTGGAAGTTCTTTGGACAAATCATCTGATAGCTATTCTATTGTGAAACAGATACTTCTGCCTCCAAAACTTATCTTAGAAATCTGCAAGATTGAAAGTGAATAATTTCTAATGCATCACAATGGCATATCTTAGAACATTTTAATTACCCAGAAAGTATTAAGGATTACAAATAAAATATTCCACAAATATGACCTATCTTCTTATTACTATTTAATTGATTACTTTGAGGGTTTATTTCAGATTTGGGAGTTTTATCAACATGTAATTAACACCGAAGAGATTAACTGTTAAAAACAATAATTACTTTCAGCTGGATAGATACAGCTTACATAAATACTGACCATGGAATCTCAGAACGTTCAGGTGGTGAAAGTTACGCAGACCATCTAGCCCAATACAAAGCTCATATCCTGCTGCTCCCCTTTTCCCGTGACTGTGGCAGACATCACCCATCCCTCTTTCCTACGGAACATGACTGTCGCCACACAATCCCCATCAGCAGAGCCCTCTGACCCATACATTCTCAACCAGGCAATACAGCACCCAAGGGACCAAAACATGGTCCTAGGAAAATTAAAAAATTTTAGGCATTACAATGGTTTGTTGCCTTCCAAAGGGTCACAGTACATAAAGAGATATACAGTATACCTGTAGCATTAGAAATACATGGGAATGGAGTGACTAGGAAGAAAAAGCCTCAAAAGACTCCTTATGAGGCTGAGAACCGCCACTCTAGGCAATTACTACAAACCCCCTAAAGTTGGCTCATAAAAAGAAAGCTATCTGCCATCCCGGATAGCCCAAACATCCATTTTACTGATGGGGAAAGTGAGTCTCAGGCCAGTAAAATGAATTGTCCCAGATGACATGTATCACAATTGGCCAAACCAAGTCTTAAATTCCAACTTTCAGGTAAGTGCCCAGTTCACTTTACAATGTATCACTTTATCATTACCAATGTAATACAGAATGGGTAGAATGAGTCCACTTTGTAATCTATTCAGTTAAAATTTTATTTCTTCTTAAAGTACACGGAAAGGAATAATATAAAATACTAAAGGAAAACTAAATTGTTAATTCACAGCTTCAATGGTTAGAGGGGAAATAATACCACCTATGCTCAAAGCACCTGAGCATCTACTGTAATCAACGACCTGTGCCATGTCCCAGGTTCCCCAGGAAAGTGGGCTAGATAATTTTGAAGGTCTCCTTGCTCTGTCATGCTGTGCAGATCCTCATCTCACATGTACGTCAGTGAGTTGAGGGAATTGCAAACACACACACACACACACACACACACACACACACACACACACACATAGTCCCTAATCACTCAAGTTATTCAGTCAAAAGAAGGCTAAATTCCCTATTAATGCTTGGTTGTGAAATGGATATTGTTGTTTTTTTCTAAGTTGCCCTTGAAACAGCCCACATGGACTAGACCACTTTTACAAAGCAGTTTTACAATAGTAAAATCCCACAGCAACTCTGCCAAGGCCAAAGCAAAGACTCTCCATTCAGACATCATCCATTCTGGCCAGAGTGGTGGCTGCCAAAACTCTTTACATGGGCAAGGAGAGCTAATGAATAGAATTTGCATGGAATAACTTAAGCTAATATTGGCATTCCCAAGGAGACATCTGTGTTGACATCTTACTCTCTCCTCTCATCTCTCCTCACTGTTACTACAGTGACCTCTCAAAAATGCATGTCTGAGCATGTCATTCCCCTGCTTACATATTCTGGATGGCTCCTTACTGTCTACAGGACCTGTCCAAACTCCCTGGCAAGGGATTCAAAGCTCTTCTCAAACTGGCTTCAGTCTAACACTCCTGCCTCCTTTTCTGACGCCTCCCTACCCTATCCACCTCTCTTCCTTTTGGCTCTACACTTTCCCCAAACCAAAAAAAGCTAGCTGTTCCTCAAGACAACTGTGCCTTTTCCTACCACTGTTACTTTGTAGAAGCCATACTCCTCCTGGGGGATCTACACCTGTTAAACCCTTATCCTTTAGTAGCCAGCTCAGGTAGCACCACATGTGTGGAGCCTTCCCTCACCCACCCTCAGGCAAGGTTGAGGATGTATACCTCATACTGGAGAACTTAGAAGCTCATACCATCGATAATACTAATGAGACCACAGACTTCCTTCAGGAATGAGATTGTGACTTATTCATCTTTGCATGGCCAGCACATAGTAGGTATTCATTAAATGTTACTGAGTGGCTGAATAGATAGGTATTGATTTATGGAACAGAACTAGCTAGCACAACTACTACTGATATCTATGTAGTCTACCAGAACTACCCAACTCACAGTCAATGTTTACTCCTTTATTATGTAACTATGGTACTGTAGAGTGTTTCTCAGAGAAACAACTCAGGAATTTTTAAATTATGTGTGAAAGAATTCTACAGGGACACAATATTGAATATCACTGATTTGCAATGTTGGGATAGTTATTCCTTTCCCAATTCTGTTTCAGTCCTTCAGATGACATAAAGGAGAAAGTCTCAGTTTGATGCCATATGACTTCAACGCCTCTCTAAAAGTATGCTAAAATTTCCCTTTTTAACAAAGAGAGAGAAGAACTTAGGCTCAGAGACTTCAATGGGAATCAAAATTTAGCTAAAATATAAGGACACTGTTTCATTCTCATTTTTTTTATTTGCATGATTACTTTCCAGTTATAGCAAGGGGTATTTGATTTTTATTTAATGTAGTGGTATGAAGTTTTCTCATTAAATGTATTGACTTAAGTTAAAAAATTAGTACATTTTAAAAAAACACAAGAAGCAAATATTATTACAGGTAATTGTGAGGTACTAGAGAGGATGGCATCCCAACACCTAGCTACCTAGAGAGGATCGTCTTAGAAGGCAAAAGATGTGAGAGGCTCACGAGTCCTCTACTTTTGGGTAAGTTACTAAACTTTTTTGAACATTTTGCTATGAATTAGTAGAGGACAGTTAATAATTACAACTTCTCCTATTCAAATCTGTTGTAAAAATCAAATGAAATAAGGTGTGCAGAAATGTTTTGGAAATGTGTAGACAGCAACATTATGATCATCAAAATGAGCAGCCCCAATACAGCACACCATTCCTTCCCATCCTGCCTCACCCAGTATGGTTGAAATTTAACTTTGTTGAGTTCTAGTTCAAGATATCCACTTGTGTCCATGGATTTAATTCTCCTCATTCCCAGATTCCTTTTTAAAATGACCAAAGACGTTTGGGGCGCCTGGGTGGCTCAGATGGTTAAGCGTCTGCCTTCGGCTCAGGTCATGATCCCAGGGTCCTGGGATCGAGCCCCACATCGGGCTCCTGGCTCAGCAAGGAGCCTGCTTCTCCCTCTCCCTCTGCCTCTCTCCCTACTCATGCTTTCTCTTCTCTCTCTCTGTATCTCTGTGTCTCAAATGAATAAATAAAATCCTTAAAAAATTTAAAAAAATAAATAAATAAATAAATAAATAAAATGACCAAAGACGTTTTAAAAATAAGAAAATCTCAGGAATGATGTCATTAATTGATCAAAATATATGAGGAATTTCTGCCAGATGTAGGGCACATAGGACTATCTGAGGAAATCACTGATCAGCCCACCACCCAAAACAAGTGAAGGAGAAAACCACAGGGCCTGTGACAGCACCCCCAAGGTAGCTCCCACATTCTGGGCAGCAGGAGCAGGGTGCCCCATTAGGTTGGGATGCAGATCAAACCCAAAACTGACTTCTGGGAACTACAATAGTCCAGGCAATCAAGATGGATTAGGGCTAAGGCTGGGAGGTTGGAGGAAGTCTGTTGGGGATCACCAGAGTTATTTCTGCCCTTCGGCCACACACAAAGAGGACAAAAATACTAAGCAAAGAAGTGGTCTTTCACTTCCAAATACCTGGGCCTCAAATTTTACATAATAGGACTATAAGAACCTAACCTTTTCTTCCCTTTTCCCTTCTACCTTTTCCAAAAAACTTCATTCGGGAATCTATGGAATCTGTGAATCTATAGGATCTGTGCCCACCTCAACGCCAGATCATGGGTAAATTCTATAAGGCTTTTGAGTTCATGGAAAGTTTAATAGGAGATACCAGCAAATTGGTCTGCCCAAAAGCCAATGATATTCGAAGTTCTGTTACTGGAAGTCACACTAAGAAGAAGGGAGGTAGATAGGTTTGCTCTGCTCTGCATGGATCAGGCTTCACTTCCAGTCATTCACTCTGATGAATTCTAAATCCACAAAACAAAGATTTTTCTTAATTATGTGTCTGTAATCCTTCCCACCCACCTCATCCTTCCCTCTGCCCCAATAACAAAGAACTGAGCTGAAGAGGGGACAGAAGAGGAGAAATTAAGAGAGCCCCACTGGGCTGGCTTGGGGATCTGTCTCAGAATTTCAGTAGAGGAAGATGAAAGCCTAAAGTGGAAGCAGAGAAAAATAGAGAAAGATGGAAAATGTGAATTTCATGTTTTGCTGTGAGTCCGGAAATGAACCCTTTTGGAGTCTTCAAATAACTTCATTAAAGATCTCAATTTCTTCTCAATCATTTTTGGTTGTTGACAAGGGCTTCTTCAGTGTGACATGAGCCCTCCTGTTTTATCTGGGTTGTACATTATTTCAAGAGGGCAAACTGGAAAGTGTTCAAAGAAGAATGGCTCAACTGGTAAAAGTCTTGAAGTGGTGTTGCAGGAAGGAAAGCTTCAAGAAACAGATGATTTAAAAGAGCACAGCCTTGGGAACAGAGGCTGAAGGGACTTACTTGTTATATGTGGCCCTGAGAGGCAGAATTGAAACAATCTGTAAAAACTCCAGCAGGGATAGAAATCTGCCCAATATTAGGAGAAATTTCTTTTTTAACTAACAATGCTATGTTAAAAAGAATGGGCTTCCTAGACTGCACAGGGGAGGGGGGGCAGTTGGGGGTTGCCTGTCAAAGAAAGTGTCCAAACTTAGTCCAGAGAACCACTTCACTGGGACAATTCACGCAAAAGGGAGCCAGGGGATAGGCCTGGGCTGAATGACTCTTTCCACAGATACAAACATTAGGACGGAGGTGGGGAGGGGGACTATCTGAATTTTAAAGAGCCCAGAGCTTTAGGAACAACAGATGCCCAATGCCAACCTTCAAATGCCAAGGGCATTTTTCCAAATAGAGCCATGGGAAGGCATTCTCTTTTACTAAATCAAAGATATTTCTCTCTGTTCTCCCGAAAGAAAAATAAGCAACTGTAACAATCTCTAGCTTGCTTCTCCAGTTCTCCTTAGGACTTTGCCCCAGACACAATCTATCTCCTTCATGGTGATGTGTTATGTTTCCACAGTCCACCATACTTCTGACCTGAGAAAGATCTGAGGCTTGCCTGGTAGGCCTGGGCTGCAGCTGAGAATTCAGAATCTCACCTTGGATTAAATACGGACTTCCAAAGGACAAACTCTCTTCCCCCACGGTATCTACCTCCGCAATCTCATCTCGAATAGAGAGTAAGACTGAGCCCAACTCAAAAAATCCCCAAAGAAGGCTAAGGCTAGGAGTTAAAAACAGCAGCTGAATCTCCAGAAGAGACGGCAGGCAGAAGCCAGGTCTTCTCCATCCCTGGACTAGGACTCAGGCAATAGCTGGCAGAGCATGACTCAGAAGACATTTCTGTACCTGTGAACAAAGCCCAGGCCTCTGGGCTGCAACATCATCACATCACATTCATACAGTGAGCCAACAGGTGAGCTGCTCCGACTAGCACATCAGATTGCTTTCTGGCCAGGATTTCTGCAGAGTTCGCTCCTCATAGGGAAGGCAAGAAATCTGAGTAAGACAGCAGCAGCAACCACAATGAATCAACAATAGGATGAGTAAATACACACATGAGCACCTACTACACCCTTGGCTCTGAGTGGGCTCAGGAGATTCATAGATGAAGGAGTGATGGCCACTACCCTTGATAAGCCCACAGTCCACTGGGAAAAGCAGATACATAATCTCATTAGAGTAACATAATGTGGTGATGCCATCGTGGAGGTGGGACCATTGTAGGAGCACAGATAAGACAGCAGTAAATTATTTCTGGCGAGTTCTCACGGACATTATGTCATCTGAGCTAGAGCTCCCAGGTTGGTCAAAAAGGAAAATGTATGCTAGACAGAGGAAAAAACATAAATAAAGACAGAGAGGCAAGACCTTTGCCATAGTTACTTGGAGTAATAAGGGTCCTGAAGTTCTTTTATAGAACTAAATAAAAATAAAACTTCTATGGATGATGATCCCAAAACTAAGTGTTCTGGGAAGTAGACCTAATGCCTTCCATTGATAGAATACCAGTGAAAACTGATTGACCTGAAGAAGATGTAAATTTGACTTTAGAGCAAACTATATACCTCTATCCATGACTCTAAAAATACACAAAGGAAGTGAACAAGAAAGGAAAAACCTTCTTCTCTTGGTTAAGGAATATTAAGGGGGAAAAAAAGCATTTGTTGGGCAGAGACTTCCACTATGAATATAGAGAAATAAAATGGTGGAGTTGAAGGGGAGTGGTTTAGAAAATGCTGGAAAAGTAGACAGGTGAGGCTTTAAATAGGAACATGACTTCTTTTGCTCTCTATAGGAACATTGAATAAGTACATGAAAGATAAATTTCCATCAAAATTCAGCTGCCTCACTTCTTCTTCGACCACGTTTTGGACAAAGATGTTTGACAAGATGAAGCGGCTCATGCTTCAAGCCGACAAGCCTGCTGGCTTCTATCCAGGATAAACACTGTCAGTAAAACTATCCCTTCCCAACCTCCCAAGAGACGGCTGAATGGGGCTACCAGCATTCCCTAACTTTTTCTCCTTATGAAGCTTAGAAAGGAAATCACATCACAGGTCACCAAATGAGCTGTCATGGACTTGGTCAAAGGGAAAATGATAAACAGAACAAGTGATTCCATCAAACACAGGTGGCACCACTCTCGTTTTATCACCAATTTTACCTGAGGGGCAAATGGATGAACGTATCTTTCTTTACATTTCATTTCTGAAGGTATTTGAGGATAGTTATCTTTCTTGGAAGATCAAAAGAAATGTTTTTGGAATAACAGAATGTACTGTAGATCAAGAGTAAAACATAACTGGGCTTAACTGAAAGCCAATGGATTTTTATGTCCTCCTGGGCAGGTCACTCTGCCTCTCTGGGGCTATTTCTCAGAAGATCTTCCCATTTATTCCAGTGTATTTTAAGAGACAGTGACTTTCGGGTTGATTGATAGATTTGTTTAAACATCAAATTCAATCTTGAGATTCAGATAAAATATCATTCACTCATTTACTCAACAAATATTTTAAGCTCCTACTATGTGCCAGGAACTGACCCAGATATTGCCTCAGATTTGATGTTTCCCCATTCCTCGTTCCAAAGAGAACTTGAAGCAGCTTGGAATAGTAATTCAGTACAATAAATATAAAGTCAGAGAAAAATAAAATCAGGCATATGATCATTTAATTATCACATATCATTTAATTGATCATACACAATCACATATAATCACTTAATTGATTATATAATTACATATTTAGCATAGGGTCTTTCTTATTTACTTGCCAGAGGGGGGCCACTAAGTTATCTCCGAGCTTCCTAGCAGCCCATGCAAAGAGGGAAACACAATCCATTTCATAATTTTCTGTGTCTGTAAGACACAAATAGCATCAAAACTATTTCTGATGCTGCAATCCGAATATTTAAAATTGGCTTGACATAGTTAAATACCTCCAACTACAGAAACCTTAATTCAACAAACATTCACTCACACCTACTCTGTACCAGGACTTGTGCCAAGTATTAAAATGAGTGATGTAAGATCTAGTCTGTGCTATTCAGGTCTTTCTTAAGCATAAACTGCAGATCAGGACTCGCAGGCTATCACTGTAGATTCTTCCCCATTCCTAACTATGCCCCATCAACCCCCCATGAAAGGGAGAGGTTATGAAAGCAACTTTCTAGAGGTCATCCTAGCTTAGGAGAAGCTCCAACAGTGTGTTGTAGCTAGGAACACAGAGATGGAGAGATGGGGGTAGGAATGGGGCTTAAGGGGGAGGAGGGTTGTCTGTGGTTTGGAGATGCCCTCTTCCATCTCCAGTCACTGCTCATCTAGAATATACATATCTGGAAAACAAGTACGTAGAATCTGTGTATGCTTTTTTTTTTAATGTTATGTTAATCACCATACTGTGTATGCATTTAAAGGCTTTATCATCAACAGTGAATTTTCTCTGTAATAAAGTAAATGTTACCAGGAAGAGTCAGACCTCAGAGCAGCAGCAGGACCCCTATGTCCTGCCGGAAATGCTGAGCTCATGCCAGGCCAAGGGAGTCCATCCCTCTCCCAAACAGCCAGATTGCTCCTGGGTACACACAGAACTTGACTGAGGAATGATACTGTCCTTGGGAACGTATATAGCTCTATGGATCCTTGGAGACATCTAGCTTAACGTCCTTATTTTTCCAGGGAGGAATTTCATCAAAACCCACTGAAGAAAGTCCATCATGGAGTGGTCAGGCAACCTACTCGAAATCGTACAAGGCAGATCAGGAACTGCACTACAGGAATACTTCACCACATACTTGGATCCTATTTGGAATTTTACATCTCAGCCCTCTTGAAACTGTGGCTTCCTAGGTACAGAGACCATGTCTTAATGTCTCATTCGTTTCTGCAGCCTCAGTGCCTGGAACATATATCATGTTCCAGGAGCTCACGCTGTGCTGCTTTTGATCGGGCTCTTGCAACCCTAGGGGCCAATGGCGTCCACTAGCACAGATTATCAACACTGGGAGCACACAGAAGCTCCTGGGAAGCTTTAACAAAAAATAATGATGCTTGGACCTCACCCCAGACCAAGTGAAGTTAGAATACCAAATGATTCTAACTGCCAAGTGGGGCTGAGAACCATTGATCTAACCTCTCAGAGAACCTAACCAAGGTCATCCTGCCTCAGGGTGGAGCCCAAAGTCACAATGATCTCCAAATTCATTGTCCTTGGAAGGTTAGCTCCAAAGGGATGCCCTTGCCAAGGCTTTCACCATGGCAGTCAGTCCTACGGTACTCAAAAAGAAGAGCAGGATCCCTTCCCTGTTAATGTTCTTATACTGCCATCTAGTGGTTTCTTTGGCTTTTCTGTGTCTCATAAAGACACAATTACGCCTCAGCAGTAGCTGAGAAATTTCACGGGGTACCAGGACCCCAAGCCGTTTTATTATTTGAATGTTTTTTATTTGTAAAGTGTTCCATGATTTCTTCTCACAGGAGAAGGATTCTGCAAGTCTTTGGTTTTATTTGGCTAGAGAGCTCAGGGTGGAATTGTTCTAAGAATCAGGATGATAGCTTTGCAGGTTCAAGAATCTATTGCTGAGCCCTGGCTCAACAATGTACCAGTCATGTGGCCTTGGAAACATCATTTCATTTTCTGGTGCTTCCATTTACTCATCTGAAAGACAGAAAGAATAACTCTGCCCTCTACATGGCCCCAACATTTTTACAATTAACGAGGTTACTAATATGCAGATTTGTTAGAAAAAATACATACATACACACACACACACATAGATAGGTAGATAGATGCATTGTTACGCAGGTTCCAACACATGGGACATGAACAATCAATAATTTATTGATTAAATATCTGGAAGCTAATCCTATGATTTGAGGATGACAAAATTACCTTTCAAATGGATGACTATTACTTTTTTTATATAATGGATAAAATTCACATCCCACTGAATTTTAGTGAAGGCACATTTGCTTGACTGAAAGATCACCAAAGCAGAGAACTCCGGAGATGAGGTCATCAGAGGCTCTGTAATACCATTATCAATTTAGAGAGGTTACTGGGGAAGAACTGTGAGAGGATTTGAATCAGGAAATCTGTGCAGGGTAGTTCTAACCAGGAAAAGTGAAGGTGAAACCATCCCAGGCTCATCAGGGATTTGCAAAGAGAGAAGTCCTGCAAGAGCTTTCTAACCAGGGATGTTCTGCATGCTAGTTTTCTACCTGGGCACAGGACTGACTGATCAGGGACACCTCAGGAAAGTTCTGCAACCCTGAGACCCAGGTAAATGTAAACTTATTCATTGCACTCTTCATTATCTTTGTGACAAATTAGTGTTTGGCTTAATTTTCTATCTTTCACTGATTCTAAGAGCTAAGAGTCTGATTAAGGCAATTCAAAGGGGGGTGGGGCTCGGAAAAAAATTTTAATGCTTTAGTCGGAACAGCAGCAAGTCTTTAACTCTGAAATTTGTAAGAACCACCTGAAAGCTAGTTTAAAATGGGCCCCACAGCCGAGATCCTGACTCCAGAGCTCTGGATGGGGCCCAGGAATCTCCATTTTTAACGGACACTTCCAGGTGATTCTGTCCAGGTGCTCCATAGATGGTACCCTGAGAAATCCCAGTCAAGAAGCCCCGTTTCAGAGTGCCTGGGTGGCTCAGTCAGTTAAGCGTCTGCCTTCGGCTCAGGTCATGATCCCAGGGTCCTGGGATAGAATCCCACGTCGGGCTCCCTGCTCAGTGGGGAGCCTGCTTCTCCCTCTCCTCCCCATCTGTGTGCTCTATCTCCGTCACTGTCTCTCTCTCAAATAAATAAAATCTTGAAAAAAAATAAAAAGAAGCCCCTTTTCTTTCAGGTTCCAGATTCTAGAGGGCCACTGATTTTTATCCAGTGGGGTGGGGCAAGAAGTAGGTTAAGCTCAGAATGGGGAGCAAATTGCCCTAAACATATAGACTGGAAGGAAGTCAGACTCAGCAAAACAGAGTAGCCAATAGTTTGGGCATCAGACAGTTGGTGGAGGTCAGGATCAAAAGACCTCAACCAGCAGGGCACAGAACACAGCCAAGCACTGGATGTTTGACATGCAATTTCTCTGATTCTCACTATAGGAAGAAAGGTTGCTAGTGTCTCCATTTCACTATTGAGATAGAAGGAGTTTACCCCCTTGCTATTCCTGCCATACCATGGCCTGGCCCAGGGAATGCTGCAGCAGTTCCCAGGGTCCCCTCAACAGAGCATCAGGACCCTCACATAAGTTCTTTCCTAGACCAACTATTGCCTCTCTAGTCTCCATCCCCTCTGCTTCCCCTGTCTGGGAGACTCAGATCAAAGGACTCAACTCAAACATCTCTTTTCTTGTAAGACTCCAAATGAGAACTAATAGTTGTTGAGATTTTTAAGTATTTTTTTTAACAACTAATCATGGACTAGGCATGTTGCAAAGATACCTTATATGATAGAATGATTGCACAAGCTAGGAATCATCTAGAGCAGGAACTGGCCCAATACAGCCCCCAGGCCAACCAGACAATCACCTGTTTTTGTAAATAAAGTTTTATTGGAACACAGCCACACCTATGTGTTTACATATTGTCTTTGGCTAGAGCCAAATAAACTATATGGACTGCAAAGCTGAATATTTACTACCTGTCTCTTTACGGAAAAAGTTTGCTGACCCTAGTCTAGAAAGATGAGTAACACACCTAAAACAATTCAGCACGCATTTTGAATCCTTCCTAAAAAAAATAATTTGAAGCCAAGCTCTCTGACTCCTGAACTAATGCACAATCATGTTTCCACTCTTTCTACTCTTGGCATCTTGTCTGTATCTCATTCAAAGCATTTGTCATCATTTTATTCATAAAGAGGTCATTTACTTAATCAACTAATTTTTAATGAATTCCTACAAATAAGATTGGGTTCATGACTTCCGGGATGTAACTACTAGAGCAATGACCCTCCAACTTTTTGGATTATTAATCCCTATCAGTAAAACAACTTTTGAACACACAATCACAATATAGGCATATTTATTAATCATGAAGTATATATGTGTGCCATTGTACCAACATATTAGGCAAATTATAAGGCTCACCAAAAAACAGAAATGGGAGTTCTATTTTATTCTTCCCATATCCAACTCTGGAAACCACTGGACTAGAATGTTTATAAGAGGTTGTAGAAAGTGCTAAGAAGAAAAGTGAACATGGCTGAGAGAGAAAAGAGGGACCAAATGCAAGAAGGGGATATTAGAGGAAGGACATTTGATCTGAGTCTTGAAAAAAAAGAGCAGGAGATCATCAGGCAAAGAAAGGGGAGAAGGCATTCTATACAGGGAAGACAGCTTGTCCAAAGACACAGAGGTGAGAGACAGCATACTGTGTTCAGATAAATGGGGTATTGTTATTTATAAAAGAGGGACAGAAGAAGATGAAGCAGGTCAATGTGATTGAAACCAGACTCCGAAGGCCCTTGTGTGTCAGGTTAACTCTGAAGTATATCCAGAAAGCAAAGAGGACATATTTAAGCACAAGACTAGCATTATTAGGTTTCTGTTAGAAAGATCTCTCTGGGGGCACCTGGTTAAGCTTCTGCCTTGGGCTCAGGTCATGATCTCCAAGGTCCTGGGATTAAGCCCTGCATGGGGCTTCCTGCTCAGCAAGGAGTCTACTTCTCTCTCTCTCTCTCTCTCTCTTTCTCTCTGCCCCTCCTCCCTGCTCATTTTTTTTTTTCTCTCTCTCTCAGGTAAATAAAATCTTAAAAAAGAAAAGAAAAGATCCCTCCGGAAGGTGGGTGAAGAAAGGATTAAAGGGGGAGACTAAAGGCAGGAAGGTTAGTCCACAGTATCTACTGAGAACTTGTTTGTTCCGGTTATATAATCACAACTCCCTTTTAATTGAGAACTCCTCAAAAGCAATGGCAGCCATATTCATCCTTTGTTCTCTCCTCTACGCCCAACATTGAGCTGATATATAGAAGCTAATGACTATTTGTTCAATTACACTGAATTGACACTTTCCCCCATTAGAAGAATGATAATCCCCAGAGTGATTATTTTTGCTGCCTCTGGAAAACCATCATGGCCCCAGGCTCTGTGCATGAGATGGAGAGATAAAGGACTTGAGGAGACAGGACTCCACAGCAGAGGATCACAGACCTCACATGACCAGCACCTGGGCTGACTTGGCACTTAGAGAATTGCTGAGGACGCATGTCAGACCAGCCTGGTTGAGCCTACATCTCCAGGCTGTGGTTCAGTGAATCAGTGGGTACCAGTCATGCCCTGGGCAGTGTGGGGAGGCTGTCTGCTGATGACTGCTCAATGGCGAAGCAACTAATCAGGCACATGGATAAAGACTGAAATGGAACGCCTTCTGCCAGGGAAGTCAGGAGGGAACTCAGCAGCACTGGGCTGTCAGAATCAGAAATTCAAGAAGTGGCTCTTCAGCCTCCACCTCTTTCTAGTTGAGCATTAAGGAGTAAAAGGTTTGCCAAGGGCCATAGAAAATGAGTTCCTCTAGAAGGAGAAATCAGACTTGAATGGAAAAAACCACCCATGTGGCTTGACTTAAGGGCCCCATTGAGGGCATTCAGGGAAACTCAGAGTAGAAAGAGCAAAAAATAAAATGAAATAAAGTAAAATAAATTAAATTAAATAACCACAACCATATAACCCTGGTTAATCTGCCTCCTGTACCATTAGCTGGTAGTGTAATGAAAATGACACTGAGGTTTGTAGAGAAAATCCTTCAGATACTAAATATATGGAGAGAATTTCAAATATT
The DNA here is from genome assembly GCF_003265705.2 of Callorhinus ursinus. Lineage (NCBI taxonomy): Eukaryota > Metazoa > Chordata > Mammalia > Carnivora > Otariidae > Callorhinus > Callorhinus ursinus. The sequence continues at coordinate 20,873,954 of NW_027397086.1, read as the reverse complement.
CACAGTTTAATGTAACCCATCACAATAATAGCTCAAAGAGAAAAATCATATGCTCATCCCTATAAACGCTGGAGAAGTTGAAAAATTCAAAACCCATTCTTGATTTTTTTTTAAAATACCTAAACATAAGAACAGAGGGCTACCGATTCAACACTAGAAAGTATGTATCTCAACCAAAACCTGTCATGCTTATCAGGAAAACATTAGAGGAAGCATTTCATTAAAGTCAGAAGACAAGGAAGTTCTCTGCCACCACTAATATTTACTTATTTCGAAGCCACTAACTGACACAGTACATAAGACGAAGTACGAAACTTTAAAAGTAGAAAAGATGTAATAAACTTACGAGTACTGCAAATATTATTTGCTTAGAAAGTTCAAGAAAAGCAATCGGCAAATGTTTAGAAACAAGGAGAAAACTCATCAAGGTGGATGGATACAAAATTAATATACTGAAACTTTCATATATGCAAACAATAGTCAATTAGAAGGTATAATAAGAGGGAAAATCCAATTTACAATAGAATCAAAAAGACAAAAGACCTAGGAATAAGCAAGATCTCCATAAAGAAAACTTTGAAATGCTGCTCAGAGACAAAAAGGAAGCACACAAATGGCAGACATGCTGTGTTCTTTGATAAGAACACTCCATATCATCAAAAAATCAGTTCTCTTAAATCAATCTATAAATTTAACACACTTCTAATAAAAATACCAATGGGATTTTTTTTAACCAGGTAAGCATAGACAAGCACATTCTAAAGTTCAGATAGGAAATAAACAAGAGTAATCCAAAAAAAATGTCTGAGGGAAAAGAGAAAGAGAGGAGTAATCAGTGTGGATCAGCCCTACCAGGTATTTAATGTTTTAAAAGCTATGAGAAATTAAAATAGTGTGACATGTGCTCAAGAACAGCTAGATCAATGGAACAGAGTAGCAAGTTCAGAAACAGACATGAATATATGTAGGAACAGAAAGCATTTTAAGTCAATGGGTAGGAGGAGAACTATTTAATAAACCATGTTCCGTCAACGGGGTAGCCATCTGGAAAGAAAAGTAAAGATCTTATACCTAAAGTAAAGGTATAAGATCCATACCTCGCATCTTATATGAAAATAAATTCTAAATATACTAAAGATTTAAACATGAAGGATTACAATGAAAAAATACTAAAGTAAATAGAAGACAAGTGTTCTTTTTGTTTCCAAGTGGGGGACAGGGTGATTCTAAGTATAACAGAACACACACACAAAGTGATAAATGAAACTTCATAAAAACGATTGTGTCTGACGTTTTCAGATGAATGTAAAACAATGTGGGGAAGATGCCTGCAACTTTTATCACAGATACATGACTAATTTCCTTTAATTTATAAAGAACTACCAATCAATAAGAAAGGTGATGAACAAATAGTTCTTGGAGAGGAAATGTGACTGCTTCTTGAACAATCGCTAAGATGTCTCAATATCACCCATAATATAGAATGCAAATTCAAACCACAATGAGATATCATCTATCACCTATCATTTTGGCTAAGGTGGAAACGTTTGAGAATATGTCACGTGGACCAGCATGTGGGGGGAAAAAAAGCATCCCACGTGCGGTCGCTAGGACTTCAGGTTGCCAAAACACCTCCAGAGAATAATGTGGCACTATCCACCAGAACCTTAAATATCGGTCTTTTAATCCAGCCATTCTGCTTCTAAAAATTTATCCTACTTGTTTGAAATGAGATGTTTCACTGCGACATTTTTTTATGCTAGCAAAATTTTGGAAATGATGCCAATCAATAGCAGACGATTTGGTTAAATTATATATGGTTATTTTTAAAGTTGTAGCAGTCCCATCTGTACTAATATAAAATAATTTCTATGATACATTTTCAGGATAAACAAAAAAAAAGTATCCAAAATAATAGACAAAAGAAAACACATGCTTATACATGCCTAAAAGACACACACACATGCGCGCACACAAACAGGTAATAGTGAATACTTCTGGGGCGCCTGGGTGGCTCACTTGGTTAAGCGACTGCCTTCGGCTCAGGTCATGATCCTGGAGTCCCGGGATCGAGTCCCGCATCGGGCTCCCTGCTCGGCAGAGAGTCAGCTTCTCCCTCTGACCCTACCCCCCTCTCATGTGCTCTCTCTCTCTCATTCTCGCTCTCTCAAATAAATAAGTAAGATCTTTAAAAAAAATAGTGAATACTTCTGTGGAAAGGATCAGGGAGGCTAGGAAACAGGGTGGGAGGAAAATTTATTTTTCACTGAGTACTCTTATGTGCCTTTTAAATTTTGTAGCATAAATACCACCTATAAAAAAAAGTGCCAACGTAATTTTTTAAAATATGCACCATCCCCACCACCTCCAGCCCCACCCCCCGCCTCCCCAGTACTGTTCCAAATTTGTCGAGTTGTGAATGGTATGACCAGGCACAGACTCAAAAGGTCTGGAGACTTGGGGTGGGGGGAAGGGACAACCAACTCTGGAGACTAAAGGGGTCTCCACCATAACTCTTAGAGTTTCCCTGCAGTCATGTAACTAAAAATGTGGTCCGTGGACCAGCAGCAGCAGAAGCATCACCTGGGAGCTTATTAGAAATGCAGAATCTCCCACCCCACCCCAGCCCTACTGATTCAAAAACTGCTTTAACAAGAACCCCAGGTGATTTCTGTGCACCTTCAAGTCTGGGAAAGACTCCCCTATGATGCTCCCATCATCACCAGGGAAGGGAAAGAAAGATCGCTTCCTTCTGAATTTGCCTATTTGTTTTTAATAATTACCACATACTGAGCACCAGTAATGTGCCAGAAGGTCACATAAGTAATTAATCATCATTAATCTTCACAGTTCCTCTCTGAGGCACACAGTCTCCCAAGGTGAGGAGCAGGTACCACCAGCAGTGTGAGACAACTCTAGGTAGAACATCGAAATTGCATACCATTTTCTTACAGAGTGAGAATATTACCCCTTTTCAAATCCTTTCAATGCTTTTCATTATTCAAGAAGTCACAGTTTGGTACTAGTGTGTCTTTCACAGCTCTTTAAATCTTTTACAATCCCCCTCTCCTAACTATTTTCCCCCTTACAAATAGAACTCTCTCTTTCAATAACTCAGTTGTTATCATAATGAGCCTAAGCTATCTTCCTGCAGCTCCCACTCATGGATTATACGTTCACCTCTTGGCGAATCCACATCAGAAAATAGCTGAGAAGGGAACTTGCCCAATGAGACATTAAAATGTTCTCCACTGAGAAAATAAAAGGGTTGGTGTTGACACAGAAAAAAGAAGGCAGATTAATAGAAAGAAAAACATAGCTCAAAACCAAAGTCAAGTTTATGTTAGATCATGACTATCAAGTAGCCTTTAAAATCAAAAGTGGAAAAATTTAATAAGTGGCATTAACTGGATAATAAATTGGGAAAATGCACATAAACAATTATTGGAGAGATTAAAATGTGAATAAAACATGAATTAATATGTGTATTGTTTTAGAGAGGGAAGCATATCCTCAAACACAGCACTCAAAGCACAACCTGAAGGATAAAACTTACTTAAATTTTTTAAATTTCTGTACATCCCAACCACCACAAACTTAAATGGTAATTGATGTCTAGGATAAAACTCCTGCAATATATGTGATATCGTAACTATTCATACAATATAAATCTTACAAATCAGTAGGAAAATAAACTCTTTAAGTTTTAAAATGGGCAGAAAAGAGCAAACAAGACCAAATATTAAATACACAAAAAAGTTTATCACTATTAATTAAACACAATGTAAACACTTTGATTATCAACTATAAAATTAGAAAATATTAAACAGGGGCTCCTGGGTGGCTCAGTCGGTTAAGTGTCCGACTGTTGATTTAGGCTCAGGTCATGATCTCAGGGTCATGAGATCAAGCTCCAAATCAGGTTCTGCGCTGGGAGTGGAGCCTGCTTGGGATTCTCTCTCTTCCTCTCCCTCTGCTCCTCCCCACTGCTCATGCATGCACTCTCTCTTTCTCTCAAAAAAAATTATATATATATGTATATATAAAAGAGCATTAAATCTGGAGATGTGAGGATATAGAGAAATGGGTATGATTATATGCTGATAGCAGAAGTTTAAACTCATGATTTTTCTCAAGTGCAATTTGGCTATTTGTATTTTTTAAATTAAAAATATTGTTTGATCTGGCAAATCTACTTCTAGAAATTTAACTTGTGGATATGAAAGTAGGTAGGTAGGCAGGCAGGCAGGCAGGCAGGGAGGGAGGGAGGGAGGGAGGGAGGAAGGCAGGCAGGCAGGCAGGCAGGCAGAGAGGGAAAGAAAGGAAAGGAGGGAGGAAGAGGAAGAGGTGTATGAGAACAAACGTGTACAGGATTTTTACTACTGCACTGTGATGATAAGAAAAACTAAGCAAACTTGAAACAACCTATATTTCAAACACAACAGACTGATTAAGTGACTTAATTGTGATATAACTATACCATAAGAGCATTAGAAACAGTGGGGTATATCTATATGTGCTGATAAGGAAAGATTTCTGGGATATGTCGTGAAAAAAAACAAGGTAGAACACAGCATGAAGAATATGATCTCATTTATGGAAACAAAAAAGAGCTAGTTACAGATATAATATGATTTCATATATACATATATTTATATATAGATTATATATATATATATATCGTCAAAGGATGTCAAAAAAAACTATAAACAATGGTTAATTACAAAGGTGGAAGCCTAGCTCAGGGGAATGGAAAGGAAGACTCATCATTTTATAACTTTCTATAGTGCTTGAATTTCTCCCATTTGTATTTATTACTATGTTTATATATAGGCTCAATTACTAATAGAAAAAATATATATATAGTTTGTGTGTATGTGTGCATATATATATCCTTACATATACCTATATATACACATAGTGTGTGTATATGTGTGTATATATACATAGGTATATATAACAAGACATATAGTGTGTGTGTGTGTGTGTGTGTGTTTGTATGTGTATATATAGGTATATATACAGGTAGACCCCAAAAAGTTAATAGTGATTACCACTCGCTATTGAAACTGTTATTTTATCTTTTCACCTTTCCCTATTTTTCTATGGTTAACATGCATTAATTATGGAGTTAATACACTTTATTTCAAAAATAACATGGGAAAATATGGCATAGTATGTTATAGGACATTATCGTACATTTAAATTTTATATGAATTTTTATTTTTTTAGTATATATTTAAATATGCATAGAAAAATTACTGCAAGGAAATGTAAATAATGGAATTGTATGTTGATGGGTTTAATGGGTGATTTTTATTTTCTTCTCCATATTCCTTGTTAACTACCATTTTCCAGATTCAATATTCACTATTTTATAATCATAAAAATACATGTTTTGAAATAAAGTGAAAAAAGGAATTAACCCAAGTAGATTCAACAGGGTGGAGCAAAACACAAGGAGAAGACTCTTGGCATTAATAGACAAGAGCACATGTCACAGCCTCCTTAGGCACAGCTGACACTAGGTAAAAGTGGGAGGGGAGGTACAGAAGCTAAAGGAGTTCCCATGCTGCATACTCAGAGAGTTCTAGAATCGTGAAACAGGAAGAGATTTTCTGAGTTCCTTAGTTAAGTCCTTCAGCTGAACTCTGATCTTGCAGAGAGGCTTCTGTTGCTCCAGCTACGTGGGAAATGCTGACCCCGTCCTTCACTGGTCAACATCCTTAGGGACAGGAAATGAAAGCTCCCCTGAGGTGGTCCAGTTCCCTGGGTATGTCTTCCAGTCATTCACTTTTCTAATGATATGGAAGTATTAGATATGAACTCAGTCCGTATCTTCACCTTCAAACTCTAGCCCCTCTGCTTCCCCTCCACGGTACTTGTCTCTACTCAGGTGTGGGACAGAGTAGGAAGTTTCTCTGGGATAGCCTTTTCCCTCAACCTAGGACCCTAGGGCAATGATGATCCAAGTGTCTTCTACAGAGGACCATAGCGCCCATGATAGAGCGGTCATTCCCATGACGCCCTGGCTGTGCAGGAAACCACTCAACTTCCTTTGAGTTCCAGCTCAGTTCATATGGGATTGGGACACTCCCCGGTGACCAACCTCACACATTACTCACTCCTGCACAGGTAGGTGGAAGGGAGTTTGCCACCCCAGCATTTCCATGGGCTTTGGCACGCAAGGACATTCCATTAAGCCCAAAGGGCAAACCAGTCCCTTGAGAAATGAGGCAACCAATTTTGAAGGGAACCTATCTGTGTGGGCATGAGAGAGTTAAATTGCAAAATCCCAAAAGGATGCCAAATAGATAATTTTTCACTCCCAGCTTCTACAGCCCAGGGAGACATTTGCAAGTGGGAGATAGGAGGCAACCATTAAAAAAAGACCTTCTGGGTTGTGATGGGAGGATATCCCACGTAGTCCTCAAACCGGAAGTTGGTTTCCCTCCAGTAAAGTCAGGGATATTTGTAATATCCCTCCAATCCTCAAAGTACAAGAAATAAGGAACAAAGAATTTGCATACTGGGAGAATGGCAGGGTTAGTGCTCACCTCCTAAATATAGTTAGTTCACACCAATCTGTGTGGTGGCACACAGAAATAGTTTACAGTGGTTATCCAGCTGGAAGCAGGCTCTGAGTTATTTGGGCAGAAAATTCAGGGTTCAGAGTATCCGTGAGGAACTGGAAGAGGGCCAGAGTGAGGCCCTCCAAAGGTTGGAACTCAGGGCAAGGGCCCTCCTTGTGCAAATCCAAGGGAAATTCTGCTGAAGACTCATTCAAGTATCATCATCTCCTCTGGGAAGCTTACCCAGATTCTCCAAGCTAGGAGCTATCCCTCTCTATTCTCAAAGTACCTTGCAGGTGTATCAAACTCTGCGTTTAGCCCAGTGTATTACAATTATCTGTTCCTAGGTCTCAAGAAGGGAGCATGGACTATACCTTACTCATCACGGTGGAGGCCAGGCCTCCACTGCAGAGCATGGCATAAGGCAAGACCTTAGGCAATGGCCAAGCAGTTGGGAATTCATGATACAGATGATGATGGAAGGAGAGGATATTCACCAGACCCAGACACCAACTCCCTTTACCTCTCCTGCCTAAGAGTTTTACAGGAGACCTTTCGAAGGTAACGTAGCAATTAACATTCTCAATTGAAGTCATCTCTGGTCCTACCTATATACAATTTGTGATTTATTACAAACACATTTTCCACGGAGAAATTGAACTGCTTCATTTCATACTGGAATTCTAGTTCACAAATGATACTTTTGCTCTCTGAATAAAATCACCCTCCAAAAAATAAAATGACACTCTGAGGTCCTGTTGAGGAGAAGAACCTGAAGCGTGAGTGCATGGGGTAATCTCTGAGCAAGCCATACAAATAACACTTCTCATCAACAGGACTTGAACTGAGCTACTTCTGAATAAGTAAGAAGGGCTCTTTCTCCTACTCACATCCCTTATTCCAAAGGACATTCCAAGGCCATGTTGATAGAACCACCTAGGAGAAAGCTCTTCCCTCCAGTAGTGAATGCCTCCACTAAATCTCTGGATGATGACAGAAGTAATTTGCAGATGAGATTAGAGTAACTCTCCTACGGTAGTATGCCTTTTGATTCGTGAAGCAGTGGCTGAATCCTTGGTCTGCTGGATTTTTTTTTTTCATCCTCTGACGATTCACCCAGGGATGTTCTGATGTTGTGCAATAGGTAGATTATAATCGCCTGCACCCAGGGAGCGGCAGAGGAGTGAGCACAGTGAGTCACAGACCACAACAAAGCCCTTCCTGGCATGTCAGGCTCACTTGGCAACCCCAGAGGATGTAAAATTGACAGCAAGACAAGGAGCATCTTTGTTATTTGTCAACAAATTGCGGTGGCCATTGCAGAGTCTTGGCAACCTGACACGGGGAAGCCTTGAGGGAAGGAATGGGGGAATAAGTAAATAAGATGATGGAAATCCCCATTCTCCAGATGACCGACTCTGAGACAAGTGTGTCAACAAGGATTCTTCTTTTGACCCCAATGACCTATTTATTACGTTCAAGGAACTAGGAGGGTAGTCATTTAGTGGTAGTGGGACCCTCAAATAGATATGAATAATCAACTGACCTTGAAAGAAAAAGACTTTAACATCTGGCTCTATTAACTACCAGCTGTGTGACTTTGGGCAAGTCATGTGATATCTGAGCACCTGGTTCCATTTGTCTATAAAATGGGAGTAATATCTATCCAGCCCAACTCATGGGTTGTTATAAATATCAAATAAGATAATGGAAGTAAAACAGTTCGTAGCTACAAAGTTTAGAACAAATTATATTTTTATCATCATTATGTTTGGTACTAAAAGATATTATCCAAAAATCAAATCCAAAGAGATTGGACAGAAGCTGACTTGACTGTATTAGGTTCATAGAAATAAATGCATTTATAAACTAATGTGAAGCCATCAGAATATTCACTGATTGCTATATATTCTATTTCCAACATGAAAAAAAATGATGCAAAAATGTCACTTATAGCCTCCCACAAGGGGCTTAGCATGAGCCCATCCGCACAGTTTCACACCTGTGGTGTAACTAAGCCTTAGGTTCAAATTTTCTTTCAGTCAATATTTACTGAGCACCTACCGCAAGCCAAGCCCTTTGCTGGTCACCGGGCACACAAATACAACCAAGACAGCCATGTTTCCTGATCATGATGGAACAGAGGAGAGACACGAGTAAAGCATCCACGTTACAGGTTTCTGTATGCAAGATATGGACAATGGGAACAAAGAAGAGGGACAGCTCTTTCTGCTTATGAAGTCAGCAAAGCCTCAGAGAAGAGCTGATTCTAGAACCAGGTCTTAAAAGAAAAGCTAAGTGAAATATGTCAGTCAGAGAAAGACAAATACCGTATGATCGCTCATATATAGAATTTAAGAAAGAAAACAAACAAGAAAAGGGGGGGGAAAGAGAGAGATAAACCAAGAAACAGACTCTTAATTATAGAGAACTGATGGTCACCAGAGGGGAGGTGGGTAGGTTAAAAAGGTGGTGGGGTTGGGGATTAAGGAGTGCACTTGTCATGATAAGCACTGGGTGATTAAAGTAAAAACTTAAAAAAAAAAAAAATAGAATCAGAAAGGGGGGGGGGGGAGGAAGGGAGGGAGAGAGGGGGGGAGAGAGAGAGAGAGAGAGAGAGAGAGAGAGAGAGAGAGAGAGAGAGGCTGGCATTTACCAGACAGCTGACAGCTGGGAGGAATACCCACGCGAGGAAGCTGTGAGATCAAATGCTTGAGTGTTCCTGGGGGTACAGGAAAATCATCTGACTACAGGAGGGAAGGGGACAGTGGTAGAGAAAGGTAAAGGGACAGACAAGGATCATATCATGAAAGCCCTAATATGGAACTGACATTTACCCTGTAGGCAGAGGGGAATTCAAGAAACATTTTGAACTTGGAGATGACATGATTAGATTTTCACCTTGGAAAAATCTCTGTTGTGTGCTTGGAATGTGGCATGGAAGGATCCTTCCATGCCGTAAGACAATCCATTCCATTTTCAAAACATCTCTGTTAAAAAGTTGTTTCTTGCTGAGCTAGAGTCTTCCTTCCTGTAGTTTCCATATTAGTTCTGCCTCTTAGGGCCACACAAAGCTGGTTATTTAAAGATAAAAATGGCGTCCTCCCCCAGACTCTCACTCGCGCTCATGCATGCATGCTCACTCTTACTCTCTAACAGAAACATATCAATCACCTTCTTTAATCATTCCTTCCAGGGCATTATTTTGAGTCATTTCATCATCCCTGATAGCTCTCCTTTGAGCAGGGTTACATGGCTTATTCTAGACCAGCATAGACAAGACAGATGCTTCAGCTTTCAGAGTAACCACACAGTAACCACGTAGCACTAATCTGGAAATGCCTGTCGGGTCTCCATCTGTTCACCCAGTCCAGCCCCTCCCCACCTCTATCATATCAGTCTGTGAGTTCATGCTTAGCCTTTCCTAGACTGGGAAGGTTCATCCAGGTTTCCTGCTGCTAATGCCTCTGCCTTTCTCCCACTCCATCCTCCATCTCCATTTTAAAAAGACAGGAAGAGAACTAACATATATTGACCACCTACTATGGGCCAGATGCTGGGAGATGTACAGTTTATGTGACTCATCTCCAAAGTCTCATGCTCGCTCTGCAAGATAGTAACTTGATCAAAGGAAATAAACGATGGAATAGGCATTCATACCCAGGTCTTTCTGAATCCAGAAATTCCCTTCATTGCAATCTAGAGCTGCACTGTTGAATACAAGAGCCATGTGCTACATCTGGCTATTGTACATGTGAAATGTGACTGTTTGAATTGATATGTGATGTGAGGATAAAAATACACACCAGATTTTGAAGGCCTAGTTCAAAAAAATAATGCAAAGTATTTCATTAAAATTTTTATGATTACATGCTAAAATGATAAATTCTTGCTACATCCAAGTAAATAAAATATATTATTAGAAATAGTTTCACCTGTTGTTGTTTTTTTTTAAATGTGGTTACTGGAAATTTTTAACTTATATTTGTGGCTTGCATTGTATTTCTTTTGCATTTCACGGATCTAGAACACTAGAATGAAAAGTCCCAACTCTTTGGAAATTACTCTCCTAGAATAAGAGCACATAATTCAAGGAGTAGTCATTCGTCTAGGCTGGCATCAGATGGGATCAGAACTTCTCGATCAGTGATGAAATCTGAGCTTTGCCTTTCTGTATTCTATTATTTTCTATTTTTCGTTTATTTTTCAAACTTCCCAGAGGCGTGGCATGAGTATAGTTTTAGAAATAAATGAAATAAACTCATATCTCTTGCATCCATAAGTACATGTATCTTGTCATCTAACATGTGTTATAATATGTCACAATATTCCATATAACTTACTATATCTGAATAACACCATGTATGGTCACACTGGGAATCATCCTTAGCAGGGATGACTGAAGCGTTTGAGGAAATAATCCTATATGTGGTATTTTTTGTGTTCTACTGAGTTATTTGGATGCTTTGTAACTTCATCATTGCTGTCATCACATTGCTTTAACCCTCTGGTAAAGAGAACTTTGACTTAAAAACTCAAAATCCCAGTGAAGAAAAATAAAAAGGATAGGAAACCATGTGCTTGATGACTTTCATATTTATTATTTCCAAGAGTAAACCTATTCATGGTGACTTGACAAACCATCAGGTTCTCTGTGAAATCCACATCACCAACCAAAACCTGAAGGATGAAATGCAACAAACGCCAGTCATGGGAGCCTGACTACAGCCTGGGGATCAATACAAGCTGCAACGCAAGCTTTGGAAATGAAAGAGACACAGAATCACCATTATGATGTCAACATATAATACAAATTATCATAAAAACCTTACATCTATAATTACTTTAGAGTGTTAAAAAAAATGCTTTCACTTCCATAATCTAATTCCCAATTTACAGATTTGGAAGTTGAGATGTTACAAATCTGGCAGAACCAGCCCAGCAACACAGCCTGCCTGCTTCCAATTATGTCAGTTGGGACTTGTTCAATTGCAAAGCTTTAACATTAAAAATAAGTTTTTGAGGGGCACCCGGGAGGCTCAGTTGGTTAAGTGTCTGACTCTTGATTTCAGCTCAGGTCATGACCTCAGGGTTGTGAGATCCAGCCCCACATCGGGCTCCACACCCAGCTCAAGATTCTCTCCCTCTCCCTCTCCCCCTTCTCTCTTCCTCCCTCCCTCTCTTAAAAAAAAAAAAAAAAAGTTTTTTTACTTCTGTAACAGAAAAGTCAAGAAATGGTGCTGGATTCAAAGAAGCTGGATGAGGCCAATGATATGACCAAGAACCTGACTTTCTCCATCTTTCCCCTCTGCTTTGTGCAGTCAACTTTGCCTTAAGACCAGCCTCCATCATGGCTGCAAGCCTGCTGTCTGTAATTCCAAGACCCTTGTGTTTCTTCACCCACATCCAGCAAGAAAATTTTTGCCCCAACACTCCTGGAAAAATCCCTAGATTCACTCTGACTGGAATAACTTCAGTTACTTGCCTCCCCAAACCAATTAGAGAGGCCCAGGGAAGAGACGCAGGCAGCTTCTGTGGAACTATATGAAACTCAGTAGGATTTGATTTGAATTTCCCTGATGGCTAATGATGATGAACATTTTCTCATGTGTCTGTTAGCCATTTGTATGTCTTCTTCAGAGAAATGTCTTTTTGTATCTTCTGCCCATTTTTTGACTTGATTATTTGTTTTTTGGGTGTTGAGTTTGAGAAGTTCTTTATAGATCTTGGATACCAGCCCTTTATCTGTAGTGTCATTTGCAAATATCTTCTCCCATTCTGTGGGTTGCCTCTTTGTTTTGTTGACTGTTTCCTTTGCTGTGCAGAAGCTTTTTATCTTGATGAAGTCCCAAAAGTTCATTTTTGCTTTTGTTTCACTAGCTTTTGGAGATGTATCTTGGACCACATTGAGATACCACCTTACACCAGTTAGAATGGCAAAAATGGACAGGGAAAGAAACAACAAATGTTGGAGAGGTTGTGGAGAAAGGGGAACCCTCTGACACTGTTGGTGGGAATGCAAGTTGGTACAGCCACTTTGGAAAACAATGTGGAGGTTCCTCAAAAATTTAAAAATAGAGCTACCCTATGACCCAGCAATTGCACTCCTGGGTATTTACCCCAAAGACACAGATGTAGTGAAAAGAAGGGCCCTATGCACCCCAATGTTCATAGCAGCAATTCCACAATAGCCAAACTGTGGAAAGAGCCGAGATGCCCTTCAACAGATGAATGGATAAAGAAGATGTGGTCCATATATACAATGGAATATGATTCAGCCATCAGAAAGGATGAATACCCAACTTTTACATCAACATGGATGGGACTGGAGGAGATGATGCTAAGTGAAATAAGTCAAGCAGAGAAAGTCAATTATCATATGGTTTCACTTATTTGTGGAACATAAGGAATAGCAGGGAGGACATTAGGAGAAGGAAGGGAAAATGAAGGGGGGGAAATCGGAGGGAGAGATGAACCATGAGAGACGATGGACTCTGAGAAACAAACAGTGCTTTAGAGGGGAGGGGGGATGGGTTAGCCTGGTGATGGGTATTAAGGAGGGTACGAACTGCATGGAACACTGGGTGTTATTTGAAAACAATGGATCATGGATCACCACATCAAAGACTAATGATGTATGGAATATTATGCAGCCATCAAAAGGAATGAGATCTTGCCATTTGCAAGGACGTGGATGGAACTGGAGGGTGTTATGCTGAGTGAAATAAGTCAATCAGAGAAAGACATGTATCATATGACCTCACTGATAGGAGGAATTCTTAATCTCAGGAAACAAACTGAGGGTTGCTGGAGTGGTGGGGGGTGGGAGGGAGGGGGGTGGCTGGGTGATAGACATTGGGGAGGGTATGTGCTATGGCGAGCGCTGTGAATTGTGCAAGACTGTTGAATCACAGATCTGTACTTCTGAAACAAATAATACAATATATGTTTAAAAAAAAAAGAAGAAGATAGCAGGAGGGGAAGAATGAAGGGGAGTAAGTCGGAGGGCGAGACGAACCATGAGAGACGATGGACTCTGAAAAACAAACTGAGGGTTCTAGAGGGGAGGGGGGTGGGGGGATGGGTTAGCCTGGTGATGGGTATTAAAGAGGGCACAGTCTGCGTGGAGCACAAACAATGAATCATGAACACTACATCAAAAACTAATGATGTAATGTATGGTGATTAACATAACAATAAAAAATTATTAAAAAAACTAATGATGTATTGTATGGTGACTAACATAATAAAATTAAAAAATAAATAAGTAAATAAATAAATACATAAATATATAAATAAAATCCTACAGTACATTACTAACTTTTGTTTAAACAGTCAATTATCATGTTTATTTCTACTTACGATGTCAATTTCCAATTGAGATGTTATAAAGTATTTTGATTTTGTCAGGTTTTCTTTATAATTTTAGTAATTTCTGATATATGGGTGTGTGTGTGTGTGTAAATTTTCTAATTTAAGGCTGTAGCTTTTTGTAACCTATAGGTTCGTGGGAAGCATATCTCCATTTGTACCATACCTTTCTTTAATAAGAAAATAAGCCTCTTTGTTCAATGCTTTCATTCTTGAACTTTATATTGAATAAAATTTTACTTTTTCTTTATTATTATCTTTTGTGTGTTTTTAAGGGCATGAAATTGAAATTCTTGTCCCTGTCTATTAAAATGATAGTAATTTTACATTATTTGCATTACATATTTTTGGGGGGTATAATATCTACATTCTATTTGTCAATTAAAGTTATTAATGGTTCTTCAGACTTACTGGCCTTAGACTTAGCATTTGCCACCAGCTATTCATACCTTTACTTACTTGTTTATGAATTCTTTGTTTTCAACCCACTTTACTGAGGTAGAATTTATATACAGTTCAATTTGCCCATTTGAAGTTTGATAGATTTTAGCAGTTGTACACGGTCTTCTGACCACCATCAAAATCAATTTTCTTGTGCCCCTGTGCAACTAGAAAATATCCTCCTGTTCCCAGCATAGGCAACCACACCCTCTATTTTCTGTCTCTATAGTTTTGCCTCTTTTGTAATTTCATATAAACTGAATCATCCAGTATGTATTATTTTGTGTTTCTCCTTTTACTTAGTGTAATATTTTTGTGTGTATTTTGTTTGTTTTTATTGCTACATAGTATTCCATACTATAAATATACCATAATTTGTTAATCTACTCACCAGTCGATCAGCATTTGAATTGTTTCATTTTGAGCCTTCATGAATAAAGCTGCTATAAATATTCACGTGAAAAAAAAGAAAAAAACCCAGTAGGAAATCAGGAGCTCGTGAGAAGAAAGGAAGAGACAACAGATGCTGGAGAAGCAAAGCAACAAATGCCCACTACCCTAGTCTAGGGCTTTTCCCATTCATGCACAGTGGTAAGGAAGATAAAAAGGAGGTTAAGTGAATGGTAAACGCAGATGTCCCGATATATTTTGTAGCACTGGAGACGAACTGGAGAGTCTGTGTATATATGGGGATTTTCCTCCTATTAGGTGTGCTAAGCTGAGTAGGCTAAAAGTTACTTAAAAGATTTGCTCCCTAAAGCACTTACTTATCCTGCGTTCCTGAAGCAAAAGGAGACCAAAAGACACATGTCAACATTAAAATTTGTCCAACAATTGCACAAGAGACAATGCTCTTTCCCCTGCTCCATATGCATAATCAGAACTAGGTGATGGTGGTGTCTGGACTAGAGACCACACTAATGACTAACAGGCTGACTACCTCCTGGTACTAGAATCAAATGTCTTACACATTCAGTTACTGCTCACAACACACTCTAGGAAGTAGGTACTAATAATTACTATCCCTAATTTCACAGATGAGGAAACCGAAAATCAGAGAAGTTAAGTGATTTATCCAAGCTTACTCTGGATAGAAATCCAGCTCCATTTCAAAGTCTTAAATATTGTGCCATTCTGTCTTAAGTGAACAATTACAAATTTTGCTTCTCTGGCTCTCTTGGAGACTTGTGCCATTTGCAGGCAGGTTCTTGCAAAGCAAAATCCTTCTTTCATCACAATGCACCCCTTATTTTAAAAAGGGAGGGGCATCCAAAGAGTCCCTAGAATCCTTCTTCAGACTCTTTTGATGTTTTGATATTTTCAAGAAAGTAGGGTTCTGGGGTCCCAGAGACCTGTGTTTAAATCCTGACTTTGCTACTTACCAGCTGTTTGACTTAACAAGCCAGTTAACCCTTGTGAGCCCCACCTTCTTGATCTGTAAGATGTAGATACAACCTGCCCCCTGGATTGTGTGAGACATAAACAGGGTCATAGGCTGGAACACAGAAATTAGCTGCTTTTCCCTCCTCTCCCATTAAGGAGAGGGAGCTCAGAACACATTTGCAGGGTCTTCTTTTTCCATATGTATTCCTTTCCAGAACTCTTGGTAACCATATACACCAAATAGGACAATTTCATTTAAAAGTCTTCACTCTTCCTTATAGAAGTCTTAAAAATCTTTTTTCCTATTGCTAGAATGGTAGAGAAAAAAAAAAAAAGAAAACTTATGTTTTCATTGAGCCCCGTGGACTTGTTTTTAAAAGATTCACATGCTGTTTTGTGGAAATGGGAGTATAGCCCATGTAAAGGGGGTCTTTTAGAGTGAAAGGAAAGGCCAGTGGCCAACTCAGGCCTTAATGAGTTAGCTTAAGTATGTAAGCTAATTAGTAAGTTCAAGTTTCCAGGGAAAGAAGCTAAGATAAAGAGAGGTAGCCAGGTGGTTTAAAAATGCCTCTGGAAAAAGCACATCATTGGGAAATCATGCTGTTGATAGACCTTAATCACTTTCTCTTCTAGTTTCTGCCAAATTTTGGAGAATAGAAGATAATTTCATTTTGTTATATTTTGTTTGGCTATGTTTCCCCTGAGCTAAGATGTGGGAAGAAATCGGGCAGCTAGTTAATCAGATCCTTGAGCATTAGTAACTAGGGAAGCCCATGGATGTCAAAGGAGAAAACACTTCTAATAAAATACAAGCGTGTCGCATGTGGTCACCCCTTGAGCTGACACCTCAGTCCACTTGGTGGCAGCTTCCCCAAATTTCAACCAAGAGTGTATGATAGGGAATGAACAGACCTTCCCAGAAAGTATGAGCATCATAGTAAGCCCTCAGGAAGTGGACCAGAAGAGTAGAGCTCACACGCCTGTGTTATACACACTGAGTGGTACACGTGGCTGAAGCTGGGTCTGTGTGGTGGGCCTTGATGTGGTGCCAACATGAAAATACTTATGCAACAAGGGCAGAACTGAAGAGCAGTTTAGAAACTAGCATTCTTCTGGAGAATTTATTAAGTGGGAAATGTGCAAGTAAGAAGTCTTAATACAAGAGAATAGGCTAGTAAAAGCATGCCCATTTTGGAATTCAGTTACTAAATTGAACCATATGAAATTGCGATTTTGTAGGTTAAAAATGGTTCACAATTGGCAATTTCCTGTGGCTTGATTGAATATCATTTAAGCATTTTATAAAAGGGAAGATGATGGACACTAACTGCCCCGTTTTGACGACTATTATGTGTCAGGAACCATGTTAAGTGAAAAAATACACAAACATATAACATATATATGTTATTTAATTTAATGATTATCGCAACTCTTTAAGATTAGTATTATTATATTCCTTTTCAGAAGAGGAAGCTAAGGAGCACAGGAGGAGAAATAACTTGCTTAAGGTCATACAGAGTTGGGATGCAGACAATCTCTGGGGCCATGTTGCCAAAACCAATGGTCAATTCTCCATAGTGATGGACACAACAAATCATTCCCTCCTCCTCGAAACAGTTTCTTCTTTTGGTGTCTCTGCTACCTCCTAATCTCACCGGCCACATACGAGCTGGAATCTCCTCATCTTCCCAACCTGTATACATGCCGTGGGTCCAGGACTTCAGCCTCAGACCTACTCTCTTCTTTATTCATATACTCACTTCCTAGATTATTGTATTCTGTCCTTGATTTTTTAAATACCAATTACTTACTGATGATTCCCAAATTTTATCTCCAGGCCCAACCTCTCTACTCTGAACTCCAGACTAGTACATCTAACCAACCACTTGCCTTCTTCACTTGGAAGTTCAATAAGCAACTTGAACCCAATGGTCAAGTATTGAACCCTGATCTGCACACCCACCCCTCAAAACACTAATCCTTCATCTGCCTTCCTAACCTTAAAAAGAACAGTTCTGTGCCTCTCTCCACAAAGGCCAAAACAACCAGAGAGGAGGTATTTTTTACTCTACTTCTCTCATAGCTCACATCTAATCAATCCATCAGCAGATCCTGAAGTTCCTCCCTTCAGATTAAATGCTGAATTGGAACACATCTCATGAGCCCACTATACTCTAATCCAAGTCACTATCATCTCTCACTGGACTTTTACAAAAGCCTCCTAACTGGTCTGTTTCCACCTTCATCACTCTATAGTCTGAACTCTCTCTGATCGCAGTCAAAGTGATCTTTGCAAAACATAAATTAGGTCATGACATTCTTCATTCAAAACCCTTCAGTGGCTTCTTATTGTATTCAGAAAAACACAGTCCAAAGCCTTCCCCATGGCTTGCAAGGATCTGACCCATTACTGCTTTTCCAATCTCTTCTGTGATGGATGAAAACTGGCCCCCTCTCATTGAGAGGTGGAATCTATTGTCTCTCCCCTTGAATCAGAGTACAGTATGACCAAGAGTATGACGGAAGGGATCCCATGGCAGTCCCAGGGCCAGTCTTTAAGAGGACTAGTAGCTTTGACTGGCATGCAAGGCATCTGGGAGTCCTCAGCCACCATGTTAGAGGTTCAGTGCCCCCCAAGCCACGAGGCTGTTCAAAACCCAGACAACATGATAGCAACAAGGCCCTGGGTAAGCACTCCAGTCAACAACTGCAACCGAGATCCTGCAGCCATGTAACCAAGCCATCTTATTCTCCCAGTGCTGTCAAGCCTTCAGATGTGCCCATCCCCAAATGCTGTTTGAGTATAACCACATGAACGACTCTAAGGAAAAAACACTCAGCCCAGCCCAACCTACAGAATGATCATAGATACTCATGATTGTTTTAATCCACTGTTATAGTTTGCTACACAGTCATGACTATCTGGAACATCATTTCCTACCATTCTCTCCCTTGTTCTCTCCACTCCAGCCACACAGACCCACGCGCTATTCCTCTAACATGCCAGACACATTACTACCTCCAGGTCTTCATACCCGCTTTTTCTGTATGTGGCATGCACTTCCCTTGGAGATCCACATGGATTCATTCAAGGCTCTGCTCAAACATCAGAGAGAGCTTCCCTGGTGAATTTATGTAAAATAGCACCCCAACGCTCTTTTATCAAGATTTTTCTTCTAAGCACTTATCACCACCTAACATATTTTAGACTCATTTGTTATTTGTCTCCCACTAACAAAATGAAAAATTTGCAAGAGCAGTGATATTGCCCATTTTCATTTATAGCTCTTTCTCTATTACCTGGAGCAGTGCCTGGTATATCCTAGGTGTTTAATATACATTGGTTAAATGAATAAGTTAGATTCCACAGCTCAAGTACTTCCCCTGCATTACACTAGTATGCAGAGGAAAGAACAGGAGAAAAGAAGAAGATGTAGGTCAGGGAAGAGAAAGAGCCAATTACACAAAGAAGGTCTGTTTCTTCTTTCCAAATCCTGACCAAACAAACTTCCCTCCTCCTTTTGGGCCTTTGCTACTGGGACTATTATAAATTTCTGTCCATTGCCTCAGGTAATCTGAGGTGAAAATGTCACCACGTATAAATAGGAGTTGCTATGTCGCATGTCACACACAGTCCAAATTCAAGTGCATGTTTACTATATATTCATAGAGACAAATACAGATTCTCAGCCGGTGTTGGAGAGGCAGTTTATGGGAGAGAAACAGACAGAAAGTTCAGCTTCAGGGTCTGTCACCAATAAGACCTCCACAAAGGATGATGTTCTAATACTTTCAAAAAAGTATCAGTGTTCTGGGGTCTCCTGTGTTCAAATCCTGACTTTGCTACTTACTAGCCATTTGACCTTTAACAAACAACCTTGTGAGCCTCACCTTTTTTATTTGTAAAGCATAACCAATGTGGCCTAAAAGATAAAAGCACAGGTTTTATAATTACACTGACCAGAGTTCCAGTCCCAGCCCAAACTCTTCCTTAACTACTCAATTTCTTAAGTTTTCTCTTTGGTGAATGGGAATAATACATTTTTAGAAGGCTGATGTGAGGATTCTATGAGATCAGGAAGGTAACATAATGGCAGCTAGCATTTATGGAACATTTAGTTACCATTATGTTACTTTCCTGATCTCATAAAAATCCTGTTCTAAGCAACACCAATCTTATTAGGTAGGTACTAATACTATCCCTTGCCCAAAAATCACAGAGCTAACAAGCACACATGGAGTGCGATTTAAACACAGGCAGTCTTAACTCCAGAGCCAAGCCCTTAAGCACTCCATTCTGCTGTTGCTTCTCCGGATGCTTAGAGCAATATCTAGCATATGTAACATTCTTTAAAAAAGTAGTTACTATATTAACTACTGCTAAGGCTATGTGTCATCATCATGATCCTCATGATCATCATTTCTATTATCATGTTAATGTCTCCTCACTATTTTCTTGTCCATAGGAGAAAATTCCAGACTCCTGCATCTGAAAAGCCTGAAGTTGACAGTATGTCCCTACCTATTCAGTTATAAACCCAGAAACTGAGCAGAACTCCTCAGTGACCCTGATTACGAGCAAATGGGTCAGGCAGAGGGCTAAAAGCAGAGCTATTGCAGTGATGTGTTGGCAGTGGGTCCTATTAGCTCCATGGAGCCAACTGTGCACATCTCTTCCCAACTCTGTAATTACCTTGGTAGCTGGAAACTGGCATGATGGGAATGTTCACACCACAGAAGTCAGCAAACTCAAGAAATCAAGGCTTTGTCTTTCCCCACAGAGAGTTGGTTGTTAAACAGTTGCCTGCACATCACTGCTTTAAAGTCAGGCAGGCAGGCATGAGTTTGAATCCACATGCAATCAAGTGGGATCTCAAGAAAGATCTTCCTCACATCTGTCACAAAAAGGATATCTCCCTACTGGATTGTTGTAAAGAGTAAATAAAATACTATTTGTAAAGTTCTGAGAAGTACATATGGTACTTAGTAGGCATCCCCTAAGTGATAGCGGTTATATTAGTTTTATTATGTGCATTGCATTAAATAAAAGTAGATGGTGAAGACCATGGTATAAATAAGAATACAGAAGCACCAGCTTAGCCAACCCATACTTGACCAAAGTTGGTTTCACCCTTCCAGAAACTATCCTAGTCATATCCCAATTCAAAAGATCTGAACTTAAGTGCTTCCTACTCTCTGCTCAAGTAATACATTCCCATTTGGATCCATTTCTCACATTACAAGCCCCTGCCCGTACCATTCAGCCAGGGTCAGGGTGAACCTTACCTAATTAGTAGTGGCATAATCAAAACAAATATTGTTTCATTTCCCCATGGCATGATTAATTCCCATATGTATTCAAGGTTGGGCCTGCTCTTGATGAGTAACCAGAGAGAAAATCACAAAATCACTTGTGCTGGAAAATAATTGTGGGCTCCTCTTATCGATAACACTTTGCAGACGGAGAGACTGAGTAGGTAGGTGACTTGCCCTCTAGAAATATGTGGCTCTACATCATAAATTTTTTGTAATTTGTAAGAGGCAAATAATGCAAAGGAGAAGCCAAAGACTTAGTGATCCCTTCTACTCAATCACCGAGGCCTACCCAACCACCCCTCCACTGCCGCAGCTGGATTTCAGTGTATCAAATTATACATCATAGAAATTTAAAGAATTTAATGACATCATTTATTCTCTAGCGGACCTACTGCATTTTATTGAATTCAAGAGTTTCAGATCTGGAAGGACCAAGCCTACTGCCCAGCACATTCTTTGAAAACATTAAGAGCTATGTAAATTGAAGGACACCCAACTGCTCTGAATGCTTATAAACTCTCAAGATGTCCAAGCCTTATCACACTGCAGCTCCCTCTTAGAGAGGATCATAAGTATTAGCATATGAGGGGCTCTGAGAAGCCCCACGTTTCAGACATCTTTTAAAATTCTTTATTAGGGGCGCCTGGGTGGCTCAGCTGGTTAAGCATTTGCCTTCAGCTCAGGTCATGATCTCTGGGTCCTGGGACTGAGCCCTGCATCAGGCTCCCTGTTCAGCGGGGAGTCTGCTTCTCCCTCTGCCCCTCCCCCTACTCATGCGCACCATGCACGCTCTCTCTCAAATAAATAAAAATCTTTTAAAAAAATAAAATTCTTTATTAACCAAATGTTTATTTTTAATTAGCCCAATGTTTTCCAAGTTTTGGTTTTGTTTTAACAGAACTCCTTTTGTGCTGGATATCTTAAATCTTAGAGAATATCCAACATAAGGCCAGTTTGATAAAAGCTAATCTAGTCTATCCTTTCAAGTTTAGAGAAGAAACTGAGTTTCCAGGTAAAGATCCAGCTCTTCCACCTCCCACTTCTTGCCACTGCCACTCCTTACCGACCCCCCTCCTCAGTATGCACATAGGATAGGTCTGGGCCGGTGACTTCCCTGGGGACCTTCTCTAGCCGACCAGTGAATGAACAAGTGAGTGGATGAATGGGTAGATGATAAAAGGATGGAGTGGATAAAGAAGTGAAAGAGTAAAAGAACAAGTAAAGAATAAGGAAAATTAACGAGGAAGTATGGAAATAAATGAGAAGCTTGGCCCTCAGTCGTGCCATGGTTCAAATAGCAATGGCTTCCCCTAGCAAATGGCACCATA
Organism: Callorhinus ursinus; assembly: GCF_003265705.2. NCBI lineage: Eukaryota > Metazoa > Chordata > Mammalia > Carnivora > Otariidae > Callorhinus > Callorhinus ursinus. The sequence continues at coordinate 20,851,543 of NW_027397086.1, read as the reverse complement.
TCTTGTTATCACTCACAGGCAATGCATAAGAACATATCTATACCTTCCTGCTTTTCTTTCTACAGATGAAGTATGAAGGAGCTTGAATTTTACCCTGACAATGAAGAGACAAAGAAGAATGTAAACAGGAGACGAACATGGTCCTATCTTATGTTTTGGAAATACCACTCATGGGGAAATAGTTTGGTGGGAGCTTCTTGTGTGACCCTCTCCAGGGGAATTTGGAATAAGTCATTTACTGGTCTTTCCCTCTCCTTCATCATCCATACCAAAAGAAGCCATTAGAAAATCTTGAAAAGCAGTGACAAAATTATAATTATCTGAGCAGAATGGAGTTTACTTCTGCTATTCCTTTGACTAATCCTCATCTCTTCCTGGCTTTGAAACATAACAGAAGTGGTAATATTGGAGACATCCACCATTTGACTTACTTTTATAGGACTTTAAATGAGATGAAGACAGTATTGGAGAGCTTTTGGGAAATAAACCCTGGGAGCATGATTTACTAAAATTGACTAACTAGATCCCTGACTCATCCTTAGTGGATGCTCAATACTGAATCTGAATACTGACAATTTTAAAAGACCATTTTATGACCTAAAAAAAAAAAAAAGTAATTGACAGAAAATGAAAAAAAAAGTTATGTTTATTAGTATGTGATGTGGGGCATGTTAGCGACAGATTCAAAGTTGTCTGGTGCCCTGCACAGTGCCTGGCACATAAGAGGTACTCAAAAGGGGCGCCTGGGTCGCTCAGCTGGTTGAGCGTCCAACTCTTGATTTTGACTCAGGTTGTGATCTCAGGGCCGTGAGACTGTGCCCTGCAATGGGCTCTGGGCTTAGCACTGAGTCTGCTTGTCCCTTCCCAACCCCCCCACCCCGGACACCCGCCCCCCTACTCAGTGCCTCTCTATCTAAAATAAATAAAATCTTAAAAAAAAAAAAAAGGCACTCAACAAATAATAATTGACTAATCAATGCGGAGTTTATAAAGGAAGCAGATTCATTTATGTACTTAGGAAGTGTATACTAAATGCCAGCTATGTGCTAGCACATGTTCTGAGTCCTGGGGATACAGCAGCAAATATACAAAGTCCCTACCTTCATGAAACTTCCAATTAAGTCAGGTATGATAAAATCCCAGAATGATAGAGTCAGAAATTATCTTATAGATCTTACAGTTCAACTCTCTTGTTGTTTAGATAGGGAAATTCAGATCCAGAGGGAAGAAAGAAATTCCCCCCAATGTCACAAAACAAGCTAGTAGCAAAGATGGAATTTAAACTCTGATTTCCTGACCATAAATTTAGTGTTTACCCACTCACAGCAGCCCACCTAAGTTAAGGTGGTTCCAGAATGTCTTATATCATGATCTTAAAGAGAAGCCATGGTGCCATAAATCACTGTTAATTCATAGACATAAATACTACAGTCCTGACCCCAGTTTAGCATCTAAAAATACTTAAGAATCTCAGGTCTTGGGGCACCTGGATAGCTCAGTTGGTTAAGCCTCTGCCTTCAGGTCAGGTCATGATCCCAGAGATCAAGCCCTACGTTGGGCTCCCTACTCAGCAGGGACTCTGCTTCTCCCCTTCCCTCTGCCTCTCCTCCCCACTTATGCTCGCTCTCTCTCTCTCTCTCTCGCTCTGCATTCTCTCTCTCAAATAAAATAAAATAAAATAAAATAAAATAAAATAAAAAAGAATCTCAGGTCTTGGCCAGTGTTTCTGACTTACTGAATAGATTAATTACTACTACTTTAAGAAACCAAACTCAATTAACCAGAGTTCAGGGATTACAAAAATTAGCACAGATGTGCAGAGGACTGCCATTTTGTGTTCTTTTCAAAAAGGTGACCAGAAAATAGGAAGTAGATAAGGGCATGGGTTTTGGAATAAAAGTTTTAAATCCCAATTCTGCCTCCTATTAGTTGTATAACCATAGGAAACTCACACTCAACAAGTAAACTTACACTCAATTTCCCCACTTGTAAAATGAATCCTCGTAGAACTTTTACAGGAGTTCTATGAAATAATATATGTAGAGTATAATAAGGGCTTAAAAAGTGGTCATTCCTTACACCTCCCCACACCTCTTCTTCTGGTCGCCAATTTCCCTTTTTAAGACCTGTCAATGAACTAGAAAATGTTCAAACACTTAGTTGTGTTTTATATTATAAAAAATATAATAACCTTAATAAGTCTGAGGAAAATGCCCCTAAATTCATGGTGTGCACAACAGGCCTGGAATTTGGATTCTTTCATTTGGTGGAGTTTTCATATTTTCAGCATTTGGTCAGACTTAAATTCCAAGGGGACTACCTCGTCTGATACTTTGGCACTTTCCCTAGTCACGGTTGGAAGCCAGAAGTATAGAAACGAGTAAAATGGAAAAATAATGAAAAACAAAAGTCAATCAAATCTGTTCTTTTCACTTTTTCTTTTTGCTTGAGTAGGGTTTAAAAAAGAAAAAAGCAAATCTGTTTGACTTTCAGTCAAAGCTTGGGATCAAGTTTTAGTTCTGCAAACCTTTTTCCCATGCTTTCATTTAGTAGGGATTCCTCCTACCCCATGCTGGCCACATTTTTGAAACCCAAGAGCTCCTTTGGCAGGTAATGTCTTATCAAGACCAATGACTCTCATGACTGATTCTCTGGTTACATTCTCTGGAAGGATATATGCATACAGGTCTTGCTGGAGCTGAGAGAAAACAAAGCTTTTTGTCATGTGCTTCAACGTTGATATCAACCCCATCGTGTGAAAGAGGCAGCCATCTGAATCTACACTGCAATTAGCATCAGGATTTTTTAACATCCCTCAAAGAGTGTATCTGCAGCTTAACCCCTTTCCCACTTAGCAGAGGAGGCCAGCCCTTCCCATCATCCCCATATCCCTCCCCCTCCACCATGCCTGAAGGAAATCACATTTTCTTTTTGGCAGAATCAAAGGCACAGAAGAGATGTTAATGAGGGAGCTGGACATGCACACGAGTCCCAGCACTTATGTGCTCCAGAAAACGAACTGATAAAACTCTGATAGGGATGCCTGCTCACTGTGGAAGTCATCAGGGGTTGACATTAACAAGGGAATAGTAATTAACCGAAATTTAGGGAAAGTAAAAAAAAAAAGATACTAAGAGCATCAGTTGAAAGTTGGGGAGAGGAGGGGTATCCACTCTTGGTTGGGCTCTAACTCTTGTCTACCTTGTAAAGGTCTCTTCCCCACCTGGACCTGAGTTGTCTCTGGAAAATGAGGGAGCATTGGGCCAGATGGGCTCTAGGGGCCCCCCCTGGATCTGATACTCTGGGAGTGGATGAAACAACATGACGTCCACCGCAGGACTCTGGGAACTGGGCAGTGCTGACGAGTCAGATGGTGCCAAAAGACCATCCATGTGGAGATCATCAGTGATAGTGGATGGGCCAAGAAGTAACAGTATACCTCCCCACTTTGCATAATAGCAAGAAAGGAGAACAGGAGGCATTGGAGCCACTCAGAGCACGTTGCCACTATGGCACGTTTCATTCACTATGGAATGCTTTCTCCTCCCTGCTCGAAATAGTCGTCAGAATGCCTAATTAAAATATTTTTCTAAGCCCAGTCATGAACATACTTAAAATCCCAGAAGCTAAATTTTGAAAAAAAAAAAAAAATTGTTTTAAGTAAGGTCTACGCCTAACACGAGACTTGAACTCACGACCCTAAGATCAAGAGTCGCATGCTCTACTGACCGACCAGCCAGGCTCCCCCTCCAAAATTTTTTAAATTAGAAATCCAAGAAAGAGAGCAGATAAAGCAGCTCTGGAAGAAAAGGACCTAGAATCGAGCACCTAATATGTGCCAGACAGTAACATTCATATGTGGAAACCAAGAGGAATCCACACAACCCCCCCCCAGACAGGTACACAGCGCCTAAAGTAAAGGCCAGAGACCAGAAAGACTGAGAAGGAGGCCATCTCTCCTTCGTGAGGGTATTAGAAGTGACATAGTAGTTAGAGTGGCATCTAATAGACCTAAAAATGGTCATTTTCTGAACCTCTAGCTATGATAAAATCAGTGTAATTAGTAGAAAAATGAAGAATGATTTACAAAGGATAAAATCTTTGAAAATTGAATTGAACCTCAGTTCCTTTATCTGTAAATTGGGAATAAGGTTACTCCCTGCCCCATGGTAGTAGAGCTTTTCAGTGTAATGAAAGCTTAGGAAGCGCCTACCTGAAATACAGAGTAAGGTATTTGATGTGATACATGTCTTAACACCATGATAAGATTCAAAGGGGAAGGGAGAGATGATATTGGGGCCCCACTTCCATGGGGACAATGATCAACTCTAATTTCAGAGAGACTTAATTAAGACTGTACAATTAAGTACCTGCAGTCTTTCTTCAGGGGACCATAAAATGCTTTCTGTATGAAACTTTCTCAATATGATTCCTAAGGCATCTCTGGAGTTAGAAGAGAAATAGAAAAGGTGTTGTAGTTCTTCATGAATAGGTTAAATCTAGTCTAACTTAAAGGTTAGATAGATGCCCCCTCTCCACCCCAGCAATCTCCTGCCAGTTTCAGTTTTAAAACTGAGTCCCAATGGAATTCCTTTTATTGAGTTCCAAGGTGCATGTCAGGCCCAAAGCTGACCTCAAGCAGAGCATGGGGTACAGACCTTTTGCTCACCAACTTTAGAGAAGTCAGACATGTAATCACGGAAAATTCAATATGAAATATTCTAGAACAATTCCATCTGGGACAGTCAGAGACAGTGTTACAGAAGAGGCGCCATTTGGGGGCACCTGGGTGGCTCGGTTGGTTAAGGGTCTGCCTTCTGCTCAGGTCATGACCCCAGGGTCCTGGGATTGGGCCCCCACATTGGGCTCTCTGCTCAGCAGGGAGTCTGCTTCTTCCTCTCCCCCTACTCCCCTCCCGGCTTGTGCTCACTCTATCTCAAATAAAAAAAAGAGGTGCCATTTGGGTTACCAAGCAGAGAAGAAAGTGACATGTCAAGCAAAAGGAGTATCTTGAGCAAAGGCTCAGAGAGGTAAAGGGGCATGGGAAGCTGTTCAGTGTCTTGCTTGAAAAAAACAGTGAGTCGCCTGGAGACAAAGACTGTGGAGGATGCACCTGAGATGTGGGCAAGAGCCAAGTCATAAAGGGCCGCCCTTTGGGCCAAGGCGGGGAGCTGGCCTTTGTCCAATAGCCATGGGGAGCCCTTGAGAGCTTTCAGGCATTGGGGTGACATGCACTTTAACACAGCTCCTTCTGGGGCACTGTGAAGGCAGATTGTTGGGGGAGATACTGAAGGCAAGGAGGCAAGTCAGGAGGAGTTTTATTGCTATTTTTGTGTGGAACATCTATCTGTTCTGAAAACAATAGAGGAGTAAGTCATGGGGCCTAATAAGTTCCCACACAGGCTACTGCGGGGGCTGTTTAGCACCAGATGAGCGGACACACACTGAAGAATCTGGACCCAGCACCCAGTGGAGGCCAGCAGCACAGAATGGTGGGCTCAAAGGGAGAAAAATCCAACAAAACCACAGTTCTACAACTTATCAGTTGCAAGACACTGGGAAACTCGGCGAACTTCAGGGAGTCAAATTTTCCTCCTGTGTCAGATGGCAATCCTAACACCAACCTGGCCAGTTTGCTATGAGCTAGATGTACACAAGGTCCCTGGCAGAGCATCAGGCACAGAGCGGCTCTTCTGTAAGTAGTAGCCACCATTATTACAGTGGAAAAGCCTTTTGCCAAGAATATTCTCAGAAAAGATCCATTCACCAAAACAGAGGTTTCTTCTGCTGAGCAGTAACCAAAGCAAACAGAGCAGTGGGGATGAACCGAGTTATTACCTACACGAGAGGCTCAGGTGTCCCTTTGAAGGAAAGCAAAAATCAGCCTGCGTCTAACAAGCCCATACACACTGATCAGAGCTGCCTATTCTCAGCAGCCCTGGGCACATTCCCATGTAACCTGGTTTGACAAGCTGCACTGGCCCTGTGCCCAGCTTCCAGTCGGAATCTACCAGACCCCGAGATTATTTGACTGTTTCTTTCTCTCTAGGAGGGTAGTTATGATGCAGAATGGAGACATCAGTATTGGTTTTAAGAACATATGCATCACTCTTTTATTTCCTATCTCACCTAGAGGCTAAATTACTTCTTCTAGATTAGCAAAAGCACCACCCTCATGGCCCAAAGCTCTGAACATAGCTACCACAATTAGCACAGCTAATTTACCATCCAGGAACAGTTTGGGTTCTAGAATCATGGCTCATGATCGAAGATATTCTGATATCCCCAGTTCAGACAGGACTGAGATTCCTGCTTCAAACCTTTTGCTTGGAAAGTAAGGGCATTCATGGATAAAGATATTGCTCATTGCCAACTATTATCTCTCCTCCTATCTTCTGACTCTCATCCTCTCACTTGCAAACACTCCGGAAACTTCTCATGCCCCCGTTCAGACACCAACTGTCTCCTTCCTCCTACCACTGCATGTTGCTCAAAGTAGCCCACGCCCACTGCTGCATCTCACCTGATAGTCACTCTTCATTCTCTGGAATGAAGTCACTCTTTCTGCATTCCCCCTGAGACTGAAATGTTCTGGGCAAGTCACTAATACCTTAGCGAATCCAGCAGGGTCTCACACTACTTGGCTCACTTCAGCCACTGGCCTCTCCTGGAAAGCTGCCCCTCTCTTGGCTTCCTGATGCTCCTCCCACTCTCCTGCCCACCTCCACTCCCCCAACCCCGTCCCCCTTCACTTTGGCTGACTCTTCCTCTGCCCACCTCTAGGTGTGGGCTTTCTGAGTTTTTTTGTTTTTGTTTTTTTTTGTTGTTTTCCCATTGCCCCTTCTCTTTCCATAACCCTCTTCCTAGGAGATACCACAGCAGCCCACCATGGTTCCGGATGCTTCCTACTTCTGCAAGAATACAGAATCTTCCTTGACTCTAGCTCAACTCTCTCTCTCTCCTGAGTCTAAAACAGCAAAGCCAACGCCCTCATGGAATCCCTGTAGGATCTGCTTGTTCTACACTGGCCTCAAACATAGTCCAAACCCAAATCCAAACTTCCGACTTCCCCCATCGAAACCCACTCATCTGCCAATGCTTGCTACCTCGGAGGTGGCGCCACCATCCTCTCTAGCCAAGGTCAAAAGCTCAGGCACCCTTGACTCCTCCTTCTATTTTACCCCACTTGTACTGAGCTGTATCAGTTCTTTCCCTCCTTCCTAACTGCCCCAGCTCCTGGCCAAAAACTCTTGCCTTTACTTCATAACCAGTCTTCCTGCTTGTTTCTTTTGCCTTTTCAGAATCTCCTCCTCAATGCTATCTTTATAAAGCACAGAGAATATTACCTTCAGAGCAAAAACCCTCACTGCATCCCTTGCCAAGCCATCTCCTTCGCATGGCATCCAACACTCCTCCACAAAATAGTGAAAACACACATTGGGGTCTGTCTCTCCTACGAGATCATAAATTCCCCAGTGGCCACAACTGTTCCTTAGTGGCTAAGTGCCTCTCGGTATGCACATGGAGTAATGAATGAATCTTCAGGCTGTCAGCACTCCCAGCTTATCCAACCCAGTTCTCCAGAATCAAAATGTCATTCTCTGATTATTTGAGGATTAAGAGCTCCTTCAGAGCAGTTATGTAAAATTCACCAAAGTGTCCCAAAACTTTTAGGAGAGATGAGTGCCCTAACTTTCTACAGCACTGAGCTGCTTCTAACTGGTTACTTATCCACATCAAGAAAAAAAAAAAAAGTCTTCTCATTATGTATGGTGGATAACAAAAATGATTTCACCAAAGTTGGGTATTTTTCCACTTTGACTTAACTTGTTTTATCAGTCAGGGTCCAACCAGAAGAAACAAGAATCACTCTACTTAATACAGACAGAATTCAATTAAAATAATTATTTAATAATCCAAATGATGGAGAAATTGAGACATTTAAGTGGATGATGGTGAGGTGACCCAGGAAGCAGGAAGCTGCTACCACTTCCAGGCTAGAATAACAAAGGCAGACCAGGGCTCAGTCACCTAGCAGAAGCTTGAGCGTTGGCAGGGACAGATTTATCATGAAGCTAATGAGACTTATGCTTTGGGGCTCCTTGCCTTCCTGGGTCCCTTCTAAGGCTCTGGATCTAATTTTGTATTCTTTTTCCTTAAAAGGGTCCTCCCGATTGTATAAGTTTCGTCTTCACAAAACCTGGATCCTCCACAAGCCATAGAGGAAGTATTACCACTGCTAGAAATGTTACACAAGGCTTAGATGGGGAGAAATCCCCTAGATTTCCCTTCTGTCCACTTTCCAATTTCCTGCCAGTACATCCCAGTGGCCAAACCCAGCCATAAGCCAAATTGCTTGTGAGCCTGGGAAGCACAGACTTCACGGTCAGCCTCCCTATAACATGGAGCAGAGCAGGGGAGGGGCAAGGAGTAGATGTGAGAGCAAACAATCTGGGAATTAGCATATCGGCCTCTCTGAGTCACCCTTTGGTACCCAGTATTAAGACTGAATAAAAGCATATAGAATTTAAGGGTATTACCAGGAAAACGCTAACTGACTCTCCCTCTCCCAAGATGTCCTACAGGACAGTTTATATACAACATACCTGTATCTGCCTTCTGCAGACTCTGAAACTCATTCTTGCATTGTCCTAAAGGCAGTCAGATTTAGGAAGGACAAATCACACTAACCAAGCTTATAGAAGCTTGAAGCATAAACCTAAAAACTAATATGTTTATTTATAAGAAGAAACATCCCTGTAATGTGGAGTAGCATGCTTGTGTTGACAACATTAGTTCAATTCTTCTGCTCACTCTATAGCACACAATTATTGACTATTAACACCATGGCAGTTAAGCAATGTGGATACAAATTAGTAATACCCAGTCCCACCCCATAGGGGCCTGGTAATGAATTTATAGTAACACTGTAGACAAATCTAGATTGAAGAGAAATTAAAATCCTTCTTGAGCACAGACCCCACAGCCAGTCTAGTTAACATGATTTGAACGTTTAATAACATGAGTCTCTGCCTTTACCATAGATACAGGTCTGGCAGGAAGACTGTCATAGTTGTTTGCTTGTCAAAGCACAGACCCCTCTGAAGAGAGCCCAAGTCTGCTTCCCTGAATCGGTTTTCCTATGTCCCACGCTGACCACCACCTCTTCTGAGGGGCACATGAACATGACGCCATCCACTGGGTTACACTCAAGCTCAACAGACCTCGGAGCCATTTGCTTATATTAGGGCTAACAATTTTGTGTGTACTTTCAGGGGGTTCTTTGGCTGCACTGCTCCCAGTTCTTTTTCTCTAGAGCAGGGTTTCTCGACCTCAGCAATATCAGTACTTTGGACTGAGTAAGGCTCTGTTGTGGGGATCTGTCCTGTCTATTCTAGGATGTTTAGCAGCATCTCTGGTCTCTACACACGATAGGCAAGTAGCCCACCCTCCACCAGTTGGGGCAACCAAAAATGTCTCCAGACAATGTTAAATGTCTGCCCCAGTTGAGAACCACCGCTCTAGAGAGACACTGGCTGCCTCGGCTCTTACTCCATGAACACTGCACGGATGGTCCAGCCCTGAGAGTAGCCAGGTCCCCTGGGCCTGCCTGTCTAGACCTCAGGCTATCAGTCAGTTCACCAGACAAATCAGCTCTAGAAAGAAGAACGTTTAAAAGTTCCTGCATTCTGGTTCCACCGATGTGTAAAATAAGTGTCTGCACATGGATCAGGGTTGGGAGGGAACTTAAAAACACATGGTCAGGTTATTTATCAGGATGGCAAGATTTTAAGCTTATTTGTTTGTTTGTTTGTTCCATTTTGGGGGAAAAGAAGAACCATCACTATTGGTGTGCGTGTGTTTACAAAACAGTATATGACTATATCCATCAGCAACTAATCTGGAGTCCACCTGAGGCTGCCTGGGATTGTCAGCCATCTGGAATAACTGGCATTATTGTCCATCTCTCCTAAAGGATTACAAACCTGTAGTCCATGCCAATTCTCAGGCCATCTGTAGCCTCCATTTTGTTTAATAGTTTTTTTTTTTTAAGACTTTATTTACTTGTTTGAGACAGAGAGAGAGAGAGAGAGACAGCACACAAGAAGGGGCAGGGACAGAGACAGAGGGAGAGGGAGAAGCAGACTCCCCGCAGAGCAGGGAGCCGGACTCAGGGCTCGATCCCAGGACCCCAGGATCACGACCTGAACCAAAGGCAGAGGCTTCACCAGCTGAGCCACCCAGGCGCTCCCACCTGTAACCTTTAAAAGATGGCAAAGAAATCATCATCACCCCCAGCCCCTCCAAACACATGCTGAGGGTCTGTAGTGGGCCAGACACTATGCTTTACGCACAACAAATTTTCTCTCAACAATATACCTCACAACAAGGTAGAAAAGTAGGTATTATTGTCCCCACTTTGAAGAGAAGGAACTGAGTCTCAGAGTGGTTTAGTAGGTTGCTTAAGAGTCACACAGCCAGTAAGTGGCAGAGCTGGAATTAAAACCTCGTTCCACTGACACTAAAACCAATGCTCTCCTCCTGTCACTGTCGTGTGTCTGGTCCAGTTGCAAATTTTAGCAAAGATTATTTAAGACAGGAAGAAGTGGCCTCTGCGACATGTATGAAAATCAAGACGAACAGCTCGACTCTTTCACTTCCCTGGGGAAGTGCATCAAAACAGATATTCTACACCAACATAATTCCTGATTGACATAATATTTTTTTAAATATCTGAACCCCTTTAGAGCATTATCTGGCTGCCATCTTCCAACTCCCAGAGTCTTCCCATAACGCAGGCAGCTACCCGCGATACTGAGGGTAAGGTAGAAGCCCAAGAATCCTGACTTGGAGGGCTCCCGCGCCCCATCTCCTCATCAGCAGCTACAAGTCGCTGGCTTTGAGCAGGAAAACATTCATTAGCTTTTAGTTACCAATTCAAACCAGGGACCTCCTCCTCCTGCCCACACAAGTCCAGGGGAAGTCTGAGACAGGAACGGAGAGACCGGATTGATGGGGCTAATCCAAAACACAAATAATGTATTTCCTCCCAAATATGAAAACAACACTTGAAGCCAGGGTGTAATAATAGGTTTCCCCAGTACGACTGCTTCCATAGAGAGTTACAAGTGTCCCTTGATTATACTTCTAAGAATATCGAGTCTGGATTTCTTCCTTCCTTTCCTTTTTCTCTTGCTTTCCTTCCATCCTTCTTTCCTCCTCCAACGGTCACATCCTGACCTCCTCCTTTGCCCTAGCCCCTGTGCTGGGAACCGGGGATACTGAGATGAATGAAACCCAGACCCTGTCTTGTCTTAAAGCCTAGTGGGAAAGACGGGCAAAGAATCCCAAGGGTGTAGGACAGGCACTGGCATGAACAGACTTATGCTACTGCCCCCTCAGAAAGATAAGAAACATTCAAAATAGTGTGGGGAAATCATTCGTTTGTTTAAAATATTGGCGGTCAGGGTCAAAAGAAGCATCCCAGTGGGTATGACATTTGTATACAACCCGGCAAATCTGGGCCTCAAAACTTGTTGGGAAAACATGCCTTTGATGGGATCCTATGGTATGAAATCCTAATAAAAAGAGATGAGAACAAAGCTATTTTCTTTTTCCCTTAGAGAGCAGAGGGGGGAAAGATAAAGACTATGGTTAATGATTGCTGCTTTTCTTATTCATTAAATTAGTTAATATTTTTATCGTTGTAATTTGCAAATTACTTTTGAATGCATTATCTTAATTTTGCCTGACAACAACCCTATGAGATAGATATTATTACTTCCATTGCACCGGTAAGAAAATGGAGGAGCAGAGAAATAAATGGCTCTCTTAAGGGCTCACAGTTAGCCGAGAGAAGAAAGGGCCTCTCAAATCCACCTCTGCCTGCCTGCAAAGCCCGTGTCCTTTCCTCTAGCCCTGCAACGCCTCCATACATGCCAGGAGTCCTGGGAAAGGAGGAATGTTATTCAACTGCAGTCTCCCAGGCATCACACGTAGACTGGAAGGTGTGTTCAAGAGGCTCTGGGGTGTTGAGAAGACAGTAAAGTGAGTTTTAATGGAAAAGATTGTTCTACTTATAGCGGCTCCAAAAAAAAAAAAAAAAAAAAAAAAGTGATTCACTCTTCAGGCCTGACATGTTTTGAGAGACAGACATGCCTGTAAATTTGGCCAGACTCGTGGGTGCCAGATGATAATTGACAAAGACCCTAGGGCTTGGTGATCAAGCCAGGACTTCCTCGTGTTCTTCACTGGGCTCTCCAGGGGCCAAGTGCAGTGCATAATTAAGTCAAATGGTTGCAGAGGGGAAGAGATGGGTCATTTTCTCTATGGAGAGGTTTTCTTCTTGGCAAGATGCAGAATGACACACTTCAGGCAGCAGGAAGATCATTTCCATAAAAGTCGGCAAGGAGGGAGGGAAATCGCACAGTTACTGAAAGACAAACAAAGCCCAAATACCATAAACAGAGTATGGAGTTCCCAACCAGAGGCACAATTATCTCTTACCTCAAACTTGGACAGAACTCAAGAGAGCATTATAAGAGATTTTCTCATGCACATGAGTAATTGCCCCACTCATTAAAATGTTATAGATGAGCCTCACTTGGAAAGCAACAAAGCGTGAATTCCAATGCAGAACCTGGAGGAGGCTTAAAGGGGCCCAAGGAAGTCCCAGCAAAGAATTTCAAGGCAGCCCAACAATCTTCTAGGAGACAAAACAGTGGCCACAGCGAGAAGAAAGATGTGAAGAAGAAAAGATACCACCCATACGAACACCAATAGATGCCCGCCATTTCACTACCTTCTATTTAATGAAAACACAAATCCATAAATAAACACGAGGTTATTTATGTCCATTGCAATGAAGGAAAATGCATTTTTCAATCTCACTCAGTGTTTATTTAATCACCTGGGACTCTTTCTTCTTGGACCAAAGTCAATACCTTTCAAAAAGAAAGAGCTGATGGGATCAATAACAATGTAATTTAAGGAAAATGTGATCCCCATGGGCTTTAAGAGCATGCTGGAAGACCACACCGATATCCTTAACCCATAAGTTTGGGGGTGCCACCTTCTCATCATAGAAGTTTTCATGATATTTTGAGGCTGCTGAGCCACCCAAGAAGAGCACAAACATGAACTTCAGGTCTTAGAAGGTCTATTCCAGTAGCTCGACAGATCATATTGTGAGCTGATCCTGGAATTTAAATAATCAGATTTGAATTTTTAACTTTATGTATCATCCTGAAAGCACTGTGACTTGGTTGATAATAGTAACATTCACCATGATAGGGTAAGAGTAGCACAGATAGAGAGAAACAAAAATTAATGAGTCTAACAGAAGACCTGCTGAAACTGAGACACCCACTGGACACGTCCAGGTGGGGGGCCATCCCAATCCCATAGACAACTGATCACCAACACTTCAAAGAGCAGCAACAGAAAAAATACAGTCACAAATTAGAAATGGTAATTACTTTTCTCTGCTTTCCTATGTGAATGTGTTACTTGATTCCTGCTTCTTTGCTGTTACATGTGCCATTTGTCATCAGATGTAGTAAGTTTACTCCTTTGTATCACAGCACCAAGACTTTTGAGTTGGAGCAAGCGTCCACCCTGGAAAATTTTAGGCATGTGACACAGACTCACCTTATCCTTAAAGGGCTAAACAAAGTAAATATTATAAAGAGGTAACACATCTCCATGGGATCTGGTGGGGTAAGGGACATCCATTCAGTTACTTTGTATAAAAAGGACTGATGACTTTTACCAACGGTGACAACTCACCTGAATATAAACCAAATATACCTATGGCAACCCTCAAAATATGACAGAATGCCCACAAGTGATGGTTCCAGATCACAAGTAGTTCTATTTTGTTTTTTATAATGTTTCTTCTGATTTTAAAGTAATAATAATGTCCATTGTGTCATGTTTGGCAAATGTAAAAAGAACAGCAAGAAAACAAAATTACCTTCGACCATGCCAGAGATAACTACTTGTAATAATTGGCTGTATTTTCTCCCTGTTGATTTCTACTCATTATAAACATATGTATTCAGGGGTGTACGACACCATTCGGTACACACCATTTTATATCGTTTTTTCCCTTTAGCATTATATATTGGGTATTATCCCACGATATTAAGTATTTTAATAACATGATTTTTACTGGCTAAACAACACCTTATGATATATCATAATTAATTTAGCCAATTTTTCAGCAATGGAAATTTGGTTTGTTTCCGGTTTTTTGTTAGTACAAACAACAAAACAAAAATCCCCCTACTTATATCTGGTTATGCTCCTGTGTTAGTTGGATCCAGACAGGATGGCAGATGCAAAAGGAGTTTTATGAAAAGAATATTTATAAAGGCAACCAACAAACCTTTATAAAGGTTCCTTTATAAAGGAAACCAACAAAGATGGTGAGGCAAAAAGGGGCAAAGCCGAGAAACAGTGGGGAAGCCACCACTCACCAGGCTTAAATAAGCAAAGGAAGGGGGTTCTGGAGCTACCAGAACCCAGTTAGATCTGTAGCAGAAGGAAGAGCCACCTGACAGGGGATATGGCCTCCGGTGAGGAAGGCAGCCACTCCCAAACCATGTCCCAGCCGGGAGGGAGCCAGCCTACCCTCTCCTCCCACCTGCTCTCTGACTGCCCTGGCTTGCCAACAGGAGAATCCAGCAAGCAGACAGAGGGCAAAGAAGCTGGGTTGATGTCCATTGAGTTCAACCTCCCTGGACAGAGAGCAGGGTGGAGAAGGTGTTGGACATAATCAAAGAGACAAATAGAGAATATCCAGTTCAACAACTTTGCTTATGCCTTTCTAAGTTAGAGCTGTGAAGGTTTAAAAAACAGACTATGTGGCCAGCACCTCTGAAGTCTCACTGTCTGAGTTCCAGATGGCTGCAAAGCAGCCCAGCTCATCTAAGTCTGTTTGTTCCAGGTCTAGGACTGGGTCAACCCCTTCTCCAAGCCTTATTCTGCTGCATCCTCCAAGGAGACTTCTAACACTTGGTACCTGAGCTAGTGCTTACTGGGGCAGCCAGTATATTAGCACATTCAGGAAGTTCTGGAATCAGGCTGCTGCCTAGGTCAATTATACAATGCATCTACAGGGTGATCCCTATCACAATTATTACACAGTTATTAAGCTTAGATGACCAAGCTTCTTGCCTGGGTCCCAATTTTTAGTGCATATTCACTGTTATAGAGTGGAGCCCTTCTCTTAACACTAGCTAGTGGTCAGTGGCCTTGACACCCTGCCTAATTTTGGCCAGCACCATCTTCCTGGAGGCTGGTCCCTGCTTCCTTTCTAAGCAGTTGGCTGATGCCCTGTCCCAAAATCAACAGACCACCCATAACCATAACTGTACCCATGAACTAGTAAAATCACTACTTGCTACAAACACTTGCTGTTATACTCTGCTACCAGGTTGAATATCTTTGGCTGTCAAGTCCAGTCTAGATGGAAGCAAGCTTAAATTATTTTTAGGCAATGTGTTTAGGGTCAGTCTTACAGTCTGGTTATGATTCTAGCCTGAATCTTCTACCCACTGAGGTTCCATTATGTCTGGTAGTTGATTGTGTAATAACTGGTTAAACCCTAAGGTTTACTAACTGTGAGAAAAGACAGTAAAAATCCAGGTAGTTTGGCTGCTGACTTTTGGCAATGACATCATCTCCTTTCCATGGCCTCTAACCCTCAGGTTCAGCAAATGGGGTTTGAAGGTTCTGCTTTAGGACCTGGCAAGTCATTTGGAAAACTGTCTTCCCCACTGTAGAAAAATACTTCATTTTTCTCGTCTGATCTATAGCAATGAACTCTTTTCCTGGTTCCTTGGCCATGAAATATGCCTCCTGTATTATTATAGGAAGATTTGCCTCATTGGGGTCTACATCCTGATTGCCTTTGAAGTCAGCAACATCAGAAGTTAATTCCAAGCAGGTCCTTTAGGTCCTGTGCATGCTTTGGTGCTTTATAAATTGCATTAGAGGTTAGTTTAAGCTCTTGCAGCCCAACAGACATTGTACTGTGTCTATTTCTTTGTCTCTTTATTTCCAACAGTACATGTTCAAGTCCTGTCTTTGTTTTGTCAGGTGGGTCCCATTAAAATCTTGTATTAAACTTTGCCTCTTTTGAAGTCCCAGACCTCATCCATCTGTTTTGTTTTTTTAATGATTTTGTTTAGAATTTTTTCAAAGTTAATGGAAATGTTTGAGGGATGGAAAGTCTGGTTAATTGATCTTTCAGTTAACTGAAGGTTATTGTCAACCAATATTTTTAGATTTTTGTGTTTCATTTCATCTCACTTCAAATATTCCTGTTTGTTTCAGCTATCTATCCTCCATTGACCAGATTTCTTTCTTAAATCCTATTTTAGTCCCTTCTGCTCCCAAAATTGGGATTAGATGCCCAGAAAGTAGATTCCAGGGGGACTGGCTGAGGAAGGTAAACTATAGAAGAGAGGCAAACAAGGAAGAACCCCAGAAAGAACATATGCCCAAACCTGTGAATCACACCTGATAATCATGGGCCATATATAAGTATCAAATCTAAAAGTGTACGACTAAGATTATAAAGAAACAGCAAGAGTTTAAGGCTAAAGACAATGGATCATAGAGAAAGCAAATGGAAAAGAGCAAAAAGGATTCCAAAATATTGCTGCCAACATTGATAGGTATCTGACCACCCTTACCAGGATGCTTCTCAAAGGTTAACTTGTACAAACAACACAAAACTCAAGCTTGCTGAAAGTACTGAGAAATATCCCTTGCTCACAAATTTTACACAATGCTCTTTACCACTGTATATAATTTATCTAGAAAATGCCAATTCCAGCATTGCTGCTTAAAAAGAAATGTTCAGCTATACATAAAAGAAACTTTTGGTAAGTTCCTAAACAGATGAGGCAGTGAAGTAGAACTAGTTCCAGCATTTGAAGGTTGGAGGCATGGGTGGTTATACCCAATTCCTGAAAATAATTTACTGAGTTCAGTGGGACCCCTGAGTCAATACTAAACATGAACCAAAGTATAGCCTACCTTAAATTTGGATTGAAGTAATTTAAAAATAGTGATCGGAAGTTCACATTATCTAGAGGATGCTTAAAGTATTATAGAGGAACTGTCAAGGTGTGGGGAACGCAAATGGGGGAATGGATATTCAGTTCCAATACCAGAAAGAGAGAAAGAGAGAGAGAGAGAGGTTTAACCAAAGGAATTTTAAAGCCTCAATGTGATCAGAACAGAGATAATCCAGCCACCCAAGGAAAAAAAAAATTGAGGGTAGAAAGACAAAAGCAAACTTGATGAAGACATTCAAGATTAACAAGATAAAAGGGAGGGGGGATGGGTTAAATAGGTGATGGGGATGAAGGAGTGCCCTTTCTGTGATGAGCACCGGGTGATGTATGGAAGTGTGGAATCACTCTATTATACACCTGAAACTAATATAACACTGGGTTAACTAACTGGAACTTAAATAAAAACTTAAAAAAAAAAAAAAGATAAAATGACTGCGAATCCAAATGGAACAGAACAGAAGGGTACAACTAACCAATCTGGGACATATTGGAGGAAAATCCAGATGAAACCAGAATGATTTCCTAAGCACCTTCAGTGCCAAAGAATCAAATGCATATTGAACCTCTGGGTTCTTTGAAGTATATTGGTTGTACTCTGTATTTATGAACTGTCCTTATTTCAGAATGAAGGTTAGGTCATTGTCAACAAATCTTTTTGTCTTCTTCATAAAGCACTGCTCTAAATATCATTTATGTACAGATACTCGAACAGGACACACCTGGCTGTGATCATCAAGATTCTGGTGCTCAGGAAAGAACAAAACCAGATAGAGAACGCTCATTATAAAACACTCTCTTAAGACTCTTATTTTTAAGTTGGTTAAATAAATTCTGTTTCAAGAGGGAAAAATCAAGTGGGATAAACATCCCCTCTTTCGGATCGTACGAGCAGTTAGATGATCACATTCTCTCCTCTGTTCTTTCTAGATTGCTAGGAAATACAACCAGATGATCTTGGTCTTGACAAATATGTGTATCCCGTACTTATTCACAAACTTGAGCACAAGTGTGGTCACATGTTTATGTCCCCAGTTAATTTGAGCTCCATCTGCCCTGGTTAGTACTAGTTCCAGCATCTACCACCATAGGGACCCATACCCATCATTCCCTTTCCCAGAGATCAACCCCAAGGGATTAGGCAGTCTTTTCATGGAAACACCCAAAAACACTCAAAATCATATAATATTCCTTATTCCTAGACAGTCTTGTGAGGGAGGCTACCTCCTTCTAAGTAATATTTCTCCAGTAGTTCCAATATCAACCCTTCTAGAGGGACTACTCACAATGACTCACTAGAGGAAAAAAAAAAAAATACAAACTTAATCTCTTGAAAAACCTACTTTAAACACAACTCTGATTATGTCACGCGGGTTTAAAGGCTTCAGTGCCTCCCAGTTGTCTACAGAATACAGTTCAAGATATTAGCTTGATGTACACACTCCTCTACAGTCCAGTCTCTGTCTATCTTTTCAATGACAGGTTCTGCCTTTCACATATAAGAAATCTTCAGTTCAACCATGCTGAACTTCTTGCAGGGTCTCAGAGAAGGAAAGGCTTTCTCATGCCTCTGTGTTTTTCTGGTTGGTGTTCCTTCTTAATAAAAATGTCTCACCACCACCTTCTACACCCCTACTACCATCTTCTGCTTCTTCTCCAACTGGAAGATATTTATTCATCCTTCATGGCTGAGCTAAACATCAGTTTAGGAGGTGTTTCCTGGTCTTCGGAGGCAGAGTCTACATGATATACAACTATTACACAACTCGGTATCATATTTATTCTACTTATTGTAAGCACAAGGTATTAATATTGTGTAACTGAAGCCCAGTGGAATGTCTGACCCAAAGACCATGCTCCATTAGTATTTGGGGAAGTGAAAGGATTCTGAAAATTATGACATATGAAAAAGAAGTGAACAAAGTGGGCCTGAAGAAAACTCAAGGAAGACATTAAAGCTGTTAATAATACAAACAACAACCGCAGGTAGGTTACTATGTGGGTGTCTGGTATGTGTTAGGCACCCTACTAGCCATTTCAGAAACATCTAATTCCCTACAAGTCCCCTGTGAAAGAGATGTTTATCATCCTCATCCCCATCTCAAAGAGGTAGAGGAAACTACTCAAAATCACAGAGCTTATCAGCTGCATGGCTAGCGTTCAAAGCCGGACGCCTACTGCCAAAGTCCAGTTCCTCCACACTGTAGCATCCTCTCCCACATCCTGGCTTTAGGATCACTGGTCTTGGCCTCTTTGTTCTGCTTTGCAGTTAGCTAGCTATGTGGTCAGAGACAAGTCATTTCCCCTCTACGTGGATCTCTTGACCACTCCTTTCTTAAAACCCTCTCTTACCCTAGAGAGCCAATCTACAACAAGTTTTATTTCTTCTACTTCCTGAATATATCTCAGACCTGACCAGTCCTCTCCATCTCCATCACCAAAACCCTAGTCCTCTCACCTGAACTTGTGCACTAAGTCCGGAATTCATCACTGGCGTCCGCAGCCACTCAGTCTGGCCTCTGATCCAAGAATTGTGCTATAGCCAGATTGAGCCTTAAAAACACAAGCTTATCGTGGCCCCCCATTTGTCCTTCCAATGAAAACCAGATCCTTACCATGGCCCCCACTCTAGTTTCAACCCACCCCCTTCCCCACTGTTCCCTGAGCTCCAGCCTTTCTTTTTCTCAGTCTCCTGCACTCCCTATGCATAGCCTTTGCAGGTGTGGTTCCTCAGCCTGAGAGGCTCCTCCTGCTCCTCGTCTGCTCTCAACTCTTTCGACCATCTCAGGGATTGCATCACTGGGGATGCTTTCCCTGACCCCCAGGTCGGAGAGGCCCCCATCACACTTCCTCACTGTCCACTCTTTTTCCCTCCATAGCATGTATCAGTGGGTTGATGAATGACATGCTGCTGTGATAATATGGCTAGGACCTCTCTGTCTCCCTCACAGGCTGTAACCTCTAGGACGGCAACGTCTGTCCAAGTCCACTTTTGTTCCTGTGTCCCCAGGACATGGTATGGGGCCTGCCAAAGGCTAAGTGCACAATAACAACTTGTTAACTGAATGTTGAATAAAATGTATGTCAGTTTCCTCACCTGAACAATGAGAAAATTCCACCATGTGATCTCTAAGTTCCCTCCAGCCAGGACAGCCAACTCCTTAGGACAATATGTCACATTCCTTGTTGCTCTGCAAGTCCTAACCAGACCAAGATGGAGGTAGATTTTAGCTCAGGAGAAGAAAGTGCTTTCTAATAGGAGGAACAGCCCAGCAATGGACTAATTCCCCATGGAGTAATGGAGCTAATCAATTAACAGTTACTTGACCCTCTGCCAGGGATGCTGATAATTCCTGTGTCCAGTGAGAATGAGAACAAATGACCTCAACATCCCTTTTAACCCAGAGTCTGTGACTTTGTACCTGTGTGAAATAACCAGACCCAATTCTAAATCCCAGGGGATTAAATAGTAAGCTCTTTATGATTAAATAGTAAAGTCATTTAACCAACCAGGTGATTAAATAGTAAGATATTTTATGCAAGATCCTCATATATTAAAATAAGCCTCTTAACCTCACAGGGAATTGACACATTCTATTTTAACATATAGTAAACCACCCTGGGCACTCGGTAAAAATACAAATTTCTCAGACTCCCAATCTATAGGTTTTGATTCAGCCAGTCTGGCTATCTTTAATAAGAGCGTCCAGGTGAACCGGGGTGAGTTAGAAAATCCTTGCATAATGAAAGAGCCCTGAGATTGAAGTTAGAAGACCAGGGTTCCAGCCAGAGTCGATGGCTAATTAGCTCTAGGACTCTGGAGAGCTATGTGATCTTTCTAAGTCCCATGACTTTAGCATCATCTTGGAAAGAGGAGCAACAGTTTTAAATGGCCTAACATGAGTTCTTAATGATGGCATATACGACACATTGATCCTAATCTCACTACCTCTGCAAAGGATTCCAAAGACCTTGTCTCAAAAGCTTAGAATGAATCCATTTAATGTTTGGCTTCCTTCAGAGAAGGGAGGCATATTTTACTTCCCTCAAAAATTATGAGAATTTTGGCAAAGATAAACTCAGCCACCTCAGTGACCAACTGTCAAAACAAGGTTCGGGATTTCAAAAGCTTCTCCCCACAAATGAGCCTCTCACAACAGATGTGGGATTATAAATGACATCCATCTAAGGTAAAAACCTGCCTTTATTTTCCCTTCCAGTCACTATTTTGTTCAAGAGTCTATCACATTTGGGAAATGCACTTAAGAGGCATTCCTAAAGTAGGAATGCAAGAGCCTATCAAAATCATCTTTTTCTGCTTCTATTCTGGAAATTTGTACATTTTATTCATTTTGACACACTGGAAGGGAATAAAAGTTGGCATTTTTCTTGAAAAGCCGAGGCAGCGGGAGGGGTGCCTGGGTGGCTCAGTCAGTTAAGGGTCCGACTCTTGGTTTTGTCTCAGGTCATGGTCCCGGGGTCCTGAGATCAAGCCCCACATGGGGCTCTGTGCTCAGGGCAGCGTCTGCTTGTCCCTCACCCTCTACTCCTCCCCCCGCTTGCGTGCACACACACACTCTCTTTCAAATAAATAAATAAATGAAGGCCTAAAAAAAAAGAAAGAAAGAAAAGCCTAGGCACTGGGAATTCAAACCCACTTATCAGAGTCCACAATCTTAGCTAAGTTTCATCCATCCTCTCAAGCCTTCATTAACCTCCAGACAAGCGGGGCTGGGTGCCGCAGATGGAGAAGTAATGTTGACACGGCCCGGCCTTCAGTGAGCTTAGACTCTAGCACAGCTTCATTCACTGGAACTCTGGGCAATAGCAGAAATATTCCGTTTCTGCACTCTCCCACACAGTAGCCACTAGCCAAATGCAGCCACTGAACATTTGAAACGTGACTGAGGAATGGAAACTTTATTTCATTTTAACTGATTGAGATTTAAAGGTAAAGAGCCACACGGGGCTGATTCTAGAATAAAGACAGATACTAGCAGAAGAAAAAGGAGGAGGAGAAAGAGGAGGAGGAGGAGGAGGATGATGAAGAACAGGGTACGCTGAGTATGACTATCAGTGTGTATATAATCAGCTATTTGATTACCAATCATGTGATGACTAACTTTTCATTAAAATATTTGAGGGTCGGGGTGAAGGTGTTTAGGAAAAGATGCAGAGTGAAGATTTCCTTCAAAGAGTGAGGGGTGTTCACCAGATAGAATAGGGAGAAGGGGCCTTTGGAATAGAAGTCACAACCTCACGGAAGCTTGAAAGCGCACAGCGAGTTTTTAGGATAATGGTTTGGTTTGGTTGTAGCACCAGAAACTTGGAAAGGGGAGAGTGAGGAGGGAGGGCCGATCATGGCACACGAGCATGTGGGGCCAAATCACAAAGAGGCTGATGTATAGTTCTGCGGAGTCTGGGTTTTGTCCATAAGCAAACATTTCTCTTGGGTATACTCTAAAGCTTTCTGGGGTGGTTGATATGCTTGTTGCTTATTTGTTTTCCCAGGGATGAGACGAGAGCTGGTGTTTTCATTGTCTTTAACTTCCTGCTTCAGCTTCATGCTTGTATTTTCTCATTGCACAACATTTTGGGTTTCTATTTTCACAATGTCCCAGAAAAACATAAATAGCAAAGTTAAGTTTAATTCAGCGGCAGTCTCTTTACTCATCACAACTACTTCAACCTAAAGCTTTCCAGGCTACAGATGAGCCTCATTTTTCCGGTAGGCATTATCATGCTTGCAGACCTGCCAGGAGCCACCGAGAAGGCTCCAGCTGCAAAAAAAATAAACAAGTGTTCCAGCTCTTTGCAATGTGTAGAAATGAAGGAAGTGTATGCCTGGTTCAGTCAAAAACAGCACAACTCCAGGAGGACCTGGGAAAGTAAGGGAACAGGGGCAACGGTCTAGGATCCACTGAAGCACTGAGGACAGATAGTCACTGTTAGTATGAAGTCCTTTCCTTTTAGAGCAGCACTGAAACATTGTTATTTATTAATTACCAAAAAAAAAAAATCACCCTTTATTAAGCATCAACTCTGTATCAAAGCAGTATGCTGAGCACTCTGTCTACAGTATCCTACGTAGTCCCGATAACCCTCTGTAAGGGAAGTCTCCTTGTCCCTTGTTTACATACAGGTAAGGTGAAGCTCAGAGACACTGTAGAGCACATTATTCGCCCATAGTCACACAGCTAGTGAGCGACAGTGTCAGGCTCAAACCCAGGGGAGGCCATGTGAGACTTCTGCTCCTGACAGGCGCTGCTGTAACCTAACTGGTGTGGCAAGTCAAGCTGCTGGCATTCCCATCTCCTCCACTTAACCCTGCCTGGTGATCGTGGCTAAATCCCTCAACACTTCAGCCTCCGTTACTTCGCCCATAACATGGGAATAATGAGATCATTGCTCCAATTCTTAAAGGTAGAAAAAAAAAAGTTTTGAAAATTTACTTTTAAGTGGGAGGTATTTGGAAGTCACTCCATCATCAAACCAACACATGCCAAGCACCTACAATTTACAGAGCCCTCAGCCAAGACCTACAGGTATTAAAAGAATATTAAGACCTCAAGAGACTTTCTATTTAGCAGTTAAAAATCACAATGTTTATAACATGCCACTCACCCAGACAGGAATACTACTCATTCCCAGACTTCAGGAAAGTGGGAAGGGG
Organism: Callorhinus ursinus; assembly: GCF_003265705.2. Lineage (NCBI taxonomy): Eukaryota > Metazoa > Chordata > Mammalia > Carnivora > Otariidae > Callorhinus > Callorhinus ursinus. The sequence goes on along the minus strand of NW_027397086.1, from coordinate 20,827,783 downwards.
TACTCATCCGGGTTGCCCACTCCAGGCACTAGGATCTTTAACGTTTTAGGCAGAGAAGCATAACAAGTACAGGGACCTATATACCTGTGCCCTCCATTTAACCTCCCTGCTAAGTTAATCACACTCTCCAATCTTTCTGCAAAGCATATGGACAGACACCCAAAGCACACAGAACAGACAGCAGGTTACTCCCCCAAACACTCCGCCAGTCTGCTGTCGGCTTACCAAGAGTCATTTGGGTTTGCATCCAAGTGTGTTTATGCCAACTGTACTTACCAGTAAAATGACATAATTTAATTATTTTTGGAATCTAATAAAATATGAATAAAGAGTTGCTTTTATGAAAAATAATTTGAATACCTTAAAACGACTCAATAAGGATGAGTCACTAAGTAAATGGCTTTGGAAATAGGTCTTGGTGAGATGACAATAATTGGGGTAAAAATCATAAAAGTCTAGAAAGATTTTATGCCCAAGTTGCTTCACAAACGTTTTTAAGTTCTTTCTCCACATTGAAGAAAGCAGAAGTGCAATTGTAGATTGTGCATCATGGCTGTGGTTTATAAAGGACAAATGACTAGTCAGTGAACCATCCCCCCTCAAAAAAGAGCTTTGGCCTAACATCAAAAGACTGGCAAAGGCATGTACATATATGTCATCTACATTAAAATAAAATGTTTATGGTATACGTGTATCATCTTATCCCTGCTTTAACCAACTTTTCAAAAACACCAACCCACTGCTGGTCTCAATCATATCTGATAAGAGGACTTCTACTGTATTACAAGAGCAGAATTGTTTTGTTTTGTTTCTAGGTTATAGTTTTATGAAGATCGCAACATATTTGTGAGTATGGCCAAGCCTATGTTCTGAAATGAGCTACATTTGGTTGCTGTATTATGGGACATATAAGAGGTCCCCAAAGCCCTTGCATAGGGCTGGAGACCCCCCCACCCAGACTGGCTACAGGGACATCACAGTGTCTAGATTGCTGAGTCCTGCAGGTGTAGATGCTCTTCCACGTCAGCTCTTTGGCTGACACTGATTGTGCCTCTCACATGATTTGACCCAGGTTGGAGGAGTCTTTTTTAATCTCTAGGACTCTCATTTCTAAGTCTTACTGCTAATACTCTTGATCAAATTATTGAGTCTTTACAATCGATTTCTATGATGGCAGCAGTTCCCTCTAAACTGCTGTAAAAAAAAAAAAAAAAAAAAAAAAAAAAAAAAAGGCTGGGAGCAGGTCTCACTCCAAAGTGGCCCTTAATGAGCAATGAATGAACTGTTTCTACTTGGCAAATATTAAACTATTCCACAGATTTTCATATCCACGTATATCTAAGGACTACTTACTGGTTACTTTCTAAGCTATGGAAGATTACTAAAATTGAGTTTAAAAATTTAATACATTGCTAAAATGTACTGAACTCTTCAATCCAGTGGTCACCAAAGAAGTCTGGCTATTTCTACAAAACACAAAGCTCTTACTGTATGTGTACAATCCCCAATGGCTGGAATTCTAGCAATTTTCAGAAAGAATGCATTGTTCCCGGTGCTTTATCATTGGGGTCTAAGGTTAAATATGGTCTTGAGTTGCCTCTGCTCTTGTTTTAACTAGCAGATGTATACAACTGCTATTAGGTTTTATTCCTGCTACTTGGTTCTTGAGAAACCAACTGCACTGTTACCATTTCGACTATTTCTATGAAGTTTTTACTGTTGATGTCAAGCCAAGTTTTGAGAACCAGTGATCAGCTTGTTCATCAGAATGGCTGGGTGAAGCTAAAGCCAGCTCTGCGTCTCTGACCAGAGAATTCTTTATTCTTATTCCTTAGAGCCGCTGCCATCTCTCTGCCCTCATCTGTGCTTTCCACACTGTGGATTTTGTGGGAGCTTAATCCCCTTTTGCCTCCTACTCAGAGGCCAAATTGAAAAAGATCCCTATTTACAGCTCCATAATATTTCCTGGGTCACACCATTACACTTAATAATGCCATGCCCTATATTTCATGGTCCATGTGTATATAAACAAAAATTGTAATACCCTGTGAAATATGAAATTGGGATTAATTTTACTATTATCTTTTTATAGATAGATTTCCTTACTAAGACGATACACTCAACAACACTCTCCATGCCTTTGGTCTCCCTTTACCTGAGGGAGACACCCACTAAACTACCAGATTTGATCATTTCATTCTCCTGCTACAAACAGAAATAGATAAATTAAGTAATGTATCTTACATGTATATCTGCTACAAACAGAGTAAAATGTAAGGTTTTGTTCTGTTCAGTATGCATCCATCCATGATATAAACCCAACCAAATAGTCTCACCTTACTTTACCCCCACTCCCTTTTATACAGTCTTCATTTTAATAAAATTGAACTCCTCCTAGCACCTGATTTTAAGATGTCCTGCCTTGCTTTTGGTGACCTGACAGCCCTTTCCCCTGTTGTGTATGGGCTCCCATCCTACCAAAGTTAGTCCTAAGGCTGCCTCCTATAAGAAACTCATCCAAATTATTGTAAGCAGGAAGCAGTCTTTCTCGCCAAATCCCAGTGATGCATCCCCGATGAGTCCCTTAAACTGTGCACTTTCAGCCTGGCATCTCAATGCATTGCATCTGCCCTTGGGAGCTCAAGCTTCTTTTTTTCTCCCTGCAAGTTTTCATTTAAATTTCAGTTAGTTAACATACAAATATCTTTGTTCCTTTTTATTTATTTTTTTTTAAATAAGCTCTATACCCAACGTGGGGCTTAAATTCTCAATCCTGAGATTAAGAGTTGCATGCTTTAGCCACTGAGCCAGTCAGTTGCCCCACCCCCCCATCCCCTACCCACCCCCCCAACAAGCTTCTTGATGACAGGATTTGTGTGGTGTCTTCTTATACTCCCACTCCCGTATCTGCCACTAGGCCTTGCAGATAGTAAGCAGTCAGTAAATGAGAAGATGAATGAAATATGTGAATGAATGAATGAATGAATGAATCCAACAAATGTCTAACCAATGGTTCTCTCCTACTATAGCTTCATTTCTTGACCTTTATTCTTTTTTTTTCAGTTTTTATTGTTATGTTCATCACCATACATTACATCATTAGCTTTTGATGTAGTGTTTCATGATTCATTGTTTGTACATAACACCCAGTGCTCCACGCAGAATGTGCCCTCTTTAATACCCATCACCAGGCTAACCCATCCCCCTACCCTCCTCCCCTCTAGAACCCTCGGTTTGTTTTTCAGAGTCCATCGTCTCTTATGGTTTGTCTCCCCCTCTGACTTACTCCCCTTCATTCTTCCCCTCCTGCTATCTTTTTTTTTTCTTAACATATGTTGCATTATTTGTTTCAGATGTACAGATCTGTGATTCAACAGTCTTGCACAATTCACAGCACTCACTATAGCACATACCCTCCCCAATGTCTATCACCCAGCCACCCCCTCCCTCCCACCCCCCCCACCACTCCAGCAACACTCAGTTTGTTTCCTGAGATTAAGAATTCCTCCTATCAGTGAGGTCATATGGTACATGTCTTTCTCTGATTGACTTATTTCACTCAGCATAACACCCTCCAGTTCCATCCACGTCGTTGCAAATGGCAAGATCTCATTCCTTTTGATGGCTGCATAATATTCCATTGTGTATATATACCATCTCTTCTTTATCCATTCATCTGTCGAAGGACATCTTGGCTCTTTCCCCAGTTTGGCTATTGTGGACATTGCTGCTATAAACATTGGGGTACACATACCCCTTCGGATTCCTACATTTGTATCTTTGTGGTAAATACCCAGTAGTGCAATTGCTGGATTGTATGGTAGCTCTATTTTCAACTGTTTGAGGAACCTCCATACTGTTTTCCAGAGGGATTGCACCAGCTTGCATTCCCACCAACGGTGTAGGAGGGTTCCGCTTTCTCCGCATCCCCGCCAACATCTGTCGTTTCCTGACTTGTTAATTTTAGCCATTCTGACGGGTGTGAGGTGGTATCTCATGGAGGTTTTGATTTGGATTTCCCTGATGCCGAGCGATGTGGAGCACTTTTTCGTGTGTCTGTTGGCCATTTGGATGTCTTCTTTGGAAAAATGTCTGTTCATGCCTTGACCTTCATTCTTAAATGAACTGGCTTTGCTAAGAGTATCCTAGGCTGGGATCAGCAGATTAGCAGGGACCCTCTCTCCTGCTTTTGAGGCAGAAGAGTACCGTCTGGTTGCAGGGGCAGAGCTAGAACACAAAAATTGTACCAAGGAAATCCTTCCCACCTACACCTGCAAAGGAAGAAAGGCAGGATTTTACCCTACCAAGGCCCTCACCCTCACACAGGATGACCATATAATCCATATTCCAAATTTTTGAGAGTGGAAAAATAAACATTTATTAATGATTATTATTGGACAGTAGGTATGACCCAGGACCATCCCAAGCAAAAAAAAAACAAAAGAGCACCCCACCCCTGGATATGTTTCATCACCTATCAAGTTAGGATAATAATGCTAACTCAGAGTTTTCCACAAGATGAAACATGACCATGGAAGTGAAGCACCCAGGGTGACATCTGACACACCAATGGCAGTCAACAAAGAACTGTTCCCTCCCCCCACCGTTCAAGAAAAGCACTTTATCTTACACAACACTTTTTATGTTCACTGACCAATGTAATCCACTCAATGAACCTATGTGGTAACCAAGGTAGACACCATCTTCTCCTTTTACTGAGAAGCATACCAACCCACAAGTCAAATGAGTCTCCACTAGAAGCTCAGGTCATTCATGATGGAGCCAGGACTCAAACACAGGCGCATCCATCTCCAAACTGAAACTCTTTCTACTGCAACACCCAGGCTTTATGAGCTTCACAGGTAAGACTTTAAATCTGACCGGACACCTTGGGACATGTGGCTGAAATCATGGGACAGTGGGAAGAGGGCTCAGAAAAGGACAACTGGAAGTCCACACTCTTCTCCGTCCTAGGGGAGACAGAGATTCCAGCCTGAAAACACCAGCTTCATCCGCCTTGTCCTTTCCAGAAGGAGACAATTTCCTGGCTCTGTCATAAGCAGTTTCACGCTACATCTCAGAGGTGGCTGCATTTCAGTAGAGGGTGGGAAGAGAGCCGGAATACACCGCAGTGGTCGAGACAGATTAGGAGCCCAAGATTGATCAGCGAATGGTTAACGATCCGGCAGGAGGCAGTTTTCTGGTAGGTTTAACAAGCATGCAAAAACATCAGTTATGTGTACACATCCATAAGCATCCTGGCTAAAGACCAACTACCCACTTTTGTTCCCAAATGAGACTCAACAATTAGAAAAGCCAGGCATTATCCCTTCTGTTCATGCTTCAGTTCCAAAAGACAAATGGTGATTTGTCTAATTCATATATTATTCCTTATCTTTATGTTCTTATGTGAAAGTGTTGTCTGATCTTGATTCCTCTATGAGTGATGCAAAACTTATTAAAGTCCGACCCAATTTATCAATGAATATTTCCTACTTCACAGAGAATATGAAAGGCTTTCAACACAAGTACCATATGCCCCTCCTCCTCCAAATTTAAGAGTACTCATGCTTTCTTATTTCCTTTGCTCACATGTCTTTCTCCTTACCTCCAAAGCTAGTCCATTGCCCTGTGGACCGGATTTCTTTCCCCTCATCTTCTTCCAAGACCGTGCTCCATCAGCCATCCATTCCCTCTAATACCTGTTCTCAATTACCTCCACTCTGGCTTCTTCCCCTCAGCCTACAAAGAAGTGTAAGTTCTAAATATCCTTAAAAACAAACAAACAAACTCTTAATTTCTCCTTCCAATTCCCACCTTACTTCCTGGGTTTTCCCTTCACCAAATATACTGACAGTGTAACCTACACTAGCTGTCTCTACTACCTCGATTCTCATTTGTCTTCAAAGCATTACAATATGGCTACACTAAAGACTCCACCGAAATGTCACCACTGAAACACAGCTTGGCAATAAAACCTAATACCTCACTAGCTGCATGAGTAAACTTGTCAAATACCATACTCTTCTTTTTCTCCTTCCCCCAGCATTACAGCCAGAAGCTTGGGGGCTAGCCTCAGGGTGTTCTCCTCACCCCCCACAGGCAATCAATCACAAATCTTATAGGAAGAGAACCCTACAAGGAGAATGAAAGAGTCTGAGTCCCAGCCTAGGACTTCCTACCAATTGGTTTTATGATTTTCTATTAGCCACTCTCATCTCCAAGCCTCGGCATCCTCAACTGTCCAACTGAGGATTAAAAGTGAGTGAGCTCAACCCTTCCTTTGGGTACAATCCACCTAAGCCACTGCCTTCCAGGCCCTATTTGCCTACTGAGTGCCCAAGGATTGGTTACTGTAGAGTCTCATTCCCCTCCAAACATCGTTCATCTCACCTCTTCCTACAATTCTTTTCAATTACTGATAGCGCAGACTAAATCCATCTATCGTGCTCCCCACAGCCCTGGTTCTGAATGTTCCCAATTGGCAGAGAACTGGGGTTTCCATTTCATCAAAGCCTGTTTTCTTTAACAATTCAATTATCATTGCATTACTGAGCCCTTGTTCTGCTATGGACGAGTGAAATCATAACACTGAGCGGTTTCCCAATGAAGAGCCCCAAAAATGCAAAGGAAGTAATATCTGATGCCATCCAGTGACTGAGAAGAAACTAAGCAACTTTAGAAACTACATTCAGTCGAGACCTGGCACCAAGCGGCAAGTGAACCAGGGTCCAGGTTCCTAGCCACTCATCTTCTTACCTACCTAGAAGGAGGAGAAACGGCCAACACAGCTTGGAGAAGGAGTGCACCTTCTCTGTACCATTTAAATCAGCTTGCATTCATCACAGCACACACTGGGCTTGGCGTCAGGCACTGTGCTTGAGGAATGTAAAGATGAAGACACAATCCTTGTCACCAGAGCCCTTATAGTCCAAGAAACAACAATCCATCTTTTCTTCTGGAAGATGGCAACAAGAATTAGTGTGTTGGAACAACAAGGATTTTGGTCTCAAGCAGACCTGGTTCTAAATTCTGATAACTGCATTACTTAGTCATGGGCGTTGAGGCAAGTTAATTAACCCCTCTAAGCCTCACTTTTGCCATCTGTAAAATGGGTTTAATATCTTATAGGCTTGCTAAGAGGGTTAGAGTTAACATTAAAAAACTTAGCATGCTGCTTGGCACATGGCAAGCACTATGAAATGATAATAATTAACAGTACTAGTGGGAAAGTAGTCATTTGCTAGACATATGAGATTAAACAAATTACTTTGCCTCTCCGCCCCTCAGCATGTTTACCTTAAAAAGGAGGTAAGAGAACCCAGCTCACAGAATTCTGAGCAGGCCCAATTATACAATGCACATAAAATTATTTGATAAGCCATCAAATACCCAGGCCCTATACAGTGCTGTTACTGATGACAAAAACAGGGTAAGGAATAAGAACATTCCAATCTCACAGACCCATGTGTCATTTTCTCTTCTAGCAAAAGTTTATTTTCATTTTTAAACAAACATTCATATGCTACTTAACATGTGCTAGTTACTGTCCTAGTGTTTTATAACAGCAATCTCTCTGGTCTTCATAACAAACCTTTGAGGGTGGGTACTTTTACCATCCCCATTTTAAGATGGGGAAACAGAGGCTTAAAGAAGCTAAGTAATTCACCCAGGGTTGTATGGATGGTGGGTGCTCTTATATACTATGCTTTACTGACGACTGAATTCTCTCTAAAACCTACACTGTGCCTATAGTGACATGTCCAAATTTGGGGCTCCTAAGCAAATTTCCCCCAAAGGATCCAAAAGCTAGCAACAAGGTCCTGTTCTATGCCTCAATTTCCTTCCCTATAAAAATCACAGAGAAATGCTAGATGGTTCTGCCTATGGTACACTGGTTTTTGAAGAATAAATCACACAAACAAATAATATTTCCAACTAGCTTCATTATTTTATTTTTATTTTTTTTTAATTTTTTTATTGTTATGTTAATTACCATATATTACATCATTAGTTTTTGATGCAGTGTTCCATGATTCATTGTTTGTTCATACACCCCAGTGCTCCATGCAGAACGTGCCCTCCTCAATACCCATCACCAGGCTAACCCATCCCCCTACCCCCCTCCCCTCTAGAACCCTCAGTTTGTTTTTCAGAGTCCATCATCTCTCATGGTTCGTCTCCCCCTCTGACATACTCCCCTTTTCTTCCTCTCCTGTTATCTTCAAGTTTCCTACACATTTCCCTGTTAACTGCTATTAATTTTTATAAACCACTTGGTCGGACTAGAGAGCATTTTGAAAAGTGCAATGATGATCAACAAAAGGCAAAGGGCATAAGTTCCATTAGTGTCAATAAAGAACACAATAAAAATAGGTATATGAAGGGAGCTGGGTGATGCAGGAGGCTCACCTTCATCATCCCCACTGGTGGGAAGAGTTTCCCCAGCCTTCAAGTCTCCATAAAGCTGTTGGTAATAGTACCTGACTGAGCTGCCCTTCAAGAAGTTCCCACTGGCATTCCTATACATGGGTTGAGACCCACTATGGCCCTCTCTACTGTTTGGAGGACTCCGGCTCCTTGTCTGCCTGGTCACCCGTACGGGGAATTGGCAAAAGGAGTGCACCTTTTCTGTACCTACCCCAAGTCTGGGGGAGGGGAAGGTCAATTCCCAGGTATTTCAGTCTTACCTGAAGTCTCTTCCTGAGGTAGGTAGGGAATGAGTTCTATTTTGCAGCTGAGGAAACCAAGCATCCTCAGAATGGAGTGATCAAGAAGATGGACCAGCAAGGCATGGTGGAAAAAAAATACAGGCTGGTCCCCAAACAGATCAGGACCAAATTCCGCCTGAACTTTGGCTGAGAGTAGGAACTTAAGAGAGGTGACTTGTGAAGGTAACCACCATGAACCCGGGCCCTTACTTAAAAAATATAATGAATATCAGCCTCCTCACAGGGTTGCTGTCAAGGCTGAAATAAGATAATGTATATGAAAGCCCTAGCATTGTAGCCAGCACATAATAAGCCCCACAAAAAAATGTTATTCTCCTTCTTACTCCTTTCCTCAAATCGTGTCATTTGAGGGAACAGTTGAAGAAGTATAAGGGCTTTCCAGTCTAGAAAAATGAAGCCTCAGAAAAGAACAGAAAGATGGTGAGCAGAGGAGAGGAGAGAAGAAGAATTGTTTTAGGTAGTCCTCAAAAGACAACTAAAATTGTATGGATAAAAGTCCTGGGTCGGGGGATCAGGGCAACTATGGGGGTGGTATAAAAGTTGACTCATCACTGTAGCGAACTTCCTGGCATTCAGCTGCTCTGCAAGTTTTCTGAGAAAAATCATTCTTCATCTACAAGTTATGACCTTATGAATAATTTTGTTCATTAGCACGAACAGAAAAATCTGATCATTCCAAAAGGACAACTCAAAACTCTTCTGCAAGCATAACGGGCTCTAAGAATCCATGCAGGGGCACAGGATAAGCCTGCAAATAGTCTCTTTCCCAAATACCTCACAAGGGCTTGTTCTAATTAAAGGGCATGCTTTTACCTTTCAAGAGAGACAAAGATCTCCAGGAATCTGTGTGGAGTCTAGAGTCTTCCCTTTATCCCCAGGACTGGCACGTCCAGGGGCCTATTAAATGACGAGTGAATAAAGGAGGTGAATAGCTAAGTGAATGGTCACTAGTTTCTGCCCCTGGTGACATGTGTTCTGTGCAGGCTGCTTCTGTCCATTTTCAAAACCACTTGCAAGCTTCCTTGGCAAAGATGCCAGTCACTTCCCAAAATCTGTTCTCCTCCCATCTCCTTAGTAACAAAACCCTGAATTCCTGGACTTATTCAGAGAGACCACATACCCAGTTAAAGAAGTATATTCCCCAGCCTCCCTTAAAGGGAGGTATGGCCTTGTGACTAAGGCTGACCAATAAAATTTAAGAACTGTGTGGTACTTCTAGCAAGTTTCCTTAAAAGGAAGAGGAAAGGTCCTTCTGTCCTCCCTTCCCTCCCACTTTTGGAAAGCAGAGGTAGAGTTCCAGTCACCATCTTGGACTGCCGATACAAGACTTGGGATACAACTGCTATAAGCCAGAACAGTCCAAGCTCCTGATGATTTTGGGGGCTGCCAAACCAGCTCTGGGCAACCTACTCCCAGACTTCATTTACCCAAGAAAATAAACTCTTGGATGTTTGAGATACTTTATAGGGTCTCTACTAATTCTAAGGGATCCTGCTCCTAAAGCCCATTCTGGTTTTTCTGGTTCTAACAACCAAATCCCCCATGACTCACAGTGCTGCCTCTAACTCGTAAGTCTGGACAAACAGACAACCTTCCCATGAATAATTAGTAGCTTGATACCTTAATCACAAAGCTGATGCTTTCTGCAAGGCCATCTTTTGACTTTTATGGCTTTTTAAATATTTTTCTCTAACAAAGCCTACCCATTAACCCTCTTCTGACCCCCTATTCAAGGGCTGCTTTTCACTTCCAGAACACAACTCAGCAAGGTGTCTGCATCCCATTCGAGTCAGCTCCAGTTCAAAACCCCTCCCCTCCCTATTTACCCACCTCAGCCCCTGTTTCTAGTTGGAAAATCTCACAAATAACCAGTTCACACTTGCTTCTGATTCTGGGCACCCCCCCACACCCAAAAAATGCCACAGTTCTTGGATGGAGAGTCAACATGACAGTGACTCAATACAAACTCGAAAGCAAACTTCTACTGCCACAGGACCAAACTTGATGGGAATTTGGGGTGTTGGCCTGACATACCAACCCCAGAAACGTGACTTTTTACTCAGGCCTAATCACTAACATCACACCCAAGACACCAAAATAATTTTATGGTGCTCCCAGCTATTTATGGTGAGGTGTAATTAAGTGACATTTCAGAAAATGTCTGTCCCACATCTTGGTGCTTGACTTTGTTTTTAAATTGAAACTGCAGAAGACATTTCACACATGGGGCTGCTCACATGCCTGCAGATCCCTACATGGTTTGTAGGTCTGACCTTTCACGTGAGTATAAATCCATATAAGGTTTTCTTGGCTTTCTAAAAGTCAGCAAACTGTCTTATTCATGGAATCTCTAAAGACTAATTCTGGCTCTAGTTACCACATTTCTGTCTGGTATGTGTGTACCTGTCTGTTGGCTTCCCTCAACTCTGTCCCCACCCACCGCTCTGCCACCCCAACCCCAACGCCCCAGTCCCAGACCATAAGAGCCCTCAGGGAAGGAACACTCTTTTTCCGTCTCTATGATGTGTGCATAGTAGGAGTTCAACTCACATTATTTATTTATTTAAATGATTCAAGTTCTTTACTTTGGACAGAATATAAAGATTAAAAGGTCAACCTAATTATAAGATTACATATACCATAGTATTATTACATATATAAATATAAAATTAATCTAAGGTGCTAAGAAACCTCTGATGTAAAATCTTCCGGAAAACCCCACCTCATTTTAGGAAAGAATACACACACACAAATCCACCCATAAATTTTGTTTTATCTTTTTTTTTTTTAAACATTTTCCTTTTCATAAACTCACTTTTGCTTCCTTAATTCTTATCACTAGAAATGTGAAGGTCAAGCTACAGTCAACTTAAACAAGAAGGAGTCCCTTTCCTGGAAAGGGCAGGAGGGCACGAGGGATAAGGGACGACAAATGATTTTGCACCGCGCTCAGTTCAGGCCCCGTCCTTATGAGTTGATGGAGGTTTTGATTGAGGACTTTTAAAAATGAGTGGGAACTCAAGAGAAAGGAACCTCATCCTCATCCTATAAAATAAATTGTGCACAGTTCATTATGTCCTTAAGCATAAATACCAGAAAACAAGTTGCAAATAATTTACCAGTCAAGCCACACCATGGTTCTAGCATTAAGCATCAATCCCTCCTTATTAGAAAATTTATGAAGCCCTTAATTAGCCCTGGCTTTGCTTCTCCACTTCTGTTGAGTCCCGTGTTTTTTCATCTGCTGACCCTCCTCTGTGCCCCACACTGGTATACTTCCAGATAGTCTGCCTCCTTACAGTAGAGCCGACAGAAGTCTCATAGAGAAGTCTGTCTCCTGTCTGCAGTTGTATGCAGCTCAGTCTCTCTTTCCCTCTTTTAATAACTCAGTAATTCTGCCATAGCATTTTCTGGGCTCCTCCATATCAACCGTTCGGAAATGTCTCCAGGCAGAGTAAACTGGGACATTCACGGGGCTCACCTCATTTGTTTCTCAGCTCCTAGGCATCAAAGACACTTCGCCGCCTAATGTCTGGTGTCTTGAAACTGTTGTTTCATAGAGTATGGTTAGGGAGGGTTACTTCAGGGAGGATGCATCTACTCCTTTAACTCCACCGTGGTGAGAAGCAGAAGCCCTGTGCGCACCTTTAAAATCAAATCCCAGACAAGATAAAACTAAACAAATAAACTACATGTTTGACTGACTGACAGGCAGACAGACAGACAGAATGAAAGAACTGAGGTCCGATAAACTTGCCAAGATATCCTTAGAACATATTTTGATATTAATTTGGGCACATAATTACTAAGTCACTTTTTGCTTGAAACCAACTTCCTCCTTAAATACAACAAAGCATCAATTGTTTTAACAAAGTAAACCGTCCTGAAGTTTGCTGTCTTCCACTTGACAGCGAACACTCCACCAACTTTGCCAACCTAAGTCAGTCACGAACATCCTCACCAAGACCAAAGTGCAAGAGCAACCACCCTGTGGTTGTCTCCCCGAATCCCCCTCCTGCTCCCCCTCATTCTTTCAGGTGCCTTCTGTGCCTCTCCTGGGTGTTCTCCTTCCTTGGCAGAGAATAACCACTTCTCAGACTGACTGTAAGGGTGAGTTTTGTGCTTCTTGGTTTTGGTTTTCCTTTCAGGTTTTCACTTGGAAAATATTTTTTATTGTCCTACCTTTGCTTGTGTTCTGGCTCTATTTGAACGGTAACGATGTGTCCTTAGCTGCATTACTATAAAGTCTCTCTTATGCAGAGGAGTGGAAATGTCACCCATTCTACTGCTCCTATCATCTCAGCTCTCTTCTCCTGGTGCCCCACTCCTTAGGAGGTCTTATACTTCTTCCTCCTCCAGCAAATTGTCCTCAACCACCTCGGGTTGATTCCTGAATTCCTTGGCTCTAGGGGAAATCTCTATATTCCCAAGTGGGCAAATGGGCTCAAAAGGAGTAGAGAAGGAGGGACAGGGGAACAGAACTATACCAAAAGACTGGGCCTTTGCTCTTCTACTCTGAGTCACTCAAAGTTCACCATTTAAATTAGTCTGTAATCCTAATTATTTCTTTTTCCTGTCCGCTGCCGCACTGACCCTCGCAAATGCTAAAGACACAGGAAATATGTTTTACCTTCGAGATCGAAGACAGCTCTTCAAAATGCCTTCAAGTCTTCTAGGTAAGAGGGTTATATCACTCCCCAGCTTTTGAAGGAAAAAGATTTAACCGAACGGCCACCTGTCCTGGTTTGCCTGGGACTGAAAGAGGTTGCCCAGGACTGAAAAGGTATCTGCTTTGCTGTGGGACTTTTAGTTTTAAAACTAGACAGTCCCACATAAATGAGGACGTTAGTCTATCTGGCACTTTCGGGTTGAAAGCCATGTCACTTCTGGTTCACCCCAACAACTATCCCCAGCTATGAGATGATTTAAAAAGACGATCAATGCAAAAGCATTGAAAAATCATGTGCAAAAGTAAATATCCGCAATCACTGATTTTCCAAGTACTGCCAATTCAATGCACGATATGGCAGTTTGGCAAATATTCTAGGTGCCCTTAAACACATTAATCTGTTTTTGAAATGTTCCACAGTTTCAAAAATACTTTCCTGCTCTATTTATTTATATTTCATTTTTTAAGATTTTTATTTATTTACTCGAGAGAGAGAGAGAGAGCACAAGTGGGAGAGGCCGAGGGGGAGGGAGAGAGAATCCCAAGCAGACTCCGCACTGAGCATGGAGCCTGACGTGGGGCTCAATCTCATGACCCTGAGATCATGACCTGACCTGAAATCAAGAGTCTGACACCTAACCAACAGAGCCACCCAGGCATCCCTATTTCTATTTCTTTTTAAGTATTACACCTTTCCTTCCATGATTTTAAGAAAGAAATTGTGGAGTCACTTTAATGGCCAATGTGATGGAACACTTAAAAAACTGTTGTCTGAAGTATAAACGTTTTTTGCTTTATACTAAAAATAGCATAAATCCCTTGTGGAGAAAAATACCAACGTGTACATGTTACTTGGGAAAATGTTTATATGCTTCTATGTACATGTGTGTAGATGTTAGTGGTTTTCTAAATAACATATATGTGCTTGTTGGTATTCTTCTCCAGAAAGGATTTATGTTTGGCAATGACTTTATTTTTGTGTACGGTGTAAAGGACATTTAATTTATTTCAGTTAATTTCCTATTTTTGCCCCTTAGGTTCTTCCAACCAATCCTCTATGACTGGTTATTTAATTTTTCCAATGAATCACCTATTATCAGACATACAGGTTATTTCAGTTCTTCTTTGTGACAAACAGGGAAGCACGGGAAGTACAAAATACCCTCATTATGCACCAATATTAGACTTATTTGAAAAAAAAATGATTGTAAAATTTTCATTTCTTATTATATCATCATTTCAGCCACATCACTGTACTGGCCAATTCTTCTTCATCAAACTGCTTTGGCCAAAATGTTTTCAGCAAAGAAATCGCCCAGAATCCTGAAGTATGACTTACATACTCATTTTGAGGAGAAAACCAGAGGCCAGGATAAAGGGCTTGGAGAGGGAAAGAATAGGGATGTGTTGAGATGATCGTTATTTTAAAGCCATCTGAATTTACTGGAGGCATTCTTGAGGGTGTGAGGGACCATAGCCACTACAGAGAAGTCCCCACAATCTCACTTCTGTCTCCCTACACCTCCCCCTTTCCAGACAGCATCCCAGATAAAAACAGACACCATTGTGTCCCCCAATATCCTATAGACTTAGAACATGTACTTCTGGTTTTTATGTTCAAAATTTATAAATCCCAAACATTCTCCTTTATATTGTAGTGCCCCATCCAACCAGTTACAGAGCTCTTGGCTCCCTGTTACCCTGACTCAAACTGGCCCAAGCAATATGGAAATTGGCTATTTCACATAACAAAGTCCAGAAGTCAGGCAGACTTCTGGGTTCCTTGATTCAAGGACAAATCTGTACCATCGAGAGCTTCCTTCCATCTCCTCACTCCGCAGCCTCAGCCTATCAGCTTTGTGCAGAGATTGCCTGTTTGTGTGGTCGAAAAATGGCTGCCATTGCCACCAGGCACATTTCTGTGTTCGTGCTCAAGGAAAGAGAAGGAGAGGGCTGTCCTCCCAGCCATGAAATATAAGGCTTCCCTTCAGTCTGATGTGGCCAATTTAGGACATACATCATCTTACCTAGAATCCATAACAATTGCCAGGAAAATGCTGTGTGCTAACAGACCTAGATGCAGAGTAATTAAGTTTTACCCCCTAAGCTGAGAAAGTGGTATCTGAATAAAATCAGGGTTCTCTTAGGACAAATCAAAAGGAGGGAACCAACTGGATCTAATACACCCGTGCTGCATTTTCCCTATATGATCCCTTCATTCCGCATTGATTAAATTGCCCCATCAGCTGCTGCCTCTCCCTCTCTCTGGGTCTTGTAGCTGAATTACAGTACGGTGGTGAAGAACTCCAGAATCCCAAGGTCATGGTTCACCCTCCAGCTCTGCGACTTTCTTCCTTTGTGAAGAAGCTTTATAAGCTTCAGGACATTACTTGATCTCTGTGTGCTTATTCCCACTACTGTAAAATGGGATAATCACAATTGCTATTTCGTGCAGCTGTTAAATAGATTCCATAAGAAAGTCCACGGAGTACCTTATGTATAGTGATGGCATAGCAAATGTTAGCTTTTCTTATTAATATCGGTAAGCTAATTAGATGTAAACTGTTCATCCTTCCAGTGGTTCTCAAAGCATGGTCCCTGAACCAGCAGCATCAGTATCACCTCACAACTTAGAAATCCAAGTGTTCAAGATTCACAGCAGACCAACTGCATCAGGAACTCTGGGTGTGGGGCCCAGCAGCTGGGTTTTAACAAGCTCTCCTGGCGATTCTGAAGCACACTCAAGTTTGAGAATCATGGCTCTACATCATCGCTACCTCCAGCCAAACTACACTCTTCACAAAAAGTGCTTCCCAATCATTAGTCAATAAGTCTTTACTTTTGGTTTTCCCTCTCCCTCCTACACTCCTTCCACTATCTATCTTCGAGGCTCAGCCCAAATGTTACCTTACTCTGGTGTTACCTCTGCCTGGAATGCTCTTCCTTTAAACCTTGCTGGGCTGAGTCCTTCTCATTTCTGAGGCCTCGGATCAAACGGCACCTCTTTAGAGAAACTTTCCCAGACCCCTGAGCCTAGAGTAGCCTGAGGCTCTCTCCACTACATCACACTGTTCTATTGTTTCCATAGCACTTACTGCTATCTGAATTTGTTATTTGTTTATTTGTTAATTAAGTGGCCTCCACTCACAGACTAAAGAGCAGGAAAGGCAGGGGCCTTCTCTACTCACCACGACATAGATCCTTAGCACCTAACAGAGTGCCTGGAAAGTAGTAGGCACTCAGTAAATATTTGTTGCATAAAAGAAGAAATGAAATGACAGCGAGCTTTTTGTAACACCAACATAAGGGCTGAGCTATGTCAGGGTTCTCACATGATTCAAGTCATCACATTATGAGGCTAACCAGTAGACGCAGAAGTCTCTGTTCTGAGGTCAAAGAATTACAGCTCCCACGTGGTACAGAGGGCAGGAGGTCACCGGTGCCTTCCCTTCTCCATGAAAGCAGGTAGAAAACTGGCCAGACAGTCGTATTCATTTTTATCTGTAAAGCTAGTCAAGCCTTTCCTCATGGTCTTGGTGGTTTATTTGTTTAATTACCCTGACAACGGAGAAAGCTCTTCTGCCTCCACATTAAGCCCTATTTCCTGACATTCTGATGTTTCTGGAGATGGATAGCAATTTGTCCACCTCTACCTCCTAATAACCCCTTGCGGCTGTAAAGCAAGTAATGAAATCAATCCTCAGCTTTCTCTTTTCCAAAATGAGTGACTCCAACTCCCTTCAGAGCTCCTCCCAGGGCCCATTTAAAAATGGTGCTTTTCTGTGGAGCCTCTCCAGATTTCTTCCATTTTTTATAAAATGAGGACATCCAAACTGGGAGCAATGATAAGAAAGATTCTGAACACTTCTTTTTCAACAAATTAGAGGTGCATGTGAGCTCTGTCCTGCCGTGACAAAATCTGGAAATACTACGGTACGGGTTCAAGCCCCCACTTAGCCACTTGTGAGTCTTGTGCTTCGGACACGTTGTTTAACCTTTTTGATCCGTATTTCGATCCCTCTAAAATGGGAGTTCTGGCTCCTCAAGGCTTCTGTGACAATCACATGAGAAAACGTATATATGAAGTGTGTAAAATGTAAAGTGCTTTACAAGCATAAGTAATTATTTAAAGAGAGTGCTTTTAATTTCTCTGTAAAAAGTCAATGGATGGGGGCACCTGGGCGGCTCAGTGGTTAAGCATCTGCCTTCAGCTCAGGTCATGATCTCGGGGTCCTGGGATCGAGCCCCACATCGGGCTCCCTGCTCAATGAGGAGCCTGCTTCTCCCTCTCTGGCTCTCTCTCCCTCTCTAATAAATAAAATCTTTAAAAATAAAGTCAATGGATGCAGAGGTCACTATCAATAAATTCTATTTTGTATCAAGAAAGAAAAGGTACCAGCTCTAAAAGAGAACACTAACCCCATCCCCACTAGCTCTTCCAAGGATCCACGGGATAAAATCAGTCCCCAGGCTCACAGCTCCTTTAGCTCATTGTCAGAGCACCACACGCTAGTTCTGACCTTCACTGGAAGACCGCCTGCATCAGACTTGTTAAAAAGAGCTCTCTTACATATTAAGCATATTAAGAGGAATCAGAATAAACAGTTTTAGTTGCAAGCAGTTTATTCTATTTAGAAAACAGATTCTTCCTCATGGTCAATGTAGTGGTTGTGAGAATGTACCAGCTACAAGGAGCAGAACTGACCAGTGGCCTCAGCTGCCACACTGACAGCCAGCACTTCTTTGTGCTGAGGCCACCACCCCCCCCCCCCCCCCCCCCCCCCCCCCCTGAGCTCTTCCCAGCCAACTGCTGAGCCCCGCAGGGATAGAGCTGGGATTGGCTACCCCAGCCCTGAAAGATGCAACATGCAGGATTGCTGTACTGACTGACTTTGGTCCAGGGTTGTCGCCCCTTGCCAAGCCTTCCTTGAATGGCATAGCTTCCACCCAATGACCCTACCTCTTTCCTTCCTCAGGGCAGACCTCCATCATTGTCTGACAGCTCTGACAGCTTCTCTAGCTCCCACCCCATTTTCTCTCACAAGTGTTTCCCCTAATAAAATCCTTGGCATTGCTTTCTTAGAGGACCCAGACTAACATTGTAAACAAAGCAAAAAAAAAAGTTTTCAAAGAAATTTTGCATCTATAATCATATCTATTCCTTATAAACAGCCAATAAATTACACAAAAGGGAACTCGTAGTCCCCACTGTTTGGATGAGGAAATGGGGTAAGTGACTTGGCCAAGATCAATTACCTCATTTTTTTTTTCAGTAGATTCCCTATATCTCAGTCTTCTATGCTCCGTGTTCAGAAAAGCACTTCGAATTTGCTTTCCCTTTTGCTTACCTTCCTACTATGAATAGCACCTACAATTTGTTAAGCAGACACTGTGTAAGCACTTCACACATATTCCAGTTTTCCTTTAATCCTCACAACAACTCAAGAAGGTAGGTACTTTCTCCTTTACACATGTGAGGAAACAGCTCCAAGAAGTAACCTGCCCAACCTAGGAAGTAGAGGACCCAGGACCAGCCCCTGAATCTAAATCCACTGCTACTAGGGGCACCTGGGTGGCTCAGTCCCTAATGCGTCTGCCTTCAGCTCAGGTCATGATCCCTGAGTCGCCAGATCGAGCCCCACATCGGACTCCCTGCTCATCAGGGAGTCTGCTTCTCCCTCTCCCTCTCCCTCCACCCCTCCCCTTGCTTGTGTGCTTGCTCTCTCTCTCTCTCTCTAATAAATAAAATCTCTAAAAAATAAATCTAGTGCTATTAGCACTAATAATAAATACCTCATATCCATGGACCATTTTACTAAGCACATCTACATGCATTAGAAAGTGGGATGGGCACCCCGCAGTAACTCTCCCTGCAGAGGTCTAGAGAAGGCAAGAGCTAGGGAAAAGAGCAGGGGAGTGGACAGTACCCTGACAAGGTACTGGCAGGGGTGAGGATGATTAACCTTCAGTCAACTGCTTTATCTCAGGTTCCAGAAGAGTCATTCATGGCCGTCTCTACTCTAAGGGCCCTATTTGAAAGAAAGTATGGAGTGGGGAGTACGTTTTTATTTAAGAGATTGCCAGCAAATATTTTCCCAAACAATTGTCCTAAGAACATTAGGAGATGGAACCCAGCTCCCTCCTACCTCCCAGCCATGTAATGGGGAAGAAAGCATTAGGCATTCAAGGTTCTCCATGATCCAATTCTTAGCCTCTTTTCCAGCTTCATCTCCCCTCATGCGCTCTTTTACTTGATGCTTTAATACAACAGCGTCCATGTTGTGAAACTCTACACCTTTGTACGTTCGGCTGTGCAGTCCATGATCTAGTTCACCTTTCCCTCCCTTTCTCCTGCGGACTCCTACTCACTCTTCAACAACTCAGCTCAGCCACCATAGGGCACAGTCCTGACCTTCTCCCCAAACTCCCTCTTTTGCCCTTGCTCACTAACTGTACTACCACCGCGCGTGTTCAGATCCGTTACTGTATCAAATCTTTCATGGGTTCACACTCGTGTCCTCTGTGCTAGCAGAGTTGTTCCTTTTCATTCTCCAAATCTTTGCTTGAATGCTGCCTTCTTACGGACACCTTCCACCTCTACCTCTAGGACTGTCATTATTCTCTCCCACTGTTCCCCATTCCTTTTCTTCGTTGCAGTCTCAGAATTTCATAAGTAAGGGTATTCATTTATCCATTTATTCATTTCTTATTTAAATCCTGAAATTGGTGAAATCACAGCCTCAACTCCTCATGCTACTTGAGGGCAAGGATCCAGGCTTATTAAATTGTAGCCTTCCAGGGTATTTGGTGTACTAGTATGTCCTCAAATTTGTTGAATAATGAATAAACAAATAAAGTTCAGAGGCACATAAAAAGGCGGGGAATTACAAAATAGAGTTTTGGGGCATCTGGCTGGCTCATCAGTGGAGCATGTGACTTTTGATCTCAGGATTATGGGTTTGAGCCCCACATTGGGTATAGAGAGTACTTAAAAAAAAACATAAAACCTTTAAAAAAAAATAGCAGAGATTTATAAAAAACTGAAATATCACTGTTAGTTTCCATAATTATTTACATTGAGGGAACTCTAAGTGCTTTATAAACATTAATTTACACTTAACTCACAGGAAGAACTCATTATCTCTAACTTACAAGCAAAGAAAGTAAAGCCAAGTAAAGTGACTTTACCAAAAGCAATATAATGAGTTAAATAGCAAAGTTGGTCTTGACTCTGACTAGCTTTATTTTATACCCTGTCTTGTTCCCAAAGGATTTGAGGTGGCTTTGAAAGACACAGACAGTTACACAGTTTAGAGTGTCCACAAAAACAAAATACAAGCTAGTTGCTCGGGAGAAATACAACTATTTCTGGTACAAGGACTGAAAGAAACTTCTCCCTTGGGTCCTCACAAAGGGTAGCAAACCACATCCTCAAACACATCCTCCTGGACATACAGCAGTGGGGCTCACAGGGTTGTTTGCTAGCATTCCTCAATGTGGGCTGATGGCACAAGGCCAAGGCTCAGATCCACAGAGTAATTCTCCAAGAAGCCAAATCCAGACAGGCCAGGTGTGCAATTCTCTGATGGTCTGTCTTAATCCAAAAGGACATCTGGAGATTCTGCAGGAATCATTTAACTGCACACCCTTCATATGCTGGGCTCTGTGAATTTTACTTCTCATGGGAAAACTTCTAATAAATATTAAGTAATAGTGAACTGAAAGTGACAAGCATCCGGAACACAGTCAATACTGTGGAACTATGAAAAGTTCCATATGATTTATCAGTCAGGTGACCTGTGGGAGTATATATTAGTTAGAATGTACATTCAGCTGCTGTAACAAAGAGGCCCCAATATATAGTGACTTAGATAAAACCAAAGTTTATTTCCCCGTAAGGTAACAGCCTAGGTATAGGAGGATCATCCAAGGTAGATGGACAGCTCTGCTCCACAAGGTCATGTAGGAAACCTGGCTGGGCGCATGCCCCTACCATCTTCAACAAGCAGCTTCCTCTGAGTCCAAGGCAGCCACTCTGGCTGTCACCATTTGAAAGCCAAAGGAAAGAAATGAAGAGAGTGAAAGGCAAACAGCTTCCTTATAAAAATGTGATCTAAAAGCTGCACATATCAATTCTTTGGCATCCCACTGACCAAAATTTAGTGATATGGACGAACCCAGGTACAAGGAAGACTGGGAATGGAATTTTCTTGGGCAGCTTCAAATCTACCTACAACTCAAGGAGAATAACGTTACTTCCAGGAAGAATGGAAGAGTGGATAAGGGAAACCATATAAATCTGCAAGAGGGAATTCACATCTGTATAAACAGAAGTATCCCTGGATTAAAGGCCAATGACTCCACTTGCCAGAGAAAAATACAGGCAGACACCTCTTATGGGTTCAATTTTTCTGCATTCACATGTTCTGTCCAGTGCACAATGAAGGATCGCAACCACAAAGTTCTACATCATATACATGATTATGTTCATTTATCCAGGAAAGGTTTTAAAGTTATTTCTAAATGCCAACTATGACCATAAAAGAATCAACAGAGCCTCTGCATAATACTAAGGTACTAAGAAATGCCATTTCCTCATTCATTACCCTCCAAGATAAACTAGCTGCAAACTGTTAGCGAAGGTGAACAATACAAGAACAACTGTATAGAATTCTTAACTGTAAGCCAGTTAAATGTCAGAGGTTTCGGGACTAGTTGATATTCAGCGATCTTTCCCTGGCAAGCGTTAGATGACAGCCTCAGTTTGTCTTGTTGAGGTACTCTTACTTTGAAACAATAAAAACCATGATGAAACCAGGATATTGTTATTCTCTGTCAAGGGAGGTAGAAAGCATATGCCTTGTCACCCAAGAGCCATGTTACATTATCACCATACAAGTTTATAAAAATGGGGCAGCAGGATATATTACTTACCCCATGAGAGCACATCTCCTCCCTCAGGAGACTCCTATCTCTGCTGACTTCCATGGTAATATTAACATTTAGATTCTAGATTAGCATTAGTCTACTGGGGACATAGATTTTCTCCCATAAGCAATTCTTTCTCCATGGAGTAAAAGTTTATAATTCAGTGAAAGGTAAAACTCTTAGTTTGTTCCGGTTTTCTCCACAAGGTGGTAAAGAATATAACGTCAACAGTGTTTAAAGCTGACCTACTTGGGGCACCTGGGTGGCTCAGTCGGTTAAGCATCTGCCTTCAGCTCGGCTCATGATCTCAGGGTTGTGGGATCAAGCCCCATGGCAGGCTCCCTGCTCAGTGGGGAGTCTGCTTCTCCCTCTCCCTCTGACCCTCCTCTCCGCTTGTGCTCTGTCTCAAAAAAATAAATAAAACTAAAAAAAAAAAAAAGCTGACCTACTCCTCATGTAATAGATTTGGTTAAAGACATCACATGTGCACTTTGTCAGAAGCAAACAGGTACATAGTGTGGACATCAGGTTGGTAAACATACAGGTCTATAGTTTGGAAGGAGTAGGTGGTTGCTCTATTAAATATGAAGGGGACCACACACTATCAGTAGGCATACCTTCAAGTATACCCTCACTACTAGAAGAAACAGCCAATGTCAACCCTGAGTAATATGCCTTAAGCATCAACGAATGTCCTTCTAGCTAGGGTTGATGTGTCCATATGTACATACGTATGTGTATGTATGTGTAAAGAACAATGAACCTAACAGTGCTAGGTTCTCTTCAGGCACAATTTGGTAAGAGGAGAAAAAAGGACTAACATCTGTTGAGTACCTCTTTGTACCAGGGATACAGCTGTATCCTTTTCTTTGTTTTTATATTTATTTCTCACAAGAATGCTGGGAGGCAGGGATTGTTATCCCCTTTCTAGAAATGAAGAACCTGAATCACAGACATGTGAAATGACCTGCTCACAGCCACACAACTCAGGCACGGAGAAGCTGCAATTCAACCCGTATGAATGCACAGTGCATATTCTTTATTTGGAAGAATAAAGCACCCACACTGCTGATCTAAGATTCCATGTACTCCCCACTTAACTCTGGGCACCACAATGTTAACCATAAACGGGGCTTGGATCTACCCAGTCCATGTAGTGATACCTAAAAGGGGCTTTTAATTCCACCAGAACTTTGCTAGTAGGCTCTATGAGAATAAAGACCTTGTCTCTCTTAATGACTGCTAGATACATCACCTAAAATGGTGACCGTAACCTCCCCTCAAAAGACATTTTTTATTTTATTATTTTTTAAGAAGTTATTTATTTATTTAGAGAGACAGAGAAAGAGCGAGAGTGAGTGAGAGAGAGAGAGAGAGAGAGAGAGAACACAAGCAGGGGGTGGGACAAAGGAGAGAGAGATTGTCAAGCAAACTCCAAGCTGAGTGAGGAGCCCAACACGGGGCTCGATCCCACGACCCTGAGATCATGACCTGAGCCAAAATCAAGAGTCGGACACTTAATGACAGAGCCACCCAGGTGCCCCAAGACATTTTTTAAATGAACGAATGAGACTACTTGCTTCACTGTAACAAGGACAGCATACTATATCCAGAGGTGTCTCAGTGCCTCTACCTATAATTGTTTACATCTCAGCTTGAATCTCTTTAATATGCAAAGCCTTTCTGCAATGAATTTCACAAAATGCAATAACTATTTCTATTATTATTATTATCATCAAACTGTCATTTATTGAGCACTTGCTATGTTCCTGTTATTGTTCTAGGTGGTTACATGCATTATCCCATTTAATCTCACAATAACTCTACAAAGGATATGCCTTTTTCATTCATGAGAAAGTCTAGGTTTAAAATGATTCAGTAACTCAACAGGACTTGATCCAAAACTGCCCAATTCAGCGGGGGGATCTAGAAATTGTAACATCTAAAATAGATAATGTTTTAAAACTGCCACTTCTATACAACCAAATTATTTCAGTAATTATCATAAAAGATTCACAATTTTCTTTGTTCTTTAGTTTTAAAACAGTCCATTCAAAAGAAGAATAAATTTTGATTTTAAATGTTATGACTCAAGGTCTACAGAATATTTCACAGGTGCATTAGAACTTGCACTTAAACAAAAATATTGTACCTCACAAGTTTATACGTGATCTGTTTTAAATTTTAAGCACAGAGAAAACCTGTCAGTGGTCACACAGACTAACAGTAATGGAACTTACATTCTATCTCTTCATCTTCATAATCAGTGTGCTATCACTGTTAATTTCAAGTCTTCAGTTTAAACACAGGCAAAGGTGTGCCACATGTATTGGAGATGCAAGTGCATATGAACGGAGCAGTACAGATTCCAAACCACTATGAACTGATCCTCAAAACCAACACATGTAGCTGAGTCCACGTGTACTGTGCACCAGCTCTATAACATGGAGTTTCCTGAAATAACTTCCATGTACAAGGCAATGTTCATTAAAGAATAAAATATTAAAAATGGGCTACTGTGAAGCTTACATGTACGTTATTAATAGCTACCTTACTAAATGTTCTTAAACTTAGAACAAAAGATTTTCTCAAGGTGTATCTTATCACTGACATCATTGGGAATCATGAGAGCATATAATAATGAAAAGAAACCCCACTTTTAGTTATTTTTATCATTGTTTTTAAATTCTCTATAGGTAATACACCTCAAATCACCTGCATCTGAGGCTGACCCCTCCCCGTGCCACCCAGCCTGGTAAAGCTACTCCCAAAGGCTGTTCTCAGTCTCCCAGTCACCTTTGTACTATGTATTACTCGAGCTCAGTGATGCTCTTTCCTAGTCATCCTTTAAATCCATGCAAATATCTGCAGGGTAGGAAGACCAGTTCTTCTTTAACACAGAGCCCCATGAAGACCTCCCTGCTTTTAGAAGAAAATAAGAGGTCCTAGCCCCAGCTTTCTTCAAGATGCACCTGTTACTCAGCAAAGCTCCCTGTTGCATTGCTTCCTGTGCACCACACAGAAAAAACTGCCTCTTTGGGGCACCTGGGTGGTATGGTTGGTTGAGTGTCTGACTTGGTTTCAGCTCAGGTTGTGACCTCAGGGTTGTGAGATCAAGCCCCATGCCAGGCTCCATACTCAGCATGGAGTCTGCTTGAGGCTCTTTCTCCCTCTCCCTCTGCCCCTCCCACTCATGCTCATTCTCTCTCTCTCTCTCTCAAATAAATAAATCTTAAAAAAAGGAAAAAACTGCCTCCTTGCAGCCACTAGAGTGACAACCTCCCTTCTTCCTGTCTTGGTTAGTGTTCTCTCTGTTTCATGCCCTCTTTCTTGTAAGTTATGTGCATAAACTAGCACAACCTGGAATAGTACAAAATCATTACAGTCCCTGTTTACTTAGTAAAACAAGATTATCATCTTTAGTGTCCCTTTCCAAATGCTGAACATATCCAAGAATCCCTCTGAAAATAGAGCCTAAAACAAAACACTAACTGGACTATAAGTTGGAAATAAGAGAGGGAAAATAAGAATAAGAGATTAGAATAATTCTAATTAAGTCAGAAAGATTTTGTGGGGAAAAAAATTTTAATTGTGCACTGTACACTGTTATATACATATGCTGCATTTGGGAGAGGAAATTCTTAGTGTTGATATCAACTCAATAGATATTTCATGAATGAATGAGTTTGTAAAATAATTGTTATTTATACTGTCAGAATATTTTGTCATCTGTAGCTATTTCTCCTAAAATGATTCACCTACATTGCAGCCAAATTATTTGTCCTTAGGGAAACAATCTCTTGAAAATTCTTTTTTACTAATCTTCATTAATCCCTCCGGTAAACTGAGATAGTTAATAATAGGTCATTAACTTCCCTATTTTGGTCATGGAGATATTGAGACATGGTGACAGGGAATAATTCCCTTGGGTGCCTCGGGGTGGGTGACAAGAAAGGAGGTGAGGGTGGATCCCTGAGACCTACTGTCACCAACTAGGAACAAAGCTCCAGGAAGAGTCACAGAATCTCAGGGGTGGAAGGCACCTCAAAGACTTCCCCTACCTTTGCCATCCCCTACCTCAGCCAATACCACGTCCCCACTAGAGCCTTCAGCTTCTCCAAGGTAGGCAATACCTCCAAGAACGGTGAGCTCACCACCTCCCGAGTTGAACCCTCCTGCTTTGGGACATCTGTGACTGTTAAAAAATTCCTCCTCATATTGGGCTGAACTCTGTCACTTGATATCTTCGACTCATTGTCCTGAGGCTGAGCAGAACAAGTCCATTCTCTTCTGCTTGACCTACCTTCAAAAACATGAAGGCAGCAAGCATTTCACAGTCACTGACCCAGTTATTTCAATCAGTCCTGGCGGGACTCAGTCTCAAGCCTTGTCACAACCCTAGTCACTGGCCTTGTACTAACCTGCCCAGGCAGGAGGGAAGACTTTGTGGCCACCGACACATCCCCTGCAAAACTGGACTCTGCTAACTCACCCTTGCTCTTCTTTGTTTATTTCCTTAGTCAGAAGCGAAGAAAACACATGACATCAGAGAGTTTCTGCTCTAAATCTTTCCAACCATGCCAACTTTCAAATCATTTTTTAAGCAACCAAAGTGATCTTGTGGCTAAGGTTCCATTGATTTAGACAATGTCCTGCAGAGCATAAAATATAACGTGGCTCTTCAGGTAGTGAAGGGTGAAACTTCAGTCAGAGGTCACTGCCTTACTGAAGAGAAGAGACGAATTTTCTTTTTTAAATAAAAACATTTTATGTGACTACTTATTTTATAAATAACCCTAGAGGGATGGTAAGAAAAATGAAAATGAAAAAAATATATACCCAGAATTTCATGAGTCACCAAAAGTTCCTCTTCATTTTTCTGTTCTGCCCACCAATTCCTGCCCTCATGCATAAATATATTTACATTTCTGTAATCATAATGTAATGCAATTTTGGATTCAGCATGTTAAATCTAACATTGTCTTCATTGTTATTGCAATGATGCATCTTGTATCCCTCAGAACAGACAGTAATTTACTTAACTCACTCTCTGTTATAAGATATTTTAAGTGATTTCCAAAATATTCTTATTACAAATAATAGCACTACAAACTTCTTAATGCTTATAGCTCTTTCGTTCTTTAGACAAAGTATTATTGTCCCCATTTTACACAGTACTAGATCAAAAGACATAAGAATTTTATGGCTCAAAAAATTAGTCTGAAAATGAAACTTATTTTTTAGTGGACTGGTTAGCCCTATGAGGTAAGAATATCTATCCTTTAATGGGGGTCTAGTACGCACAGATCCCTCTGAGGGATTTAAGAAGAGACTTCAGTTTAACCTTCAGTGGAACTAAATAAGACTTTGCTTTATGATGCTGGTGGTAGAAATGAGGAAACAGGTTTCCAGAAATTAGGCAGTTTGTCTGAGGTCATTTAGCTAGAAACAGTGAGAGACAGAATCATCAACTTAGAGATTGAAGGTTTGAACCCAAATCCTTTCGGCTTTAAAACCTACGCACTCTGCACCTCAGTTTGTTCATCTGTGAAACAGAGGGTTGTCGCAGTTGAAGTAGGTTTCTGCAGCTTCCCGATCACCATGACCCTCTCTGAGGACTAACACTCTGTTAAACTTCCCTCAGGGATTATGTGGGAGCTGTTTTAGCACAACTTTGCTTACAAAAAGGTGCTGATCGCAGGTATTTGCAACTGAAGTGCCCTCACTAGCACTGGTAGCTCCAGGTGTTACCTTCATATCAAGAACTTTTTATAATGATTGCTTATATTATGTGAATTCCCTCCTTCGATTATTGCATGATAATTTTACAATTTTCCTCAGTCACTATTACAAAGTTTCTTGACAAAGTACTTCACTTTTCGAAACATACCTACACCATCTTCCTAATTCTGCCAGGAACTTATTTTTGGTTTGGTTTGGTTTCTAAATGCTCTCCTGTCATCAAATAAGTTTTACTTAAGCATCTGTGTATACTACACAGCATTTACTCTTTAATCATTTGTGGAAATAATCTTTCAGACATGAGTTTTGTTTTTTGCTCAGTGCAATCTATAATCTCAGATTATGTGGTTTGGAGGAACAGACTTCCTATGTTTGCAACTTCGGCTGTGGTTGACCATTCATCTGATGTCAATAGCCCATGTATTTATTTTTTTTATTACGTTCAGTTAGCCACTGTATAGTACATCATTAGTTTCTAATGTAGTATTCAATGATTCATCAGTTACGCACAACACCCAGGGCCTATCACAACACGTGCCCTCCTTAATACCCATCACCCTGTTACCTCCTCCCCCACCCCTCTCCCCTCTGAGACCTGCAGTTCATTTCCCGGGGTCCATAGTCTCTCATGGTTCATCTCCCTCTCTGATTTCTCCCCCCTCAGATTTCCCTCCCTTCCCCTATGGTCCTCCATACTACTGCTTCTGTTCTCATGTATTTAAAACCCATACTCTTAACCACCATCCCAAGCTCTCTTCCTGGGTGAACTGCCACTCCTCAGAAGTATCCAGAAATGACAGAAATGACCATCAGCCCAGTAAACTAGAGAGGGAATAGCAGTACAAGAATTTCCTATATCACAGGGTTCAATAAACACTGGTTAGACTGAAAAAGTGGGAGTTCCAACTCTTTAGACCGCTTTGATCGCTTTCAACCTAGAGTTTCTCTAGTCCTTGCCACTTGCATTTTCAATCTATAATTGAGAGTATTGGGGTTTTTTGATGATTCTGCATGTCACAAGCAAGGTGTGAAATCTGGTGTTCCGCAACAGATACAGAGAAGATATACAAAAGCCAGGGGAGAGGCAGGAGATGGGAGACGGAGCACATTCCCATCCTACCTTTAAGCTCACTTCTACTTGCTTTCTTTTCCCACAGAATCCACTGGCTGACACAGAGGGTGTTCAGACTAGGAGGGAAGGAGGCCAGGGAGTAGAGTGGGGGCAGGAGGAAATGCCTGTGTATTTGCTTAAACTGAACATAAACCGGGAGTGCAATATCTTTTCATAACCCTGTTACTAATAATCACATAAGCAATCAGATTGCATCCGGGATTCTGCAAAATAGAACAACAGAGACAGTTCCTGCCCTCAAGGGGTTCCTGGTCTGAATTCTATAGAAACAATGCAAACCTGGACTAGAGAGCATAATTTACAATAGCCAAGATATGGAAACAACCTAAGTGTCCATCGATACATGAATGAAGAAGATGCGGTCAATGTATATGTACGTGTACACATGTACACACACACACACACACACACACACACAGGAATATTAAGCAGCCACAAAAAAGGATGAGATCTTGCCATTTGTGACAGCACAGATGGGCCTAGAAGATATTACGCTAAGTGAAGTCAGACTGAAAAACACAAATAAATACCATGATTTCATTCATATGTAGATCTTAAAAACAAAACAAATAAATAAAAAGCAGAAGCAGACCTATAAATAATAGAGAAAAAACCTGATGGTTGCCAGAGGCAAGGGGGCTGGAGGATGGGAAAAACGGGTGCAGGGGAACGGGAGATGCAGGCTTCCAGTTATGCACTGAGTAAGTCACATGAAAGGTGCAGCACAGGGAATACAGTCGACACTGTTGTAATAGCTTTGCATGGTGACAGAGAGTAGCTACACTGTGGTGAGCCGAGCTAATGTGTAGATGTTGAATCACCACGTTGCACACCCGACACTGATGTAACACTGTGTGTCAATTAGGATAAAAAAAAATTTCTTTTTAATTGATTAATTAAAAGTGGGCTGGAGGGGCGCCTGGGTGGCTCAGTCGTTGAGCGTCTGCCTCTGGCTCAGGTCGTGATCCCAGGGTCCTGGGATGGAGCCCCGCGTCGGGCTCCCTGCTCCACGGGAAGCCTGCTTCTCCCTCTCCCACTCCGCCTGCTCCTGTTCCCTCTCTCGCTGTGTCTCTCTGTCACATTAAAAAAAAAAAAAAAAAAAAAAACTTTTAAAGTGGGCTGGAGAGGCAAGCCTGGCCAGGTCAGCAAGAGGAGATGCCCATGACCAGAGGAGATGGTCCCTCAGGAAGCTCAGAGTCTGCCCCTGAAAGTTTGGAAAGCCCCAACCCTCAATCCGGCCCCGCACCGGACTCCCATCTGTGAAAGAGAACTAACTTTAACCACTGGGCAAGACTGTGATGACTGAGAACTAGGTGAAATAAAGCATGGAGAAAGAGCTCTGCGAAGTCTGAAGAAACAGGCAGCCCAAAGCTTGAAGGCAGCATTCCCATGAAAATGGCATGTTCAGTCTATGGACTGATAATCCTCACACGTTCCTTTGCCTCCCCTGTTACCTGTATATCAATATTCATTACACATCTACCTACATACTACCCACAGTACAGGAACTAACTTTAATCTTCCCCAAAACCTGCCAGGTAACTACCATCATTCTCAACTTACAGAGAAGGAAACATGATCTGACGAAGAAGATAAAAGATTTAGAATTTGTTTTGCCCTCTAATCATCTTTCCACAATTTTCTTAGTCTGTTTTTAGTACTTCTTTCAACATATTTCCACCAGAAAATCAAGTTTGGGTTTCAAGATCCTAGTCCCATCCAATAATTTACTTTACTTCAATTAGCTCATTCATGGAGATAACATTTATGGAGTCCCTACCACATACCAAGGAGTGCCCTCAGGTACTGCAGGTACTGTGTTAAACAGAAAAGAGAAGGGCTCTGCTTTTTTTCACAGATCATATTCTAGATGGAGGAGATGGATTATAAATAGGTAAACAAATACATCAACACAATATTCTCGCATGCTGACAGGTGCTATGAAAAACATTTCAACAGATTTTTGAACAATGACTAAGTGAACAAACAAAACTGTCATTTACCCTATTAAAAAGCTTATATTATCCTCAACAAAACATCAAATGGAATCTGTATAATGCCATCTATCTTGTTCTTCTGCCAAAGACAAACGATCCAAGGGCCATGATAAAAGCTTCCTGTTATCAATACACAGGTATCAATACAGAGGAGCTAGGTACACTGGAGGAGGGCAATTTCATCCAACAATCCTCTTTCAAATATCCTGAGCTATTTACATCTCCTTTCAGGTTGCCCACCAGCCCAAGGCTTTGGAATAAACTGGGAATGTCTCTGAAGACACTTCTGTTTGAAAATGCCATAGCTCCACCGTGGTAATGGTCCAATCTTGTCAGCCTCATGGAATCCAGAATCTGCATGTTTCCTACAAGGAACACAGAGGAGGTAGGCACTGCTAATGTCAGAAATAAAACGATGGGCCCTTTAAGCCCATACAAGAGGGAGAGAAAAACCATTTAGGAACAATTTGAGGAAGTGTCCTACAAAATCCATATGGATTCTTCATCAAGCCTTCTTAGTTTATTACCACCAAAATTTAGTCTGGGTTGTTTCATTACATTGTAAATCAAAATATGTACCACAATCCTGCGGTTTTCTAATGATCAGAATAAATTCCAAAACATTGAGCCTAGCTCCTGGGCTATGACATATGCAAATCTTCCTGGTATATTGTCAATGGAGTACCCGAGATAATGTGATTAGTGCCTTCAACAAGAATAATTCAACTTCCTCATTTTAAAAAGCACTCTTGATAAGTAACTCTTATTGACAGTTTACTACTCCCTGGGTGGAGAAGTAAAACAGCAAGAGCATAATATTTGGAGATTAGTACCTAGTTTGAAACATATCTCTGCTATTTCCTGGGTGAGTCATCTTCTATAAGCTACTTATCCTGAGACTCTGTTTCCTCATCTGTAAAATGAGAACAGTAATACCTATCAACATTTTTGTAAGGATTAAGTAAAAGAACATGCATTCACACACATCATAAAGGGCAAAACATCATATACCTGGTTATGGGTATTCCTTGGGAGCCCTGCTACAACCCGGAGAAGATAAGACATGTGTCCACCTGGGAGCCTCAGCAACTATTCGTAAATGTTTTTCATCATGAAAAAGCAGGTTATTTAGGCCTAATATTAAAATGTACAGCAGAAATGACAGTGCCTTATCTGAGCCCCGCTATGTCACTGTTACTCAGGGCACCTCAACTCCAAGTTAGGTGCTATAAGAATCATCAGAAGCACTGAGCAAATATCTCATTTATCTCCTCATTCATTCATTCATTTCCCACCCATCATTAAACATCAGACATTCATTCAACAAGTCTATTGTGAGCCCAGTGCTGTGCTGGGGGCTGTTCAATGGCTGGGTTCACAGTGCAGGAGGCAGGTAAGTCCATCAGTGATCCCACCATACTGTGATGAGGGCAGTAACCACTACAACAACAATAAAATTTAACTCTGTTGATCAAGTTTCTGATTATAAGCAACAAACACTAACTCTGGCTTATTTAAGCAGAAAGGGAATTTATTGGGGTGGGGGGAGCAGGGAATTACTCACAGAATTTCTGGGAACTTTGGAGAACCAGATGCTAAAAATGCGCAGAAACTAAGAGAGGCCACACCACGGGACCACAGCCAAAATCCCACCACAGGGGAGATCCAGTGAGGACACAGTGGCTGGTCCTATTTCCACAGGTACTCTGGAAAACAGGCTATGCTTGCTGCTGCCAAGTTCAACAGGATAAATCCCCACATAACATGGGAAGATGCAACACTAACCCTGAGTCTAGGGTGTCCAATGAACCAAGCCCAGGCCCTGGGTCCCAATGGAGAGGAGAAAGCAGCAGCCGGTCATTCAGCTTGAAAGGTGGATGCAGATGGACACAGTCTTTCCAGGACTCACCCTGAGAGAATCCTCCTAATGTAAGGATGGGTTTCAGATGCCAGGCAGCCAAATGTTTACTGAGAACTTCCAGTGTGCCAGACTCTGTGCTAAGCAACTTACAGGCAATATCTCATTTAATCCTCACAGCGATCCTGTAAGGCAGGTACTCTACTATCAAAATTACTGATCAACTGAGACTTGACAAGAGGAAGAAACCTGCCAAGACTGTATGGCTAGTAAGGGGCAGAGCCCTGACTCAGACTTGGTTTTTGACAACTGCACTATACAACGAAAGAAGTACAAAAGTTCTCAGGATCATAGACCAGAAGCCTCTGAACTGGACTGGGAATTGAGGGAAGGCACCCCAGAGGAAGAGAGGTTGCAATGAGATTTAACAAATAAGTTGGTTAAATATTGCAGGGAGGTGTGTGTGAACCTAGGACAGGGGTGGTGTGAGTTAGGAGACCCCAAGGAGAGGGAACAATATATGAAAAGAAAAAGTAGCATGAAACAAATTCAGATTTCTTGGAACCAAAGGTCTTTTTTTTTTATGCAGTACAGTTAAAGAAAAAAAGTACAACAGGAGGGGGTATAAACGGGAAATGTGGTGCCCCACCCTCAGGTATGTTTGTCCCTAGAACAGAATGCCAGAAGAGATTCCAGATCATTCCATTATTAAAGAGCAGCCATATCTAAATTCAGGCATTAGAGAATGACACTGGGATTGTTTCATTCCTTTGTCTTCACTGAAGAAGTAGAGGGAATGAAGTGAGCAGAACATCCTGACAACCCTCAGCACCATTTTCCTAAAGTGACCCCACCATCCCAACTCTACAATCCACAGAGCAAGGAATTTTCCAGGAATTCCAAGGAGAGAGTGCTCAAGTTGGGTCGTGATCCAAGTATTTGCTGAGAGTGCTGAGTGACCAACTGAGCCAAGGTCAGAATCTCCTGAGACCTTCCCCCAGGCAAGGTCAGCAAGGTACAAAATGCTTAATGCCTTACTCACTCAGCCCGGCGCCATTGCCCCAGAGTCTCATCTCACAATTAGCATTCTACCAACTCAGTGGGTAGGCATGACTGGTTCAAGGGTGCTTCGTCAGATTAAATTTTCAAGCACTTCACTTTTTCTAAACAGAGAAAGCTATATTTTTAATTTTATATAGGAGTATATCAGCAACTGTTAAATGTCCCCCCAAATCCATTCCTTCCTTCTTCTATTTAGTCTAAGAATACACACATGCATGTGTACACATACTTCTACCAAGTTTTAGCAGGATACACCCAGAAATGCATTCCCCAGACTCCCTTGCAGCAAGGTGTATCCACTTGACTATGTTTCCCTAATAGTGTGTAGGTAGAAAGTGATGTGTACAACTTCTGGTCACTTTCTTCACGGTAAATTTCTTGCCTTCCTACCATTCTTTATCCCTTCCCAAAGGTCAAAACATGGACATGTTGTTGGCACAAAAATCGACTACGAAGATAAAGAAAGTGGGCGCCTGGGTGGCTCAGTCGTTGGGCGTCTGTCTTCGGCTCAGGTCGTGATCCCGGGGCCCTGGGATCGAGCCCCGCATTGGGCTCCCTGCTCGGCGGGAAGCCTGCTTCTCCCTCTCCCACTCCCCGTGCTTGTGTTCCCTCTCTTGCTGTGTCTCTGTCAAATAAATAAATAAAAATCTTTAAAAAAAAATATATATATATATACATATATATATGTATATATATATAAAGAAAGCATTCTAGGAGATAGTACAGCAGCAATAAAAAAGGAACCTAGATCCCTGAATGACCTCATGGAGCTGCCCAGCCATCCTGGGCCCTCCATCTACAATAGAGCTATTAACATGAAAGAGAAATAAGTTTCTACTTTATTTAATAGTATATTAATAATATATATATTATTAGTGTATTATATATTAATAACCATAATAAAGCATTCATATATATTAACAGTATAACATTAATATTTGTAAAATTAATATGGTATATTAACAGTATAAATGAATAATACATATTTATTTTATCCACTGTGTTTTTGGGTTACTGTGTTACAGCTTAGCCTTTCCTTAACTATATAGATTTCACCCGAAGGTAAAAACAGAAAGCATGTGTGTTTTTTGAAGGCCCATAGATCTAGGTTCTAATTCTAGCTTCACCAATAATTAGTCATCTACAGTTAATCATCCTAGGTCTCATTTTTCCCACATGAAAAAAGGGCAAATAATATCAAATTCTCAGACTGTTAAAAGAATTATAAATAAAGGATCGTGTATGATTCTGGTACACAATGAGTGCTATAATTGCTACTATTTTTATCATCTTATTTCAGAACACGATAAGGCCTATTGCAAATCCCACAGTGCCCTGAGGCATAGAACTCGGAACCTCCTAAATACGTTAGAATTCTCAGGCTTCAATATCCTATGAACTGTCATGTCCATCTGATGGAATATGATAGGAGTCCTAACAGCTGGCCCTGGACTTCATCCCACTTCTGAACACCTACAGCCTTTCAACTGGGCACTTTGCATGTCAACTCAGCAACTAGAATGTGAGGGCAGCCTCCACAACCGAGCAATAGAGAGTGGGTCTACACTTACTGAACCCCAGCAGGTGGGCAGGTACTCTCTGTCCTCAGTCAGTATTTTAGTTAGAAGCTGCTCCTTTCATTTCTATGGTATGACTCATTCCATCTCATCAGATACGGCTTTCTGAGACCAGCTGAAGTGATAAACGTGGGTCCTAAAAGGAGACACATGGAAGGACGTTATCATTGGCTCTACTGCCTTCTTGCATTTTATCAAAGGAGTTTCCAGATTTGCAGCATGGAAGGAACAATTATACCTTGCAATACTAGCAGCACGCCCTGGCCAAGTTGGTAATTCCATTCATGAAATTAAAGCTCTGAACCATGTCAGTGCTGAGGAGAAGAGATAATTGCCAATTCTTCAGAGTTCTCCAAGTATCCTCATATTGTGTGAAGCACAAGCAGTAAAGAGTCCTCTTATGGACTCCCTCACCCACCCACTCCCAGAGAGACAACAGACTCTTCCATCTGGAGCCCTGTGTCTATCAGGTTGGGTTTTTTTAACCACTTTATTGAGACATGATTGACACAGAAAAAGTGGTACATATTTAATATATATACCTTGATGAGTTTAGAGATAAGCATAAATGCATGACATCAGCCTTAAAAAAGAACGTATTTTCCTCAGCTCATAAATCCCAGGTAACATCCTAAGAAATTAATTTTTTCTTTAGACCTCAGAGAAGCCAGTTTTGTCTGCTCTGGTGCCAGGATAGACATGAGAGCTCATTGTTTGCCATCGGTTCTCCAGAGCCGATTTATGCTGCCTATTGTTGGCCAACATTTTGAGCAAAACTTCCTTGACCTCATGGCTAGAAGATATTGCACAGGGTATGAAGACCCAGGCAAGGCTGTGGGCAAGCTTTCAACAGAGGTTCAACAGCCCTTTTACGGCTGAAAACACTGTTCTGATTAATCTGCACTCCATATTGCTGAAGCCTGAAAGCATGTGAGCTTACAGAGAAACAAAACCCCAAATGCTAAACCCCTGCACCCTCTGGCATGCAGAGCAGTAAGCTCCTCTGGGCCACTACCTTCCTCTTCTGGTTTCTCTTTTATACACAAAAAGATCCAAAGGTCATTCCTGGAGCCTCCCTAAGGCAGGAATGAGGCCATCGCCCTGACAATGAAAGGGGTCAGTTCCGGCACTTGCCCAAGGTCAGTTGGCAGGTTAGTGGTAGAGCCACGATCTCACAGCCTACTATCCAAAAGGGCCAGTGTGCGGGAGGTTTGCACTGCTCCAGCTGACAGATCCTCTGTCACATTCATCCTTGGCTCACTCACTTTCAAGGGCCAGAACTATACCTTCCATGCCAAGGGTAAGAAATGTCGGCTCCCACAAAAGGAGAAACCTGCACACAGCCCAGCTCTCCCTAGAGTCGTGCATGCCGTGGGGGTCAGAGGCCAGGAGTCTTCTCGGGAAGGTGCGCTTTCCGTGTGGAATATCTGAACTTCCCAGCTCTCAGGGAAATTGGACTTCCACCAAGGAGAGTTTTGCCCTGACTCTTGATAACTGTCAGCACGTCTCACAAAAACAGGAACTCCTGAGGTGGAGATGCCAAGCAGCCGGGAACCATTAAGAAGAAAACCTGAGCTGCTGAAGGAAACCGGAAACCACTTGATCCCTCTTTCCAGGGCTGCAGCCTGCAAGCTTTAAGAATGAAGTGTCATTTGTCATGGACCTGCTCTGGGCCTGGCTCTTAGCACACTTGGCTTCACTGAGGCAGGATGGGACAGGGCAAGGGTTCTCCATCAAGACACTATGAAGAGAGAATCCTGTCTTGGGGGCCCATCTCATGCATTGTAGGATGCTCACCAGCATCCCCGCTCTCCACGCACTTCCTCTCACCACTTGTGGTGATCCAGATTGTCTCCAGACATTGCCAAATGTCCCCCGAGAGGCAGGATCACCCCAAGTTAAAAACCACTACTACGGTACGTAATTCTGTAGGTTGTGGAATCAGACGGCCAGAATCCAATGCTGACACTCTCACCCCATTTATCAGATATCCTGAGAAAATCCCATAGCTTCTCTGTTCCTCAGTGCTCTTAAGCAAAAATGTTAATTCCCACACATGGTGGTGAAAATTAAATGAGACGTCACACATGAAGCATGTACAATCAGGCCTGGCACAGAGAAAGCCAACGTTCAGCTACACAGTATCATCCTCATTTTTCAGAAGAGGAGAGTGAAGCTCAGGGAAGTGACTGAGAGATCACAGGGCCAGCAAGCAGCCCCGCTAGGATGCTAACTACACGAGACTCTGTGACTCCTCACGAGTTCAGTGGCCATCAAGTGGGCTGCTAGCAGACAGCAGGTCCTGTTCTGGGCTCTGCAGCAAAAGCAGAAACCAGAGATAATCCCTGTGTTCAAGAAACTCCAAGTCCAGCAAAGGAGACAGACAGGTGGCCTGGCTATTTCAGTAATGTCTATTGTAGGGCACGGTAGAAGGGCAGAGAAGCCCAGGGGTTGCTTGTGTGCAGAGGTGAGGCACCTGACTCAGCCAAGGTCATGGGGGAGGTGACACCCAAAGGGATCCTGGAGGCTTCCAAACTCTTTCCACCTGACCACACTGCTTATGTCATCAGATGACAGACAGCTTTCCAGAGTGACCGCAGATGTACTTCTGAAGGGTGCAGTCTACGGTATGTCCAGGCAGGGACGCCAGCCTCCAAATATTTGTGGAAAGGGAAAAAAAGCACGGTCTCATGGAGACTGAGTCGGACCTCCTCCCTCAGGACTGCAGGATGAGTCGGTTGAAAGCTGCCCCTCACCTGGAGTCCGTGCGTGCTTGAGCAGTTCCGTGAGAGAGGTTAGCACAGCCCAGTTACCTGCACTGGGCTCTTTGCTCAATTTCGAAGACAATTAAAACTTACTCAGCATGAATAGGCAGTGATGATGAATAAGTAAAAACCCAAATTGCACGAGAGCAGATCCTTTTCCTTGAAGAAGCTGATTGCATAAGAAGGGACCACGATCCTTGTGATAGACAAAAAGGTTTCACAAGCAGAGATATTTTAATAGCCCTATATTTCACTTAATGAGCTGACTGCTGAAGGTGCACATTCATATTTCCACTCGTTGGCTTAAACACCTGCATCATGGCTGTGTTATTGTACACCTGTATAGAACCCTATTCACTTGGACCTGTCCCATGTGACAGCCCTGGGCCCCTGCTAAGAAGGTGGGGAGGGCCAAACCCCACCATGGCAGTCCTATGAGAATAGGCTCCAAAGCCATTTCTTATCATCGGTCTCTGAAAGGGAAGAAGATGCCCCAGGCCAGAGCTCCCCAAAGCATGGCCCTGACAGCAGCAACAGCAGCACCTGGGAGCCTAGGAGAGATGCGCATTCTCAGGCTCCACCCTAGAATCTACATCTCAACCAGCTCTTCACATGATGCTTTTGTTAAAGCTTGAGTACCCATTCCAAAGACTATCTTCCCTTCACCTCCCTTTTTATTAATTCATTCAACAAATATTTGCTGAGTATCTCCTCTTTAATAACCTTGCAGCTAGATGCTGGGTGTATAGTACTGAATAAAATTGACATGGTTTTTTACATTTGCAGAATTTAAATTCTCCCCTGGGGAACAATTGGGAGTTGGTGGCTACTTTGGATGAGAAACCCTTGAGGAAGTTAAAAACAAACTCTTATTCCTGACAGATATGCAAGTATGGTCATTTCACATCATAAATGTGAGCAGGCTAACCCAGAATGAACACTTAGTAGGTGCCAGAGTTGGATGAAAAAAATGACAAAAACCATGAATGAGATGAGGCGATCCCTACTCTGCCTTTTTGTAGCCCCCTTGCCTACACCGCCCTAGGACTCTGCACTCAGCTGCTTATTTACATTTCTATTTCTCCTACATGAGTCTGAGCCCCTTGAGAATGGGCCAATGTGCCATTCAGCCTGGCTTACCCAGGGCTCAGCATGGTACCTGGAACTCACTCAATATTTGCTGAATGAATGAGGAAAGAAATAAACCCCAATTAGCCTGGGAGGTTGCTCAGTGCGCCCAGTGTTCAGAAACCCCCAAGACAGCCTGCAGCCTGCCCTGCAAACTAGGAAAGCACCCCCGTCCCTGCCCTGCTGCTCACTAGTAACTTGCATGTCCACCAAAATTCTGCAAGCAGTACCCTAACTCTACTTACAAGCCAGGTCCCCACCTAGAGGGTTGTGGAGCAGAGCTTCCTTCAAGGAAGTCAAATCTCTCTGGAAGCACCTCCCTCCGTGCTTGAGGACTACAAACAGACTGAGAAGGAAGGGCTGGAGTGATAGGCATTCCTGGGGAGGTGCCCCAAGAGCAAAATTAGAAATAAGCCTGGCGGGGGGGGCAGTGCAGGACACAGGGAAGTACTGCGCCCTGTCCAGCCTTCCTGGAAAATAGGAACATCAACGAGTTAACACTAACAATAGGCAGCTCAGATCTCACAGATTTCATTCAACTGGAAATCCTTAGGCAAGCTCATCGTGGCAGATTTTTGCCTCATTTGGATACTTGATGGACTTAAGCCAGTCTGTGTATTTACTTAGGAAGGAGAAGAATAAAACATTCAAACATACTCTTCACGCTAAAATTCCCATTATCCAAAAGCAAGGTAAAAAAATAGACTTTTCATATCATTTTTCAGCTCTCAAGGAATAAAATCCCCTCTGAATATGTAGATATATGTTTAGGTTTGAGTCATGCACGTTTTTAGAAGAAGAACATGATATATGAAAGTAGGAGCTTTCATACCTAATGAAAATAAAGATACTCAGGGGCTACAGGATAGAAGAATAGGAGGTAAGAAGAGCTGACAGAGCCTCCATGGCTGAAGCCACCAGTGAGCAGCAGTTAAAGGAAGGGGGCTTTCTTTTCTTTTTTTTTTTTTTTAAGATTTTATTTATTTGAGAGATAGAATGAGAGAGAGAGAGAGCATGAGAGGGGGGAGGGTCCGAGGGAGAAGCAGACTCCCTGCTGAGCAGGGAGCCCGACGTGGGACCCGATCCCGGGACTCCAGGATCATGACCCGAGCCGAAGGCAGTCGCTTAACCAACTGAGCCGCCCAGGCACCCAGGAAGGGGGCTTTCTGCTTTCCATCTCGTGCCCCAACAGGATCCTCCTCGGGCTTAAAAGTTGATACAAATCCTGCTCACAGCTCAGGTGTGATGAGAGAGGGCCCAAGCAAGGCTTATTCTTAACCTCAGTGTACAGAAGCTTCTAAGGCAAAGCATGAGAGAAAGGTTTTGGATCTTCCTCACCGTATGCGGAAGGAAAGGACTGGAAGATGAGGAAGGTAAGGGGCCGAAGGGGTCCCAGCCAACCCCCCCACTACTGCCTGGTGCAAGAGTCCTGGGTCTGAGTTCACAGCAGGGATGCTCAGGAGGG
The DNA here is from genome assembly GCF_003265705.2 of Callorhinus ursinus. Classification (NCBI taxonomy): domain Eukaryota; kingdom Metazoa; phylum Chordata; class Mammalia; order Carnivora; family Otariidae; genus Callorhinus; species Callorhinus ursinus. The sequence goes on along the minus strand of NW_027397086.1, from coordinate 20,786,728 downwards.
CTCTGGGGAAAAGAATCCCCGGGCCAGGCTGGAGATGACACCATGGCCGAGACAGCTCCTACAGGCCTGGGGGACGTGGGTCTCCTACGGGAGCCCAGAGACCTCATGGTCCCGGAGCAGGTGCTCAAGACCCTTCAGCCTGCCTGGCACCATCCTCCCTTAGGGTGAGTCAAGCAGGGGCAGACAGAAGCCTGTGAACCCCTAGACCCAGGACCCAGAGGGAGAGGAAAAGACAAAAAAGGCTGAGAATGAGAAAAAGGGAGTAAATGAGACCCAAAGAGAGAGAGGGGAGCTAGATGGCAAAAGAAAAGTAAAAACAAGAGTTACCGGGGTTGACTGAACAGTTTTAAGAGTTTCACGTACATTAACTCATTTAATTAATTCCTTACAACATCCCCTAGTACAGGCATTATTATCCCCCATTTTATATGTGAAGACATAGAGGTTTAGAGCTAGTAAATGAAGTGAAGACTTAAACCTAAAGAGTCTGGTTCCAGAATATGAAAGGGAAAGAGAAGGGATGGGAAGGGATGAGAACGGAAGGGAGGAAAGGGAAAGAAAATCTTAACAGAGAAGACGCTTCATGCAGTGGATGGACGGATGGATGGACGGACGGAGGTAGGAAACAGAGTCAAGTGGAGCAAGTCCATCATCTCGCTATTAAATCTGACCAGCATGACTCTGAAAACTATCAGTCACTGCACAGAGGATGCTCCAGCTTTCTTTCTATTCTGTCCAGGGTCTACTGTTTCACAAATGTCATTCCGCAAATCAAACACTTCTAGAAAGTAAGAATTGGCAGAACACACGTAGCCTACAAGGGGTCAGTTAGTACTACCCTCCAAGAAAGGAGTCTGAAAACGTGTTCCCTAGATTATTGCACTCAGAGAAAGTTAAATGACTCAACGTCTTTTAAATTCTGCTCAACAGATGGTTGCTGCATGTCCATCCTAGGTCAGGCTCTCTCTCAGGCAGGAGAGAAGGACGAAGAGGACTCTGGGTTCTTTGGTGGCTCGACAACTGCCTCCACAGCCCCCAGGAGCTGAAGTGAGTCCTATGTGCATCATAGGAGTAAAGCCCACATGAGCACAGAGCAGGTGAGCAAACGACTTTGCCCAAGAGGGTTGAGGAAAGCTTTACATAGACCTTGAAGATGAGCTGGAGTTTCCCCAGTGAGGAAGAAGACAGCAGGTAGGACCAGCAGAGGAAATCACAGAAGTGCAGGCCAGGTAGTGAGAGTGCAAAGAACCTTCCAGAAAACTGTCAGAAGTTCTGAACAACAAAACCGCACAGGGAGGAAGTGGCAGGGAATAACCCCAGTGACAAATGTGGAGGGCTGACAATGATGAGTCTTAACTGCCTCTCTAAGGCTTTTGAAGTCAGGGGCCCTTTGAAAATCTGGCCAAGCTCTGAATCCTCTCCCCAGAAAATACACTCACACAAATGCAAAATTTTACATTCAGCATCACAGTGTTCTCGTATCTGGGGTTAGATACCCTCGCTGTACACAATACAGAGCTACAGACGGGTTTCGGCAAGAGAGTGATACCATTAGATCCCTGTATTAAGAGATGGCAGGAGAACAGAAAGTAAAAGCCCCCATTTTAGGGTCAAACAGACCTGGATTTGAGACTCTGCTCTGCCCCTTCCGAACTGTAAGACCTCAGGCCTGTTGATTTAAGAGGTAGCAACTCCGTTTCTCATTATAAAATGGTCAGAGTTAAAGTTCCTACTTCACAAGGCTGTAGGAAAGATTGAGAAAAAGTACTCCAAGTGCTCACCCCAGAGCCCAGAGCCCAAGGTGAGCACAGGCCCCACAGAAGCTTTTTAAACAATGGACATGGTTCTGGTAAGGGAGGTGGGAGGCCCCAGGGAACCAGACAGGGAAATTAGCTCACCTCCCACCCCTGGGGGTACCCGGTCCCAGGTCCCTGCTGTGTGGATACCTGGCTATGTTATGCACATTTAGAATCAGTTCTGGACAAAACAGGCCCGCACAGGTGTGTACTACTACTTTCTTTGTGAATAAAGGATGCCGGAGCCTCCTGAAGCCAGAAACATGGGACTGGAGAACAACTGAGCAAAGGAACTCACTCATGGTGTTTCCAAACAGATTTCATAACCAGATTATGCCTAAGAGTTAAACTTGGCAACCATAGGTCTATTCTTCAGATTGTGAAACCAATATTCACAAAGCTGATGAGGCAGATTCCCAATCAAATGACACAGGTTCCATTGAAGATGCCGACCGCAGATATATCAGGGGCGCTTTGCTCTGTCTCATTCAGCAGGAAGGGCACGAACCATTGGAGAGAACTCTGCTTGAAGAGCACCAACAGGGCCTGGCACATAGTAAGCACTCAAGAAATACATGTGGAATGAACAAATGAAAGTTACCGCTGGACTCCCCCAAGTGAAAAGAGAACATATTAGAAATGGGGCCTTAGGGGTTTCTCTAGCTAGTCCAGTCTCCCCTTCTACAGACATGGAAAGGGACGCTCAGAGAGGCAAAGTCATGTTCTCAATGATATGGTACGTGTTATGAGTCAAATTGTGTCCCCTCCCCCAAAAAGGTCACATTCAGAAATCCTAACCCCCGGTTCCTCAGTGTGACCTCATTTGGGTCTTTACAGAGGTAATCAAGTTAAAATGAAGTCATCCGGGTGGACCCTCGTCCAATATGACGAGTGCCCTATTAAAGAATATCTGGACACAAACACACAGGGAGAACACACCATGTAAAGATAAAGTCAGAGATTGGCTTCTCCAAGCCAAAGATCTCCAAAGATTGCCAGCAAGCCACCAGAAGCTAGGAGAAGAACGTGGAACAGATTCTCTCTCACAGCCTTTAGAGAAAACCAACCTTGCCGACAACGTTGATCTCAGACTTTCAGTCTCCAGAACCGTGAGATGATACACTTCTGTTGCTTATGCCACTCAGTTTGTGATCCTGTTACAATAGCCCTTAGCAAGGGAATACAGTGCTCTCTCTGCTACAGATCAATAGTTCTGAAGAAAATGAGAGGCCATTTCTGCTGACTTCTATAGGGCAAGCCTAATATCATGCTTCTTTACAAGATAATCAGAAGGTCAGTGAATTATAGGCTAGGGATTTGATTATTCATTCATGTGACTAGTATTTCCTGAGCATACACAAAGTGCCACCATAAGCGCAGCTCTGTCCCTGCACTTGGGGGGCACACATGTGAGCCACAGAAGGACTACCACCAGGCAACTGAAACACAGCACAGTCTGGCTCAGAGGACTCCAAGCAGCCAGGCAAAACTTTCTCACTCTGTCTGGCAGAGTCAAGGAGGAGGTCACTGAGAACGTGACATTTGAAAAGGTCTTCAGTGAGGAGTTTCCCAAGCAGAAAAGGTGGATTGGGGCATTCTGAAAAACCAAACCACATAAGCAAAACTCTGGAGTCCCCACAGCATGGTTAGAGGGAGGGTACGGTAAGAAGGGGCTCCTGCATGAAAGGGGGCAGAGGAGGGTGCGCGTCACATCACAAAGGGCTGAGCGTGAGTCGTCATCTTGTGTGCAGAGAACACGATGCAATCACATCAGTTTTCAGGGTGTTCACTCTACGGAGAGAGTCTAGAGGCCAGGAGAGCCAACAGCAAGATGCTCTTGCCACTGTCCTGGGTGACAGCTAAAATGCAGAGGGGACAAGTGGATCCCCAGGCCATTCCTGAGGCCAAATTAGCAGACTGTGTTGACCCAGTCTCCACAGGATGCAAGCTGCCAACAGGAGGTGACGCTGGCCTAGGAAAGACAGTGCCCAGTGTCTTCTTCCTACCTTCAGGGAAGGAAAAGGTGCCCACCGGTTCTCAGATATCACACATTTCTTACTGACTCAAGGAAGAAAGTCATAAGGAAAACATCCAGAAAAGAGGAGCCCACTGAGGGCAAAAGGTAATGTGGGTGCTGTTTCCCTTCAAAGCTCATGCACACCTAGCTAAATCTGCCTCAACTATGGCAGGTGGTGGTCTACCAGGGCTCTCTGCCACACCAAAGCCACTCCACATCAACCGACCCTGTTAGTCCATGATCTCACACAAGGAGGCAGCCCCATGCCTGCAGAAAGAAGTAGAGATGTCGGAACGCCAAGCATGACTCCACGAGGGAGTCACGGGGGACTCCTCCCAGTCAACATCCCACTCTGTCCTGGAGCTCAGAACACTGGATTCAGCCTTCTGGCCTAGTTGGGCTCTACAGCCTTCCATTAGCGGCTTGCCTAACTCACACTTAAAATCCTCCAGCAATGGGAAAGCCTGGCTCTCACAGTTGCCAGTCTTTAGAGAGCTGTGACTATTTTCCTTATACTGAGCCCATGACACCTCCCTGATTTACCTCTCAGTGACCCATCTGAACTCCCTTTGAGCATCCAAAGGTAGCACTCATGCCCCAGGCCCTCTTCTCCTGGTTAAAGCCATCCAGTGACTGAAGCCTCTCCCCCACAGAGGGCCTTTACACCCACCCGCACTCTGTTCATGCTCCTCTGAACTCAGGCCAAGGCCAGATCACTTCCAGTTTGTCGCTTGAGGTTTTGACATTGGAAGGAATCTTATTTCAAAGATTTCTCCTTACTTCTCTAGCATCCAAAATCACAATTACCTCTTCAGCATGTCACCATACCTCTGTGCATTCCAAAGACATCTCTGGTCTTTTAAGATAAAATGCAAAAAGGATGCAGAGTAGAAGACAGATGAAGCCATTGGGAAAAAGGAAAGTTGGGGTATATGTGTGGAGAAATCAAAATAAGGGTGGTGAATGGGGCTGGTGGGTAGCGATGACCCCCTTTTTCTCTGCTCTGATTCTTCTGAGTGCATACCCAGGCAGGTCACTGTCCTTCTCTGGGAAGTCTGAGAAACAGTAAATTTAAGCATGGTGTTAGGGTGGCCATAACTGGGAGTTCAGTTCTTTCATACAGAGATTCGCTTTGTTTAGCAGAAGGACACTGCATAGTCTGAATTCTGGGGGTAAATATCCCCAGGAGGTGTGCAAGACGATCCAATAAGGTGAGGGTGGATATATTAGAATTTTTTTTCTGATTTATCTCATACTTTAAAATTTCTGATGTTTGCATGTGTTAAATTATATGTTATATAATTTATAAGTAAATAAATAATGCATGCATTAGAGATGCCTGCTCAATACATTTTTACTGAGACACTTGCATAATCAAAAAGGTTTAAAGAATTCTGCTCAGGATGGCAGTCACTGAGCCCACAGATGCCTTCTACTGGCTTCGGGGTAGACAGAGAAGAGTATGGCTACTCATAGCAAAGCATCTGCACTATTGTAAAAACAAGTCATTCTGCACAGGACCCACTGATTCTTGATAGATACATTATTAAGAGGGCATTATTTAAGCTGCATTAATAGTAGTAGCATATCTAGAATGAGGGAGGGGGACAGTCACATTTAACCTTACTTGTCCAGACTACACATGGAGGATTGTGTCCCATGCTGGGGGTTACATTTTATTTTTATTATTTGGGTAGGGGGCAGAGGGAGGGAGAGAGAGAGAGAATCTTAAGCAGGCTCCATGCCTGGTGTGGAGCTCGATGCGGGGCTCGATCTCACAACCCTGAGATCATGACCTGAGCCGAAATCAATAGTGGGATGTTCAACCGACTGAGCCACTCAGGCACCCCTGAAAGTTATATTTTTAAAAAATAACTCCAAAATTAGAGTCCTGTCAAAGAACAGTGACAAAATATGTCAAGAACACTTGAAACCATGTCATCTGGATGAACTGGATGGAAATCATGTCACTGGAGAGAACTGTGGGTGTCCAGCCTGGTTGGAATATGGGGTACCTGAGAGCTGGCCTCATATTTCTAAAGGGCTGTGCAGGGAAGTGAAAATAGACATAGTCTATGTGACACAAGAGTTAAAGCCAACGGGTAGAATTACAGGTAAGAAATGTTGGGTGCAATCTATAGAAGAACTTTCTGTCATTGCTGCCCCAAGAGAGTGAGCTCCCTGCTACTAGAGATATGCAAACAGACACAATGTGACTACTTATTGAAGATGTTACAGAGCAGACTCAATCTTCAGATTGGGGGAGGGGGGCCACCTGAAACACAGGTTTCTAACAAAGTCAGTGCATGGACAACTGGTGATCCATAGGGTGATTTTAGGTGGTACATGAACAGGTATTTTTTTATTTTAATAGTTATAAGGTGATCTCACAGATATCTTTGCTTTAGATGAGGTTGGATTTACTTAAGTCAGTCAATTAATGTAAAGAAATCCATCAAGTAAAATCCAGTGGAGGGGACATGAAGACATGGCAAAATTCTTGAATGACTAAAGACAAGAAAGCAATGTGGATGACTAGAAGACCAAGAAAGCTCATCCCTGCCTCAAGATTCTCGGATGTTCCATACTCCCCCTCCAACCAGGGATCACTTTTGATTTCTGCCTTTCTCCTTCCAGCCAAGTGCAGGCCCCAAGGCTGGAGTCGCCAGAGCCCTTGTGTTCACCTGGCCTCCCACAACATCCAGTCTTGGCAACCCTTCCCTTCCTCCTCCCCAGCCAAATAAACCTGTCCTGGATCCTGAACAACCTGCTTTCCTGTTATGAGACTAGATGAAATTGATAAATGGGCCCCCCACTTATACCTGGGCTACCCCTCCCCACCTCCATCTCAGGGAATACAGGTTTATTTGAGCAATGGGCTCCTATAGGGTGTATTTGAATCCTGAGAGGAAACTCCAGAGTCAAGGAAGGTAATCATTAAGAGAGCTTTGAGGGAAATGATGTTTTAGGCAGAAAGGGCTTTAGGATCCCTGATACTAGAGATATTATGCTGTCCCAATTATGCTATTGGATAATTGCTATTGGATAATTATGCTATTCCAATTATGCTATTGGATAATTGCTATTGGATAACCCCCCATTATGCTATTCCAATCACATTAGAATCTTGCATTCAGCTCTTCACAGTTAACAAAGCATTTCCCACATCTATTCTTCATCTGATCCTTACAACAGTCTGGTGAGGTAGGGATTATAGTGATTATCCCCATTTGGGGACAAGGAAATTGAGGCTCAGGGAGGTTGCTTAAGTTGCTCAAGGCGACACAGCTTTCAACCCCACACCCAAATCCTCCTACGCCAAATCCCAAGCTCAAACCACTATACCACACTGCCCTCCGGTGTCCCGGAAGAGGGATTCTAGGCCAACTACATAAGCCGCAAGAGCAGTTGCCATCCTTACATTCTCAACAAACAAGGGCTCATTTTCATTTGTGGACTGTCTGGATTGTGATGTGGGTGGTTAGCCTAGGAATGGTTCTGGCATAGCTCACTTCTGCCCCTCAAAGAGCCGAGCGATTTCCTCATCGGCTTAATATACATGACTGACACCTACCTGTCTCCTAGGATGGTTCTAAATGGAATAACGTCAGTGAAAGGGTCTGGTATACAGTAGGGGCTCAATAATTGCACACTGGGTCGTTGGCACTCCTCTACCTGAGATCCTGGTTTAAAAAAAAAAAAAAAAAAGGCAGTCTGAAACTAGCAAAACCTATAAACTAAAGTGGAACCGAAGCCCCAGATTTCCAGATCACACGTTTCCAATCAAACTAAATGCATGCCTCTTCTTGTTTGGCCTGCAGGAATTTTATAAAATGAATCATTTCAGCAAAACGCATCTTCATGTTAGGGAGGGCAGAAACCCAGGAGTTTGGAGGGAAAGGCAATAAAATGAATTCTATTAAATTCCACTGACTTGGTGCACAGGGCGCCGTAAGCACGTTTTTACCACGTATCCTGGATTTTCCAAGATGGTCCTCATTTCAGATGCTCTGGGCCTTGGCTCAGACCACGTGGTGCACACCGCGCCAGGCCACATGACTCAATTTTGGGTTAGGAAAAGATGGTCAGTGTCAGGGCATGCCAGGCTGCATCCCTGTGAGTGCTCACGGTCTAGGAGAGAGGGCGATGGGGAAGGAAGGGACGAGTGTGTGGAGGAGGGAACTGAGGGATGCCAGCAAGTCAAGAGTGCACCTTAGAAGTCAGAGAAGGTTTCACAAGGAAGAGGCATTCCACCTGGATCCTCAAAGCTGACTAGGAGCTCCCCCGTGGAGAAGAGTTTGTAAAATGCAGCCATCTGTGACCCACTCTGCCCGCAATCCCTCACCGGCCGGCCGAAAACCTTATCTGACTCTAGTGGCGCACACATTTCCCACCCAGTCCCTCACATCACCCACGTCCCTTTCTTCCCGATCCCCATCCAGCCCATGTCTCCTTCCTCCTCCGCGTCCTCCTTTCACCATGAATCATGAGGCCCACTCAGACCTTCCTTGCCTCCGAAAGACTCAGAATGGCTTATTTATCTGAGTCTCTTCCTCTACCCCCAGGCCTCTGTCCTCAGAGGACAGCAAAGTGAGGAAAATGCCAGACCCAAAAGAGAACAGTGTGGTGGTGCTACTGGCTCGTGACTCATGATTCAACAGAGATGAGTGAGAGGCTGTGGTGGGTGTGGGAGCAGCAAAGACACAAAGAGAAGGGGAAGGATTAATTGAACCAAGCCAAGCTCAACCTTAAAGATCCTGGTTTGGTTTGTTCCCAAAATAGGGTTGAGCTTATGGCTGGTTCTTACTTGTTAGTAACCAGTTCACCCATCCCTTCTCTTAAGTCCTCGTTCATTAATCTTCTTAAAGAAAGCAACTTGACTCTGTTGGGTTTACTGGCTGTGCGTCAAAAACCTGTTCTTCCACTAAGAGATTTCAGAGGTGAAGTACGCATATAGAAATCTTCAGAAAACTTCCATATAGTAGGAACATCATTCTCCTGACCCAGCGTTGTGAGCTACCTACTGGTGAAGATCCATGTGCTTAAGCACCAAGAAGCTGCCTTTACTTACTCATTCGCTCACTCATTCATTTAAATTCATTCCTTTAAAAATATGTATTGACTGTGATCCAGACATGAACTAGGTATCATGAACATGAGCAACAATGAACAAATCAGGTGTGGTCTCTGTCCTCACAGAAGGATGAGGAAGCTAGACATACGAATAACTGCAACATATTGTAATCAGTGGTGTAATAGAGACCCTAAGAGCATACTTTGGGAATTACCAAAGGGATTAAAGATATTTTCAAAGAGAAAGTAACACTTGCGGTCTCTTTGACGTCAAAGGACTGTGTCCTACTCATCACTGTGCCCCCTAGGCACAGCACAGGGTTTTGCTCATCAGAGGTGCTCAGACACATGTGCCAAGTAAATAATCAAGATCTCAAAGAATGAGTAGGAGTCACTAGACAAAAAAGAGAAAGGAGGTACAGTAGGGAGAGCGGGCACTATGATGAAAAGGCTCACTGCACGGGCCTCTGCGGGAAGGACAAGGATTTCAGTATGGATGTGGCATTGCTAACAGCAAAAGATGAGGCTGGAAAAGGAAGCTGGGCTCAAATTGGGAAATGCTCAGTATGCCATGCAAAGAAGCTGGAACTTCATCCTGGGAACAGAGGGTGCATTTATTAGTGTGGGCTTGCCATGGGTAGACCCATGTGGACATACTTTCTCAATTAAAAACATTGTGTCTTGGACATCAGTAAATTGGAGGCTTTTTTTTTTTTTTAATAGCAAAGGCGTTCATTTGGTAGCTGTGGTGTAGCCCAGCAAGTGAACACCTAAGGATTTCAATCCAAGTCTGGCCAAGTATGTGCCCGATCTCTCTTACCCAGAGGCCCCCTTCACGCTGAGGGTCCAAATCCTCCACCTTATCCTGCAGGTGGCATCGGCAGTGTCCCTGCTGACCAGCTGCTGCTCCTGTGAATCAGAGCGGGCAGGAGAGGTAGACAGCAAGAACCAGAGGGCACATGGACACCCCAAGCACCAAAAAGAGCCCCAGTACACTGAGGCATTAAGTACAAATCAGCATTCTCTAATGCTTCACCCATAAAAAAAAAAAATACAAGGTTGCTCAGTTTTCTTTTTCTCTTTTAACTTTTTTCTTTTTAGACAACACTCGTGTGTGTGTGTGTGTGTGTGTGTGTGTGTAGCCATCAGAAAACCCGGGGACCATCCTAGCTCTCCAACCCACTATGAGACATCGATCAATTCACTTAAAGTCTGTGACTCTAAGTGACATCATCTATGAAAGCGAAAAATGCACTCACACAGCTACTGTGGGGACTAACAGACAGGAGGTCTCTAAAGCCCCTGTCAAAGGGTCTGGTGCTTAGGACACACCCCACGAGACACCTGCCACCCCCCTTGGGCTCCCCACCCCTCCTGGTAGAGCAGCACATCACATGCCAGGTTTACGGTGCTCAGTTTTGCCTCCCTCGTAACTTCAGGTTGCAGGTACCCCAAAAGGAAAACCTCACTGCTGTTTGCTTTACCAGACAGTGATGTGTCATTTCCTAGTGACTAGGAACCAGTAAATCAATAACCAGGAAATTGATATACATCAAGTCTGTGCTCTTTAGCTGGGTTCACAGGGCCTCTGTATGCTTCCTCTGCCCCTCGAACCAGCACCAGCTCCCCCCTCCCCCAGCCCCACAGTTACGCACCTGCGGCCTGTAGACACCGCACGTACACCAGCGCCCTGCCATTCCTTGCACTGTGCTCTCACCCAGGAACGCCCTTCCCACGTTGCCTCTGCCAGACTGATTCCTCAGCGTTCAAGTCTCGGCTCAGGGGCCATATCCTCTAGGAAGCCCTGCGTGAGCTCCTCTGTCAGAACGAGCACCCCTTCCCCATGCTCCTTTCACACCTTGTGCCCGCTACCTCATCATCCACCTCATCACACTGAACATCTCTGGTTGTGAGTCTGTCATCCCAAAGAGCTTCCAAGACCCTCAAAAACAGGAGCCATGACTTAGGCTTCATTTTATCCAGTGTCTCTCATAGAAATGGGGACAAAGTGTGCATTGAGCAGAGAGTCTTTGAAAGGAGCTAACGATGAGCATAAAAGGAATCTTGGACCACTGTTTCCATGAGTACCCTGTCAACAAACCTCTGGTTTCCAAAGGTGACTTCCCCGCCTCCCCCAGTGAACCATATCTCCCTATATTGTGCCTTTGCAGAGTCCTTTCCCCTTGAATCTGGGCTGGCCTCGGGGCTCCCATTGGACCAGCAGAATGCAGAGACAGTACCTCTGCCTGACTTCCAAGGCTAGGTCATAAGAAGCCTGGCAACTTCCACCTGGATTTCCTGCAATACAGTGGTTCTCAGCCCAAGGCGATTTTGCTTCCCAGATGACATTTGGCAATGTCTGAAGACATTTTTTAGTTGTCACAAATTGGCAGGGGAAGAGGGGTTGCTACTAGCATCTAATGGATAGAGGCCAGGAATGTTGCTAAACGTCCTACAGTGCACAGAGAACCCCCCACGACAGAATGGCCCAGAATGTTACTAGTGCCGAGTTGAGAAACCCCGCTCTAAGGGAAGCCAGATGCCACATAAGAAGTCCTGTTCCCCTCAGACTGCCACGCTAGAAAGAAGTCCCAGCTAGTCATGTGGAGAGCCAGCTGGATAGCCTCTAACTATGCCAGCCATGCAGCTGAACGTTTTAGACAAATTCCCTGACAGTTGCTCGGATCCTACCAGTCGGGGCAGTAGGAATCCTGTAACGCTTTGTAAATGCGGAGCTGAGGCCATTTTCATTTTACTGGGAACATTCGCCCTCGGAAAAGGGGGACAGGAAAGTCAGGCTGCTGCTGCTCTGTGCCCACATGACAGGCCTCCGGGACAGCACTGACCACGGTGAGGCGGTTCTGCCAGAGAAACAGGAGTGCGCTCTGGCAGAGAATTAGAGTCAGCACAAGCGGAGATCTGTGGCTAGTGTCAGGACACACTGCGGAATCCTTGGCTTCCGAACCATACTAATTTACCACCCAGTTCAATTCAACTCAGCAAGCGTTTGTTGAACACCTGCCGGGTATAGAAACTGAGCTTCCTCCCATTGGAAGATTCAGAGATAAGATGATCTAATTCCCGCACAAAGGGGTTAATATTTTAGTCAGAGGGACTAACATATCAACAGCAAGCTATAAAACAAAATGACCAAATGAAATCAATGCTCAAGCAAGACGCAAGCAGGTGAAAGAACGGTGGGTTTACACTACTATGTTAATGAAGGGACACTCATTCACCCTACCATTTGCCAAGCACCCATTATATTCTAGGCACAACGCCGCAACCAAAAGCCAACAGTCAGAGGTTTATGACCCAATGTAAATTTATCATTCACACCTTCAGAACAGTATGTTGTCCTGGTCATTTAGTAAATACATAACTGGCGAAAGAGTGATACACTCCAAAAATTCACAAGTGACAGGTTGATTTTAGTCTATATATTGAGACTCTAAATCTGAGAATGACTCACAAATCTCATACTATCTGCTATATTTTAAAGATTAAGAATAATAATCTTTCTGGGAAAGTGTGTGGGGGGGAACCAGTATTTGAAATTTTTCATTTCTCATCTGTGTTCCTCATCTTCCGAAATGTGTGATTCTAAACAAGATGCTCAAGGCCACACTTTCGAAATGGAAGATGGGCTCCCCTTCAGAAACTTGATGGGCACCGAAAGGGAGGAGAATAATGTCAGTTCGGACGGGCCGTGTCATACAACGATGACAAACCCTCACTGGCTAGTAACAACAGCATTTATTTCTTATTTACCCAGCCTGTCAGCCCAGTCCAGTAGAAGAGCTTGGCTCATCAGTCACATGGTGACCCAGCTAGCTGATGGAGGCTTCCTGGTAGCCCATGCTTCTACCTCTCCACAGCAAAACAATGTGGCCAACTGCAAACTGGTCAGAACTGATCCACTTCCCTTGGTCAGGCTAGTCACACGGTCAGTCACACCTGACATCAGGCAGACGGGGACATGCAGTCCTATTATACGCCTTGAAAGAAGAAGGGACATAAATACTTGATGAGCAGCACTAATAGCTATCTAAGGAGTCATAAATTCAGAGAAGCACCTTCCCAGAACATCAGTCCTACTTAAAGGCTGATAATTCAAAACACTGACTGAACAATAAAACAAACATAGATATGTAACAGGCTGACGTTCAAGACATGTATAGATTTTTAAGTTAAAGTACAAAATTTGAGGGTGCCTGGGTGGCTCAGTCATTATGCGTCTGCCTTCGGCTCAGGTCATGATCCCGGGATCCTGGGATCGAGCCCCGCATCGGGCTCCCTGCTCCGCGGGAAGCCTGCTTCTCCCTCTCCCACTCTCCCTGCTTGTGTTCCCTCTCTTTTTGTCTCTCTCTGTCAAATAGATAAATATTTAAAAAAATAAATAAATAATAAAAATAAAATAAAGTACAAAATTTGGAAAAGAATTTGGGCTTCTGGATTCCAAAGATAAAATCTCCAAATTCCCCTCAGTCACTATACTTGGCTATTCTTAGTGGTCCCGTTAAAAAATTCAGAAGCACTAGTTGAGGATAAATATTCCATTTGAAGGAAATGGAAGAAATAGATGCTTTGGAGCACTCAAGATAGGCAGTGGATAACGTTCTAGATTTCCTGACAGTTTAGGCAGAAAGAAAACATAGTAACATCACTCATTTTTTGTCAACAGAAAACAGACATATCCGCAGACAGAGGTAGGTGCCTCTCTGGGGAGTGCACTATATGGGTAATGAAGGCATCTCCAACTCTCATTTGTAAAAGAACGAAATGCTATCCTTGCATCAACTGCTAAGAACTAAAGGAATCATGTCAAAGATGGGTCAGTAAAAGTCAGTTGCTCTCTGTAGATCACATTTAATTCAGAGGTAGGCTTGGGGGGGTGGATCTCGAAAGATTGGTAATAGCTACACACACGGAGTGCTTATAATGTGCCCTGCTTTAAGCCACTATGTGTAATAGCTAATTAAATCCTCAAAAATACCCTATGCAGTAGGTATTATTATCCCCATTTTACAGGTAAGGAAACTGAGGCACAAAGACATTAACATGCCCAAAGTCACAGAGCTTAGAAATGGTGGAACCGGATTCTAACCCAGGCAGCCTGACTTCAAACCCTCACTCTTTCTTACACATCATAAGACTCCACCTCAGCTGATTGATTGTGGCCCACTGGACATCTTCTGTAGTCAATGAGCTCTGGACAAGCTCTGGAACTCACTCAGCTCCTTATTAGGTCACCCAAGTGGGAACGGGGCAGACAGGTTGTGCTCTCAGTTACAGCACAGTCAGGGGGCCTTCCTTCCTGATGGAAAGCCCTGCCTCCACCAAGGACACTTCTAGACCAGATTCCACTCCTGCCCTGACCCGAAGCAGTCCAAGTCACGCCTAGCATGGACCTCCAAGGCCAATATGAGTTTTCTGGAGGGAGACTGATGTTTTCTCCAGCTTACTTCCCAGTGATTGATGGAGACCCCAAAGCTCCCACACTATATTAAATGGAAGGGATGACCTCAGCATGGAAACATTTTAGAGGATATAATACCAGCTACCCACCCTTTCCGTTAGAGAACTACCGAAAGTGAACTGAAGAGAGCCCTAGGAATGCTTACTTTGAAAAGAAGGCGGAAAAAAAAAACAACAAAAAACCACTTTTTTTAATTGGAGCTCTTGGAAGAGACTAGCTTCAGATTATTTTGCTTTTACGTGGGACACACTGACCAAGCATCTACTGTGTGCCAGGTCTGTGCTATACAACGTCCCCACTACCATCACCACCACCATCGTCCCTGCCCCCAGAATGCTCCAGAACTACACCAGACTCTGTGCTTGCCACAAGTAATTTGGGTCTATTCAATCCGAAGCTGACAGCCCACACGGTTGAACAAACCGTAACAGGGATCGTGGTGACCAGGGGTGCTAGGCTAGAAAAGACCCAGCGAGATGTGTAACGCGAGTGTGGGCCCTTCCAGAGGCAGGCAGCATATCTGTAAGGGCCCTGGAAAGAGCACCACGTGTGGAAACAGCGAATCTGAGCCAGGATGACACACTCAGCGGCACACGCTCTGTCCAAAGGCATCCCCGTTCCATATTGTCTCGCTCAACTAACAACAGGCAGCCCAAACAGAACATGTGTTGAGGCAGAGCTGGTCTGTGAGCTGCCCACTGGTGACCTCTGTGCCACGTGAGGCGCCAGCACTTAGGGCTACAGGGGGGCTGGCCGTGGAGCTTCTCTGAAGTTAGACTTCCTTATCACTCGATGAAGAGAAATAATTTGTTTCGAAGGGGTTATCTGGAGAACTCAATAATGGTAGTAAAGTTCCTCATATCCACTCAATTTTGAGCTCCTTGAAGGTAGTGACCTTTCCACCATTCACTTGTGACATTAGTTCTGGCACGTTGTAGGTGACTGCCTCAATTTTGTATGAATGAAATGCATGCCTGTTGTGTGCCAAACATTGCCCTAGATGCTCTACAACAATCTCATTAAAAACGAAGGGGTTCAAACGCAATCCTGTCGGTCACATACCCATGTCTTCCAAGGTCATTCCTTGTCTCTTTTTCATCATGCATGCAGCCAGTTCTTTGTAGGCAGGAATTGGCTAAAAGGGCAATGGGGCTGGGATCACGGCTTATTTTAATTAGCTTTTCTGCCCTTGTACCAATTTCATTACTAGCCTCGCTCACTTATCCATTTATTCGCTCAGATTCTCTGAGCCCTTACTTTGTGCTGTGCCTCATGCTGAGCCAGGGGACAAGGAGGCAGTACCCTCAATCCTGCCCTCCAGGAGCTCACCTTCTAGATGCTGCATTTGTAATACTCTGGACAAGAACACTGCAGCCCTACACCAGGCCTCCAAATTACAGCAATGTTCTAAGGAGCAGCTGTGGCTTTATTTTTTATTTCCTCAGCACACCCGTCTCTCTACATTTAGTTGATATGCTCTAAAGAACAGGCTCTGACACCTGGGGGTATGTTTTTGAGAAATGTGTGGACCATATGCATACCTAACATGCAACAGGGCCACAGAGAAATTGGTACAATGCGGCTTGGCACCAGCCAGTTTTTGTTTTTTTTTTTTTTTTAATTCCTTAACATCTTGCCTACAAATTGCATCCTCAAGCACTTCAGAGAGTTGAATAACCCCCAAATGCTTATAGCTTATTTCATTATGCTTTATTTGGGGCTTTAAAGGAGGGGGGACCAGAGAATGTCAGGAACAGTTTAGCAGCATCAGGGCTGATTAGGTTGAAGAGCATTCAAAGAAATGTATTTCTGTATTCCTTTTGTTACCAAGATCATGTGTTTCGCTGAAAGCAATCTTGTGATTGCCTCACAAGTATGCCTCCTAATCTCTCATGAGCCCATTAGCCATTGCTTGGCTGCCTTTTATTAATTTTTTAAAAAGAAAAAGGGGCAGGGGGCAAGGGACAGGACCAGAGAGCACTGTTAGGGCAGCAACCAGAGTGAAACAGGCCATGTTCTGGGAATGGGGAAATCCAGCTTCTAGGCCCCTCTATTGCTTCGAATGCTGTGTGGGCTCAAGCTACCCACTGCACTCCTCTGGGCTTTAGTTACCTCCTTTGTCTGAATGCAAAAGAAGTGATGAAGTCCATCTCTATGGGGCTGTGCTGCTTACAAACCTTGCTCTATGCACTGTCTCAGGTGCATCAAGTCAGGCCTGGCATGGAATCCCTACTCAAACCTGTGAGCTGTGTGGCCTTAGACAAGTTAACTAACCTCTCTGAACTTGTTTCCTTGTAAACTAGGGAAAGAAACAAATTAAACAGGGGATCCAAGATTTCTCTTTAAAAAGTTATATAAACATTTAGACTCAACTCTCCATTGGCCCCACCTCCCTCCCCATTACCTTCACCAATATTTCCCCTAGCTGCCCCAAATGAAAAAATGCATGATGCATGTAAACACAGTGTTATGCTACGCAAGGGCAGCTTCCAGACAGGTCTCTTAGCATCTACTTCCAGTCCAATTGCTTTTTTTTAATTCCTCCTATATAGCAACTGCCCCTTTGAGTTATGCAAATGTTGTCATAAATCCTCCTCCTCCTCCTCCTCATGGTCATCCGCTGAATGAGGCACCCAGTTACTCTGGTTCTCATGACTTTGTGATTTCAAGACATCTTTCAATAATAACCACAGGGAGGTTCTAACTCAGGTGGGCTGTAATAGGACACAGTATTCCAATAAATAGCGAACACTGACACAGTAATTTACAAGAACTTTCACATGCATTCATTATCCCACTCGTAACAGCCCTATGTTATGTTTTATTTTGTTATGCCCATTTTACAGATAATGGAACAAGTTCAGAAAGATAAAGTGACTTACTCCAAGTCACACAGGTATAAGGAATAGATTGCAAATGGGAGCCTAGGTTTTTAGATTCTGTATCTGGTAACTTTCCACTTCTCCACTCTTCCTCTGGTCATATTGCAAAGGCACCTGCCCTAGCTCTCATTCCAACAGCCACCCTCACTTGAAGTGGGGGATCCCGCATGACTAGCACTTTGCTTCCCTTCCCAGGAAAAGTAAGAGATGGAAGGAAGTGGGATGGTTCTAGCTAGAAGTTTTCTGCATACCCTTCCCCCTTAATTTTTTTTTTCCTCGTGACCACTTCAAACAGCTTTTTGGCGTACACTGGCAGAATGGCCCTAACATTTATACACATGAAAGCTTTTTGCTTCCTACTTGTTTAAGAGGTGTGTTTCTCTTTAGACCAACTTCTAAAGCTAGGCCCAAGGCCATTTACCCTTCGCTGTCAGACACAGGATTCATCTGCACTTCTCACTTTCCAAAGCTCAACTGCCACTACCTGGGCAAATACGCATAAACCCTCATCCATGTTTTATATATTGCTATCAGGAACCAAAATTGCTATTAAGATCACTGGAATGGCCGTTGTACACAAGGAAAGGAAGCATCCAATTTATTGAGCCCATCCCATGCGCCAGCCCCTGTAAGAGGTCATCAGTCCTCACAACATAAGAGAAAGAGACCATTACCCCATTTTACAGATAAGGAGAATCACTCAGAGAAGCGGGCCCAGAGTCCCACAGGAAGAAGAGCACAGAATTAGACGCCAAACTTGGTTGAGTCCAAAGCCTAAGCTTTGAGCTGCAACACAGGCGTGTGCACCAGCTATGTGTCTCCCCCAAAGGCATCTCCATTTTTAGCTGGTTATCCCTAAGGGTGGAAGGAAGCATTCCGTTCCCTGGTAAAGGCAGTTTAGGTAAGTTAAGAACTGGGGAGGGGAAAAGGTGAGAGAGGTCAAGGAAACCAAAGAAATCTCCCTAGACCAAGCCACAAATACCATGGGGAAGGTAGAGTAGAGGTTCCGCTGAAGAAGGGAGTGAAGGCGTCAGCAATGGTCCTCTCCAGCCCCGCTGAGCAGCAGAGTCACCACTCCTACTGCAGCTCCGGCTGCTGGGCAGAAGTAGGGGGCAGTGGCCAGCAAGCCCCATCCCTCTAGACTTGCCCAGGCTCAGCCCTCCTTTCCACTACCTTGACTATAAAACGCATGGTCTTCCCCCTCCCTGCCCAGCCTTCCAAAGGCATGTGTCACAGATGTTGATTTAGTTGGTCTTTATGAATGTTCTGATCCACAGAGATGCCCTGGAAAGCATCCCTTCTCCCTATGTCCCTTGTGCCTCTGAGAGATTGCCTGGTAATCTCTAATGAGACTCACGAGAAGATGCATCTCCTAGGAATGCCCCCTCTCAGTTTGTAAAAAGCATCACTGTTTTACTACATCTTGCAAAATATCAACACAGTAGTTTCTAAGCACCAACTCTGTTCCAGGCATTATGTTTTTAGGCACAATTTCATTGAAACCCTGTCATAAATGTACTATTAGTAGTGTCATTCCCCTTCTACAGACGAGATCAGGGAGCCTGAGAGAGACTGTGACCCGTCCAAGGTCATGCAGGGAATACAAAGATTCTACCTTGGGTCTCCCAGATCCAGTGTTCTGTCCAGTCGCCCCGTGCCATTCCTGGACTCGGCAGAGAGAAAAGGACCATGTTCAAAGAGCACTGAATCGTGCTGCAGGCTTATGTCAATGGTAATGATTGTATTGGTCTGGGCCATCTTCCCAGACGGGATTAAATGGACCAGAAATGTACGAGGAGAAAGGGCTGTGAGTAAAAGCTGGCAAGGGAGTCCGTGGAGGCTGGGAGAGCTGGCTGACCATGTAAGAGGTCTGACCCTGAGCGGAGGAGATAGGGAAGGAAGGCAAGAAGGAAAGCTGGGTAGAAGTATCTCAGAATGCCACTCAGGCCTAAGAGAAGTTTGGCCACACCATTGGGGGTACTCCTCGGACCAAGTGGCCCATCAGAGAGTACCCCACTGCACAGGAACAGGCATTCTTCAATATCTCTCCCAGGCTCCTCTGGTGCCAAGAGTAACTGTGGAAAGTGTGGCTTTGGCCTGAATGCAGTGACAGACTTCAGAGCAGCTGGGGGCTTGATTGGTCACACTCCCTACAGTCAGAGAGGTGCATTCTTAGAGCTGCCATGGTACTTTTGTACAGACTCAGGCAAAAACATTTAGAACTCTTTTGAAACACTTGTTTTGTTTGCAACCCCAGCTGAACATTCTGCAACTTTTTTTTTTTCTAAACACAAAAATGGCCAATATAATTTCTAAAAAGCCTTTTTTAAGAGACATGCACTCAACATGGAAGAAAGTTCAGACATCCTATTTATGATGAAACTCAATTCTCACAAGAATATAGAATATATTCTGTGACAGACAGGTGCCTCCTTTCCCATCCTAACAAGCTCAAAGGAAGTACTCATGTTTCTGGTGCACCTGAAAGGCCAGCTCAGTGGGCAAAGTTACAAAGGGCCGTTATGGCAGGCAGACCCTAAAGTGATCCCCAACTCCTGGCGTTCACACTCACGCATAATCCCCTCCCTGAGTGTTAGCAGGATCTGCAGCTTGCTTCTCACCAAAAGAATAGAGCAAAGGTGATAGGATGTCACCCCCACAACTACACTACCTTAGAGAAACTCTGTCTCCCCAGAGTCACGCTTGTCCTCCGGAAGAAGAAAGCTGCTCTGTGGTAAACTTCCTACGGAGAGGGCCACATGGTAGGGAACCATAGGCAGCCCATAGAATTGAGGCCCTCATCTCCTACAGGCCACAAGGAAACTAATTCTGTCAACAACTTGATGATCTCGGAAGCAAATTCTTCTGCAGCTGGGACTCCAGATGAGAATTCAGCCCATCAAAAACCTTGCCTGCAGCTTTAGGAAACTCTGAACCAGCTAACCCAGGGCCAGACAGGTGACCCACATATACTGTGAGATAATAAATGTATGTTTTTTAAACCAGTAAATTTGTGGTAACTTGTTACACAGCAATGCCTAATACAGTCCTAAACATACTATAAGTTGAGCACTGTTCTAGACACAATTGTCCTATTAGCTCGATTAGGCCATAGACCCAGTCCTCGGTGGGGACAACAGGAAATGAACTGTTAAACAAACATGATGGTTTTACCTAAAGTACAATATAACTTACAAAATCTTATAATACACTTATAAACAGATTTCCGAGCATGTGCAGCTACAGAAGCAATTATTTCTGCCCTAGGAAGCGAAAGAAAGCCTTATAAATACAACATCTGAACTTGGAAGTAAGTTCTAACACAGTGAAATCATTTCACATCCACAGAAAGTTCTACACTTTGGGTTAAAATGATAGCATCCTTGACACGATGGATGTTCTTCTTCTTCTTCTTTTTTTAATGTCCATTTAAATTCTAACCAAGAGAAATAGCTTCTCCATCATGGAAAAAATGCCATGATTAGGAATATTTTCATGTTGGACTTTCTCCTGTATACTTCCCTAGCTTAGTAAAAGACACACCTGTGATTCCCTCCCACACGGGATGTGAAAGAACTGCTTGCGCACAAGACCCAGAGGAATAAAACAGCTGTTGACCACGTCACTGAGGAGGATTTCCCTCATCCAACTGTCAGTCTCCATGGCAACTGCCAGCCACAGCCTACAAACAGTTACCTCGATTGCATTACACATCCCTGCAGAACTCCCATGGAGGGCATCCTTGTTGATCTCTTGGTCACCATGGTTTCAGTTCCCACCATGATATTAGGTGTTCTCTAAGCATGTGTGTGCATGCACGTATATATATTAATGTGTGTAATGAAGCTTAGTGCATGCCGCCCTTTGCTCTTGGTGGAAGCCAAAACACGCTTGAGGAGTGACTGGTGTAATCTTTGTGATGAAAATGACATAGTAATCTTTGCCCCAGTAAAAGGTTTGTGGTTGCTCATAGGATCAGCCGAAAAATTCCTTCAGACTGACTGATGCGAATGCACTATGACTGAGTCTCCCTAGAGGAGAGTACATCTGCAGGCACTAAAACTACTTTTTAATTTTGGACTTGTTAGAAAATAACTCACAATTGATGGGTCATTTTAACTCAGGTTCCAAAGACAGTCAACTTTGGATTGGAAATTAGTGTGCATATTCATGATATTTGTTCTAAAGGACTAACATTTATAGTCTCAGCGGTGCCGCCACCTCATCCAGACTATCAGAAGCCTGAACAAAAGAGAGTCATCATTGGAATTATTTCTAAATGCTACATTTGTATTTCTATTCTGATGCTGAGGAATCTGCACCACTGTGATATGGGAACCATCAGTGCTTCTCAAACTTTAAGGTGAGTGTAAATCACCCTGAAGGTCTTGTGAAAATGCATTCTGGTTCAACGGGTGAAACTGGAGATTTGCTAGTTCTACCATGTCCCCAGGTAATGCTGGTGATGTTGCTCCATGGACCACTGCCGCAAGGCTGTCAGGAGTCCTCACTGTCACTGGAGCATATGAGGATTATAGTGAGGATTCTCAGTAATGACATCATTTGTGTGGAATGCCACACAGCACCTTACATGGAACAGATACTCAATAAATGTTGTTTCTCTTCTCTGCAAAGTGTTTCCATTCGCATTCGCTCACTGGACTGTCACAACAACCTTGCCATGTAGTTGGGGCAGAATCTGGGTGTAATCCCCACATTAAGGATGAGGAAACTGAAGTTTTAGGGAGTTGAAATAATTTGCCCAAACTCACAGAGTTAATGAGACAGAGGCAGGAATTAAACCTTGGTCTTTTAAGCCCCAGTCGTGTGTTCTTTCCATCACACCATCCTGAGAGCCTACATGTCCATGTTAGGAATGTCACTTAATTGATTCAAGATGAAGACCATCTTATTATATTTTTGAAAGCTAGAAAAACCCTGAAATCAAAACCTGGCACAGACATCCTCTCAAAAACTCTACAGACCAATCTCAAAAACATAGGAGCAAAACTCCTAAATAAAATATTATCAAATCAAATCCAGCCGTGCATTTGAAGAATAATACAGAATGACTAAGTAGAGCTTATTCCAGGAATGTAGGATAGTTTAATATGAAGAAATCTATTAACATAATTCATCACATCTATAGGTCAAAGGAGAAAAACCATATGATCATTGTAAAAGATGCCAAAAAGACATGTGATAAAATTCAGCAGTCATTCAAGGTTTAAAAAACAACAACAATGACAACTGGGAATTGAAACTTACTTTTTTAACATGAGAAAGGGTAACTATCTGAAAGCACCAGCCAGGAACCTACCTACTTAAATGGGAAATACTCAGGATAAGATAGAACTGCCAACCCCCACTCCTATTTTTAAACCTTGTTTTAGAAGTTTTAATCAATGCAATAAGACAGGAAAAATAAATAAGAGGTAGAAATAGTTGGAAGGAGAAAATCAGGTTATAATTACTTTCAGATGCTAAGATTTTCCTCCCAGAAAAATCAAGAGAATTTATTTTAGAACCACTAAAAACAGTTCAGAGGGATCGGCAATAACCAGTTTAAAAAAAAAAAAAAAAAAGGACTTTTAAAAAGTCTCAATCAAAATAAGGAACCAAAAATATTAAAATACTAACTAACAAACTTTAGTAGTATTCATTAAACTTCAGAATTTTATAATGAAGCATAGACAAAGATTCAAGTAAGTGGAGAGAAATTCCATACTCCTGAATGGGAAATCAGACTTTGTAAAGGTGGTAAGCCTTTACATTAATTGACAAACTTACTACTTTTTCAATCAAAATTACAATGGTATTCTTGGAACTTGGGAAAGTAATTTCTAATTCAGCTAGAAAAATAAAGGCATGAGAACCATCAAGAAAATATTGAAAAAGAAGAAGAATGTGGCTAAACTTGCTTTACCAGATTTTAAAATATACTATAAACCTACAATAAATAAAATACTGCTGTACAGGTGCCAGAAGAGAAAGATAGATCAAAGAAGTAGAGTAGAAAGTTCAGAAATGGTTCCAAGTATAACTATACAAGAATTTATTAAATGACAAAGATAGCATTTATGTTCCATGGGATATTTGGTTGAACTAATGGATTAACTATGTAAAAGTAAATTAAGTCACACTTTTACTTACATCAAAGTCCAAAATAAATTACAGTTGGACTCCAGAGTAAATGTTTTTAACTGAATCATAAAAGAAATAGAAAAATATATGCATATATTTTTTATGTATATATATTCCTCTTAAACATAAGAACAAAGTCAGAAAACTTAAAGGGAAATACAGTTATATTGAATAATCTGAAAATAATTTTCATACTATAGAGGGGAAAAAAGCAAATGACACACTATGAAACTTAAAACATCTATGATAGGTAAGGAATTAATATCTTTAATACATTAAAGAGATTTTGCGACTCAATGATAAAAAGATTACTACATGATAAAAATGGGGAAACTATCTGGAGTCAGTTTCCAAAAGAAGAAATACAATTGACAAATATATGAACAAATGTTCAAGTTTACTATTAATCAAAATCATTCAAATTAAAAGCTTAAGATGGGTTATGTTTCTCATAAAGTTAGCAAGGACTATAACTCACTGAGGGTGTTTGGATGCTGACACTCCTCTATACTGCTCAGAACACAAAATGGTACACACTCTCAGAAAGGCAAATAGCAATATATCTCAGAAATCTGAAAATGTGTGTACTCTTCAAGCAATGCTACCTGTACAGATTCATTACTCCCTCCCCCCCAAAAAAGTATAATATAGACACATGCACAAGACTATGTGCAGGAATATATTTTATAATGTTATTTATAATAGAAAATAATCAATGCTTTATAATAGGGAATTAAGTCAATTACAGTAAATCTATTCAATGGACTTTAATGAAGCCATTGATTCATTAAGCCAGTCTGCTTAATGCCCTGAAAAAATGTTCAGAATATATTACTAAAGGAAAAAGCCAAGTATGAAACAGTACCCATTGTTTGATGGCATTTTTATAAAATATAGAAGCACAGAAAAAATGGAAATGCTTACAGCAATTATCTTAAAGTGACTGGATAATAGGTGATCTATTTTTTTTTATTTGCTTTTCTGTATTTTACTATTTTGGCACATCAAGCATGAGTTGCTTTTGTAATAAGCACAAAAATTGTGTGTGCACGCATGTGCGTATTTTAATGAGGCAACTGGGAGCCAGTGTTTAATTTTGAGGAGTGGAGTGATGCAAGCTAAGTGAGGCTTAGGGAAATTTGTTTTCACTGCTGAGAGTGAGTTAGGTCAAAGACTGAGAACTTGAAAAGAAGGTGATGCACAGCTGAATTTGGCTGTCACAACTGCAGGGGAAGATCTTTTGGTCACAGTCTGGAGATGGGTACCAGGTTGGAACAAGTGAGATTCAGGAAGAATCAAAGGTGAATCCCCAGGGAAAAGTGATAGAGAAATAAAGATGTGGTCACCCAGGGGGAGAGGGGGTGCAGTGGGCCCTAAGGACAAAGGGCCGGTGATAGGAATGTGGCCACAGCAAAGTAGACGGGCACGGATGTAGAGGCAGGTCATCTTAACGAGGAGGTGGGTCCTGAGCATGAGGAAGTTCCAGGAAGAAGCTCTGCTGGGATAGAGGTCCAGGGTTCCTCTAAAACACTCCTCCCGTGTGAACACCGCGTTACCGCTCACGGAGCTGCTCTCTCATCCGGTTCTCACAGGTGACCTGGAGCGACAGTCATGACCATCAGCACCGCCCCAGCTGTGCAGCCGAGAGAGCTGTCACGCTCTTCAGCAGTCACCCAGGCCTCAGGGAACCGGGAGAACCAAGCCTGGAACTCAGGCCTCCATCCACCTTCCAATCCACTACTCTTTCACATCATGCTGTTTTGCTCTAACTATGGGGAGTAGTTGAAATCACAGAAGCAGATGAAGTCGCTAAAAATAAATTTTTTTAAAAAAAGTGGGAGGTGGACAAAGTAGGGCCCTAGAAGTTGGCAGGCCAAAGACGGTCTCGTTATACAAGTGAGTAAGAATGAAAAACACTTACTTGGGATTTACAATGGAGTAGGACTTATTAGGACTTAGGGTGGTAAGACTAGAAACTAGGAATGGGTTTATCCAATTCTTATTTCTGTCAAGATAGTCTAGATTATAATATGAAAGCAAAATACCCAGGATCTCAGTGTCTTAGAACAATTAATTTTTCTTTCTGGCTCATAGTATAAGTCAATCACAGGACATCAGAAAAGCTCTCTGCTCGACAAAATCATTCAGAGAACCAAGCTCAGCAAGAAGCCAGCATCTTCTAGAACACTGGCCGTCATTGCTTTAGAAAGAAGAAAAAACACCGACAATTAAATGCTTTGAGAAGTGACACACATCACTCCCCGTCCTAATCCATTGGCCAGAAATGGCCATGTGCCCCATCCAGCCACGGGGCCAGGAATCTGGAGAACCACAAAGATGTGATGAGCAGCACTCATGAACCCCAGGCCTACAAAACATCTGCGCTCAACAACAGGAAAGGTGTCACAATTTATTGAGCTCAAGGGTATCCCCATGACGAACTTGACAAGTGGATATAGGCAGAAATGTGAAAAGTCCATCTAAGAAAGGAATAAACCATTTATTGATTTCTAATAACAATACCAATTAGGAAAATCATTTGAAGGCTAAATGGCAACACTTAAAAAATTAATAATAATAATAATAATAATAATAATAAAGTCTTGGTTCTTCATCTTCCAGCACAGAAGTGAGAGAGGATATCAGAAGAGAATTGAGGGTCACAACACAAATCATTAACTGAGTTGTAATTAGCCAGTCAGTCAGTGTTCATTTTAAAAGCACCCACTGCATACAGAGCATTATTCTAAAACCCCACTCCCGTCCTCAGCTCAGAGCCCTGCATCAGTCCACTTCACACACGACAAACAGTTTCACTCCTGGATGTCGAGGAGCCAGACTCCTTCCTCTTCCCCAGGAGAAACTATTTGGAGCTCCTGGTAAACTCTTCGATATACTTGGCTTGGAGGGGCGGCAAGATGCACTCAGAAAATGATTAAATTCAAATCTGAACTTTGTGCAAGTTATTTAACTATGTAAACCGATGATAAGAACGGCCCCTGCTCACGTGGCTGCTGTAATGAGGTGAGGTGTGAAAAAGTCTAACACTTAGTAGGTATTCAATAAATGGTCTTTTCCTTGCTTTAATATAGCATCTCCAATTTTAGAATATCTGCCACAGGCAAGATTCCAGATGTGCAAAGCATGTTTATGACCTCAGATTTCATTTTACAAGACTTCTATCTGGACCTTTATAGTAACTTCGATAGAGAAGGTGTTAGAATTTTTTTTCTCACGTAATTTCTTTTGCATATTGTACCTCCTTCAAAGGCCAAATTGCTAGTTGTAAAGTAACCCCTTCTAGAGGTTTGCCTCATATCGTGTGACAATCAGACAGCTCAAGAATAAAGTTCAAACATAATTCAGCTAGCGATGAGTTTGAGGGATTTGTCAGTTGACCAAACATGAACACCAGGAAAACTGACAGCCTGTTAGTGATGCACAGGCCTCTCCTTTGAGCCAGGTTAGGAACAAAAGCATTTGCCATAAGGACCTAATTTATCATTGGAAAAGATAGCAAATATGTTATTAATGAACGAATAAATCACTCTCAGGCAAGCAATGACTTCATTTTCTCTCGGGGGTGCTCAGCATAATATTTTTCCTGCAAGCAGTACCCTAAGGCCAGCTCACAGGAGTCTTAGGGGAGCGGCTAGAACGCATTTCTCTGCATGCCTCAAGCACTGTGCTGTGAGCAGAGTAGCGGATGCCCAGTGTCCTGCAGTACAAAGCCCTGTCTGTCGGCAGAGGAGTCAGTGTGGCATAGACAGAATGTCTGTGCCCCCCCTCTGCAAAATTCATATGTTAAATCCTAACACCCAGTGTGCTGGTACTTGGAGATGAGGCCTGTGGGAGGTGGTTAGGTCATGAGGGTGGAGCCCCTTCTACCATGGAGAACATTCTTGCCCCTTCTGCCAG
This sequence comes from Callorhinus ursinus, assembly GCF_003265705.2. Classification (NCBI taxonomy): domain Eukaryota; kingdom Metazoa; phylum Chordata; class Mammalia; order Carnivora; family Otariidae; genus Callorhinus; species Callorhinus ursinus. The sequence goes on along the minus strand of NW_027397086.1, from coordinate 20,759,419 downwards.
GTGAGGGCACAGCAAGAACACAGCCGTCCATGAATCAGGAAGCAGGCTCTCACCAGACACTGACTCTGTTAATGCCTTGATGTTGACTTCCAGCCTCCTGAACTATGAGAAATAAAACTGCTGTTGTTTATAAGCTACCCAGTCTACAGTGTTCTGTTAGAGCAGCCTGAGCAGAATAAGACACTGTCCATCCTAGTGGGGCATAGCTTGGAGGTCAATCTCTTCTCCTAGACTTGTGACTGCTTCTCATTGTGAGAAAAACAAGCCAAAACACAGATGACCACATACCGTGTGGTGCATGCACTTCCTAGGAAATACATACCCTCAGTGACTGAGCCACAAATTGCACCAAGGGCAGAAGCAAACAAGGAGAGGAAGGCAGCTGGGACAGGGAGAAGGGGTGCCGCAGGAAGACGCTCTGAAAGAACCAGGAAGCTGACACGTGAGTCACAGCGAAACTGCTGCTAGGGATCTGGCAATGAGGGCAGCCGTGTGAGATGCCCAAGGGCAAGGGGACAAACACGGGATATGGCGGCGGCAGCAGACCACCCCGTAATTCTAACTTGGCTGTGGTACTTTGGAAGAATCTCTTAGCATCTCTGAGGCCCTCCTTCCTCATATGTTAAAGAGGGATATTGTTCATCCATCTCAGAGAGTTGGAATGAAGATTAAAGTAGATGGTATATATGAAACCACAAAGCCTGGACAAATACCAGGCTTTCATTATGATTATGAAAGTTTCACTTGTTCTTTCATTAAGCATTCACCGGCTGCCTTCTGTATGTGAAGACCTAGGCTTCACGCTGGTGACAGAAAGATGAATGTCAAAAATAACAAGATCAAAACCCCAGCATCTAGGAGCTCTAAATCTAGAGGGGCGGACAGACAGACAACACCGTGGCACTATTACAATGCTAGGATCGGCAAGTTTTTTTTCTGCTAAGAACAAAATGTAAATATTTTAGGCTCTATAGCAACTACTCTGCAACCATAGACATTATGCAAATGAATGAATGCAGGCCATGTTCCCAAAAATGATGGTACGAGGCAAGGTCAGAGATGTAAGCAGGACTGGATCGTGCAGAGTCTCGGAGGTCATGCTAAGGATGTGGATTTTTATCCTAAGAGAGACAGGACAAAACAACCCTCCCCCACGGTGTACAGTGGCATTGTCCAAAGTCCTTTCTTAAGGCACTCAGGATGTTGAGGAGGCTCATCAGCTTCCCATGCCCTCTGAATCTCCATCTTAGACATTCTCAGTATACATGTTAAAGGCTCTCAGAGTTCTCTCTTTCTCTCTCTCTCTCTCTCTCTCTCTCTCTCTCTCACACACACACACACACACACACATTTAATCTTATTAAACTTTTTACATTTGCCTGATCAGAGAAGCCTTTTTTCCAAAGAACGCCTAAGAGAATCCCCTGGACCCAGTGTTCTGTGATGGATACACTTTGGGAAGCGCTAGTAAAAGGGTCAAAGGCAGACTTGTTAGCAACACATCCACAGCCATGGTCTGCCTCCTGACTCCTTCGCTGGCCTCACCGTCAGCTGTACCTAAATACCAAACCACTCATTGTTTCCTATGGATCCCATGCTATTTCATGCCTCCTTACGTTTACATGTTCTGTTCACCATGCCTGGAATGTTCTCATCTTCCTTGTCTTCCTGCTGAACTAAGTGATCTTAAAATCCAACTCAAGAATGTCCTCCTTTGTGAAGTGCAGGAAAACACCTCTCCCTGAACCCATCCTGCCTTACACAAGACACATGCACACACACACACACACACACACACGTGTTCACACGCATGCACAAGTGCACACATGTACATGCACACACGTACAGACACACAAACACAGGGCACTATTCCCTTCTCCATATAATTTTATATCTGTGCTAAATTCTACTACTGTCCATATTATATGATATTGTAAATCTGTATCTACCCGCTTGTGTCCTCTATTAATAAAGATTACTCCAGTGCCTGCTCAGAGCTAAACACTATGTAGATGATGTTTAAATGGATAAATTCATTCATTCATTCCTTCATTCGTCCTATCTGTGAGAAAAGCATACCATGCGTTCCACCTCTACTGAGGTCCTAACTCCCTCATTCTCTTGTGGGAACGTAAAGGTTATTTAATTGGGGGGAAAAAACCAAGGTAACATAAGAAGTTGTTTCTAGTCTTTGATCCTATGTTGAAAGACACAGGCTTCATTAACTTAATTTGAGGTACTGCACATCCAATTGCAACATTTTGGTGCACTGACCTCCTCCCTTATCCTTGCTGTCAGTTGACAGCATGAGAGATCATCATTGAAAAGGGAGTCAGGGGGCGCCTGGATGGCTCAGTCAGTTGAGTGTCTGACACTTGGTTTCGGCTCAGGTCATGATGTCAGAGTCGTGAGATAGATCTCCATGTCAGCTCCACACTCCGTGGGGAGTCTGCTTGAGATTCTTTCTCTCCCTCTGTTCCCCCCACTCACTCTCTCTAAAATAAACATATCTTTTTTTTTTTAATTAAAAAAAGAGAAGAAAAGGGAGTCAGGTGTGTCCCTGCCTTCCCACCATTCAGAACCAAAGTCAGACTGAGAGAAGAGCAGCAGGACTATGCCTCATGATTACCAAGATCAGTGCTTCTCAAGCGTAAGTGGGCATCAGAATCACCTGGAGGGCTTGTTAAAACATGGGTTGTTAGGCCCCACCCTAAAGTGACTAATTCAGTAGGTCTTGGGTGGGCCTGATAATCTGCATTTCTAACAGTTCCCAGGGGATGATGGTGCTGCTGATCCAGGGACCACACTTGCAGAACTACTGATCCATGGTTCACTGACTGCTTCCCAATGCCATAACTGTACCAGCAATATAAATGTGCACACTGCCTGATCACTCTTCTCAGGGAGATGGCAAAGGGGACCAGCACTAGACTTGGATTCCAAAGACCAGCCTCGGGACAGCTGGCAAATCACAGAACCTCAAAACAACATAGCTTCTTCCTTCAAAAAAATGGCAATGATAAGCCCACCACTGCCCACCCTCACTGGTTTGCTGTGGGAATACCATGGAAAAAAAAGATCTACAAGTGTCTATATCCTAGAAAGCCCTAAAGAATCAGAAACTTGATCAGAAAAAGAGAAAACAAACATATGTGATTGGTACAAAAAATTTTTCTAGGTGTGTGGGCAGGGGAGGTAATTCAGAGGAAGAGTTCAAAGATGACTTTCTCCACATTAATCAAAAAAGTTTTCATACATGAGCATATAGCCATGACTTTAGCCACTGAAATGTTCATTTGTTCCTTATTATTGAGTAGTATTCCAAAGTATTGGTGATAGATGCACCATGGAATTTGTTTAATCATTCACTCATTGAATGAAACAGCATTTTTTTTTTAAAGACATGGCTTTAGGTCTCACATTTAAGTGTTTAATCCATTTTGAGTTTATTTTTGTGTATGGTGTAAGAAAGTGGTCCAGTTTCATTCTTTTGCATGTTGCTGTCCAGTTTTCACTCACGTGTGAAATTTAATAAACAAAACAAAGAAAAAAAAGAGACAAACAAAAAAACAGATTCCTAAATACTGAGAACAAATTGGTGGTTGCCAGAGGGGAGGCGGGTGGGGGAATGGATGAAACAGACAAGGAGCATTAAGAGTGCACTCCATGTGATGTGCATTGACGAACATATAGAATTGTTGAATCATACCGTATACCTGAAACTAATATAACACTGTATGTTAATTGTACTGGAATTGAAAAAAAATTTTTAATTTTTAAAAAAGACATAGAAGGTGAGAAAGTTCAAGTGGTTTTTGGGAAACAATGTACATTTTTTAACTTATTCTATCTTGTTCCAAAAATTATTTGAGACAGGGACGAAGAGTAGATCCATTTGGTTAGAGGAGTTGGCAAACTTGTTTCATAAAAGACTATACAGTAAATATTTTCAAATTTTGTGGACCATACAGTCTCTATCACAACTATTCAGCTCTGCTGCACCGGAGTCCCCATAGATAACATGTAAATGAATGGGAATGACTTTATTTCAATAAAACTTTATTTACAAAAGCAGGCCCAGGACTTAGTTTGCTGATCCCTATTTAGAGGAATAATGGAAGACAGAGTTGAAAAGGCAGGTTGGGATTGTAAAGAGCCCAGAACGCCAATGAGTTTACAATTTGTTTGGTAAACATTTAGAAGTCCCCAGAGATTTTCTGAGCAGGTATTTGGCGGAGAAAGGATCATTTTAATCATAATCAGAGTGAAATGCTTGGAAGATTAATCTGGTTTGAGCAAGGGAATGAATAAAATGAATTCGTGGTGTGAGCAAGGGAAAATGGAAGGAGGAGAGAAGTTAAACGACTACTGCAATTGTCCAAGTTAAAAATAAAAAGGTCCTGAATGGGGCAGTTGTAATTGGACATAAGAGGAAAGGACGGAAATAAAATAAGCTTTACAGAGAAGAACTGACAGAATTTGGAAATTGACTGGATACCATGGCAAAACAGAGAAAGCAAAAAATAGCTCCGAGTTTTAAGTACACACTTTGGAATGAAGCAGACCTGAGCTTGACTTGTTTCTTCTAACATTTACTCGAGCGAGTTATGAAATTTCAGTTTCAGTTTCCTCATCTGTGAAAGGAATAAGAGCAGTGTCTTCCTCAGAGTGCAGCTGGGCAGATGGAATGAAATAATACAGGTAAAGCCCTTAGCATCATAACTGGTATTTAGCAACCATTCATTAAGCATCAAGGGATCATGACATTGATTCTGCCAAAAGATCCCTCTCCGATCCCCACCCCTGCTCTAGTAACAATTTTACTACCTAATCTTTTCACTTTATCACGAGCATTGCATGATATCCCATTGTGTGAAGGTTCCATAGTTTAACCAATCCATTGTCAGACATCTTGTTTGTTTCCAATATTTTGCTATTTTTTAAACCACGTAGGGTGTTTTCAACTCCACATCAAACCAATTTTTTTAATAAAGGAAATTTGCTGGGAAAGAAAGAAGGCTTCTGTGGAGAGAGGAACAAATCTTATCAACTGTCTCCTAAGTCTCCTACCTCCCTTACCTGGATGATACTACCCTTGGAATATAACATTCAGGTTTTTTAACTGCAAAAACTCCAAATGATGGGACTATATCAAAGGCCACAGGCAGGAAGAACTTCTCCTAGCAAAGCTATATTTTCTTCCTTTTCTGCATTCAGATGGGTCACCTTCAGCTAAGCCTGTCCCTTTCTAGTAGAATCCTATTGAAGACAGAGTTAACCACCCAGGTTAACATCCTGAGTTGCTTTTATCATCCCCCCAGTACTATCTCTCTGAGGGCATACAGTTAAGATCCTAAGGTATCATAGGTGAGAGATTAAGAAAAAGGTTCATGGTGATAGAACAAGAAGTTGCCAACTTCTCAGCCTGAAATAACTGGCCCATCTTAGCCCAAGACACTTTCTCCACTATTTAGCCACTTGGACATTTTAGCTCAATTACTTGTAGTAACAGCCTACTCCTGGTACCAAATTATGGATCAGGAAGGACTGCAAATAACTTTGGGTTGCAAATAACAACAATAAAAATAAAAACAAAAGAAGACCTCCACACAAAATAACTTACATGGGCATTATTTCACACAGCAAGAATCACTGAGGTGAGGCAACTCTTTTACTGGTTCACTTGACATTTGTGTTCAGGCTCATCCTCTATATTTCTCAGTTCATCACTTGCCTATTTATGTCCTGTGCCCACTTCAACTGTGATATTTGACTTTGTCTTTTGATTTGTGTAAGTCCTTTATATATTAAGAATTTCAACTATTTTATGTGTTGTGATGAGCACTGGGTGTTATTTGCAACTAATGAATCATTGAACACTACATCAAAAACTTACGATGCACTATGTGCTGGCTAACTGAAGATAATTAAGAAAAAAAAAGAATTTCAACTATTTTTTCTATCATACATGTTGAAAACATTTACCCACTTTGATAGCTCCTTTTCAAGTCTGTGATATTTTTGATATACAGAAGTTTATACCTTTGTTCATATATTATAAAATTTATCAATCTTTTCCTTCAGAGTTACATAGTTTATTTGCTTAGAAAGCCCTTTCTACCCTAAGACTGAATAATGTATTTTCTTCTAAAATATTTATGGTTTAATAGCATAAGAAATATTTAAATTAATTCATTTGAAAGTTATTTCAGTGTTAAGTGTGACATGGGAATTTTTTTTTCTAAATGGTAGTTACCCCAAAATACTTTTTAGAGTACATCCCTTCTCTCCTCTGGAACTCAACGTCACCTGTAGTATACACTAAGTGCTTGTGTAAAGTTGATTTAGCTCTCGAGTTCCCGTTCCATTTTATTCCATTCATATGTCAGCCTATTCATGGGCCACTGGCACTATTTTAATTATGGTAGCATGACTGTTTTACTGTCAGGCATGGAAATTCCCTACACATCTCTCTTCTTTTTAAGAAGATTCTTGGTTGATCTGATTTTTTTCTCTCCAATGATCTTTTTTTTAATCCAATAGCCTAATTTTATTTTTTTAATTTTATTATGTTTTGTTCATCACCATACAGTACATCATTAGCTTTTGACGTAGTGTTCCATGATTCACTGTCTGCGTCTAACATCCAGTGCTCCACGCAGAATGTGCCCTCTTTAATACCCATCACCAGGCTAACCAACCCCCGACCCCCCCCCCAGAACCCTCAGTTTGTTTCTTGGAGTCTATAGTCTCTCATGGTTCGTCTCCCCCTCCGATCTCAGATGATCTTTGCATTTGTTTTTTGTTAGGTTTCTCCCCCAAAATCCTATTAGAATTTGGTTGGAATGGAAATAAATGTTGATATTAATTACGGAGAGAACTGGAAATTTTATAATTTTTATCCTCTGCAACTGGTATTTCCAATATTATATCTGGTTTTTTCATTTTATTATGTTAACTGGAATTAAATTACCAGGAAAATGTAATATATATTACTGCTAGCAACCATCTTGATATCTTGCTGTTGACTTTAATGAGAATGCTTCAAATATTAGGATGAACCATATGAAATTGCCATTTTCCAGACCTTCCCCCACCACCAAAAAAAAAAAAAAATCAGTGTCAGCAAGTTCCTATCTTTCAATCTATTATTTCGCCATTTCGTAAAATACTGGAATTTTATTTCAACTAAGAATTCATATTGATTAAACAAATATTTTTGAATGCCTACAGTGTGACAGACATGGAATGAGGCCGTGGATATATAACTCTAAGCAAGTCAAACACAGTTTCTGCCCTCTTGGAGTTAATATTACTACAGCAGAAAGCAGAGGTCAGCTAACCAAAAAAAATTTAACAGACTAATTAAAACAGTAAAAAAGCTCAGAGGAATTATTATGTGCTAAGGACTGGAGCAAGGGCACAGTTCAGACGGGGCAATCAGTATCAGTCCTTTTAAGGAGGGACACTGGAGCGGAAAGCCAAAGGCTGAGACACAGCCACCCACACGACCAGGTCTGAGGGTCACTCTGGGCAGAGATGGCTCGGAACACTCTCTGAAATGAAATGTGGCGGGTGAGTTCTAGAATCAATCAGGAGGCCATGTGGCCGGAATGCCACAAAGTGGGTCCCCAAGCCACAGGCCAAGCCTGAGCTGGTGACTACGTGAAGGGAGAGAGGTTTTGAATTGAATGTGGATTAAGATTTAGGTTTGGACTGGGCTTTTAAGACTGCAAGTGACCAGCAAATAACAGCATCTGTTCCAAGTTGGGACGTGGGGTGGGAGAAGGGGTGATGGAGCACCTTCAGAGGCACTGGTGAGGGAAAAATAAAACCTGATAGCATGCAACCACATTCAGTCATCCTATAAACCAGTTCCACGGACTGCAGAGGCAAGCTAAGGACAGACCTGGGGAGGTGGTGAAGTTTATTTTGGAAACCGAAAGGAAGCAGTAATGCTTTTTGAGCAAAGACTTGATTCTCCAAAATCAGAAAAAGGATCACAGGACCCTAAGACAGAAAAGAAGGCAGGAATTTGCCTCTTGGTGGCTCTCAACCCATGGCTGGGTCTGCATTATTTGTACATTCTTTAAAATCCAGCAGAATGTGCCAATGAAACAAAATAAATTTTCACAGCTACCTCCAGGCCAGAAAGTGACTGAACAGCTGTCCCACTGCGCTGCTGTCATATTTCAGAAAAGACCAACAAGTTGTATGTAAAGCTGGCTAAAAGACCAGTGACAGAGAAAAGCCAGAGTTGGGTTCCAGCCAAGCCTCTAAAGACTAGGGGAAGTTCTGGAGGGGAAAGCCCATATGACAGTGAGCATTCTAGCATGTAGTTAAGGCACAAGCAGAGGATCCAGTGGAGTAAGGCTCAGTAAATGGTGGGAGTCCCAGACGAACACACATACGGTATGCTAGTAAGAGGCAGAGTGTGACAGGGGGCAGGGGGCACTTGAAAACCCAGGCTGGAGTGGTTAATACCTTTTGGTGGAAGCGGCAATGAGAGGTCATCGTGTCCCCATCCCCAGGAGGCAAATGGATCCCAGGCCAAACCAAGGCTCTAGACTTTTCAAGAGGCTTTTAGGACCAGGCAGCTCATTTGAACCAGAGTATAAGACACAAAAAGAGATCTCCAAGGGGCTGGGGCTGTTTACTCAGGCCCAAAGGAATCTAAGGCCCGGGCAGAGGCCAGTTGAAAGAAGGAAAGTCAATGAGTCTAGCCTGGGAGAAGGTAAGGAAGCAGAGGCAGGGCAGGGACAGGTCTGTTGGGCCTTGCAGGATTTCTTTAGCCTGATGACAACAGCAGTCCAACCTCACCCCTTTCCCTTTCCATGAGGAGGCTCTCCTCTCCCTCCCAGCCTTTCTCTCCTTACGCCTAGGCATGCTAAAACTCTGACGTGAGTTACTGGAAACGTAACTTGCTACTTGCATGTAACGATGTAACAGAAGAACAAGGAAACACTGTGAGCATCACACAAGAGACTCAGGACCAATGGGCCACTTGTCGCCATGGTAACCACAATCAAAACAAGGATTCCAGCTTTTCCTGAAGCCCTTGTTTAATGACGATTGTGTTACACGGAGAGTAACTAATTCCACAGTGCATTATAAACAGAGTTGCTAGTATCCAGCATCATCAATGACAGAGAAAATTAACTTCTAACTGAGCAAAGTACATTTCTCGGGGTGTATGCAAAGCTCAGGCCAAAACCAACCAACCAACCAACCAACCAACCACAGAGGGAATCTCAGCTCAGTTTGAAGTTGTTGTTTTATCCCGACGTCCTTTTTTTCCTCTCCACCCTAGTTTTTAGAGAGGGATACCTTTATGAACTCCTAAGAAACATGATGCATTTGCTTATAAACCCAAATATGCATATCCCTACCCCTACGGGTAAATAGGACAGAAATGTAATGATTACTATGAAATATTCGCATTTGGAGTGGATTTAATAAGTTTCTTTTATGTGATCAGGGCAATATATAATCCAGGCTTATCTCTTTGAAGCGGATTGTTCCTTTCTAAATGCCTGATGCAAATGTGAAACACAACCTTCCCTTCCCCTTTCCTAGAGTCCCTCTCCCCTGGCTGGGACCTAGGGCCTGGACTCGAGGCCCACTGCTGCCACCCACTGGTTGGGAAACCAACACACAGCTTCCCTGACCTTGGGTTTCCCAGTCTCTCCAAGGCCTGCTGGCAAAATCATAGCGACCCTGGGATAGAGTATGAGTTCACTAATCTTTCTTTGTTTCAAAGCCTGTTCCCCTTTCCATCTTCCATCCAGCTCTCATAACAAGAGAGCAATCTGGATAAGAGAAAATAAGCACAACAGGGAAGCCAACTTCAGTTTTCTTTTCCACTCTGACTCATCATTTGGGCCAAAGGCCCAACACCAACTTACCCTAGTTCCCACGTCTCATTTCATATTCACATGGAGAGTCTGATAAGTTGTTGATTAGACACTGAATTGACCACCCCGTGGTCAGGCGTCTACCCCTGGACCAATCAGCTCTGGCCAAGGGTGAGGGTCAACCTGTACCAATATGGCTATCGAGTCTGTCCCCAGAGGCCATTCCCAAAGAACAGAGGTAAAGCAGGGCTCTCAGAAAACCATTCTTGGGGCACCTGCATGGCACAGTTAAACACCCGACTCTTGGTTTTGGCTCAGATCGTGATCTCAGAATCGTGAGATAAACCCCTGGGTTGGGCTCTGTGCTCTGTGCAGAACCTGCTTCAGATTCTCTCTCAGAGGCCACTGCAGGTTTACAGGGAAAGATATTAAGGAGTCCAAGTAAGGGTGAGCCTCTGGGTCCCACCACTACCACCATTAACTCCTTCAGCTAGACAATCTCTGCCTTTCTGATGATCCAGGTAAGATTTTGTTAAGAAAAAGCCTTCATGTTTTTTAAGCAAGAACTAGATGATCACCAAATCCATTCCAGCTCTAAAAGTCTATGGTTCCAGTTGGAAGGAATGGGATTGCTTCAAGAAGAGTCTGGGAGGGATGGTTAGCAAGAGATCATGAAGAACCTTGCACACCATGCTAGGGCATTTGTGCTTTACTCAGTGGGGAGCCACGAAAGGGGAACAAAATGACCAAGCCACTATGTTAGCAAAGTGCCCTAAAGGCTTGGATGAGTGGAGGATGCACTGAAAGTTGGGTGGTAGTGTTATCTGAATGCTGTCCAAACAGGAAGCAGTTATCAGTGTTTTATGAGAAAAATAGGAAAGAAAAATGAATGGAAGAGGGGGCAGCATCGTTCACTCACCAGCATCCTCCATCCTGTTTTGGGTTTTTCTGTTTGTCTTCTAACTCCATTCCCATCCTCAAAAAGCTGAGTAGAAAGGACTCTTTTCCTTCACAATGTCATTGACCAGTCCCCTTACACCAGGTGAGCTCAATGACACCATGGTAACAGGTGTCTCATCTTCAGCTAATTAATAAAGGCCAGGATACTACTCCCCGGTCAGATCATGTCAATGGTTGGCCACCTGTCCAACTTCCCCATGACCCAGATGCTCCCAAGCTCCCAATTATGCAGCTGCACCTCCTTGATCAGCTTCAAAGAGGGACTTGCAGAAGGTCTCCGTCCCAGCAGCTTCCTGGCTCAACAGACCTGCTCCTACCATCAGCTCCATAAGGGCAGGGAATTCCCACAAATGGCCCAGTGGACTTGTTGAAGATGGAAAAGCCACATCCAGGCCTCTGATTTACGATGTGGCATGAACTCAACACTTTTCTCATGTTCTTGGGTCTAACACAAATGAGCAAAAGCAGATATGTAAAACTGGCACTAAGAGACTATGTTGCACCTTAAAAAAAAAAAAAAAAAAAAACACCTCAGCTGTCCAACAACCCGGTGTGGGGAGCTCATTGAGAAGCAGGACACCATTTCCTTGACTGTAGGTATGAACCTGGTTCTGGAAAGAGCTGTCAGCCCACACCTCTGGCACCAGGCTTCTCCTATCACTCCCTCCAGGTTGCCGAGCCCTTGTCAGGGTGTGTACATATGCTATTCCTCTGCCAGGAACACCCTTCCCCCAGATTCTTTTTAGGTGCTCATACATTCAAATCCTTTTTTGAGCTAATTCAACAGAGTAATGAGTAGATAACAACTGCTTCTTGCAACCCAGCTTCTGAAAATCAACTTTGCTTCATATATTAGCAACGAAATTTTGGAACCAAAGAATCTGAATGCAGAATTTTCAATAATCACCAAGTCCAATCCATGCATTTTGAATTTGAAGAGATAGACCGAGAGAGGGGAAATGACTTTTCCAAAGTCATGCAAGAATAACCAATGCTAACCAGTACTGATGCTGGGGATCTAGGGGCTGTGCTAAGTGTTTCATACACATTAGTACACTCAATCTCACAATGACCCTATGAGGTAGATGCTTTTACTAGCCCCATTTTACAGTTGAGAAAACTGAAAGGGGAAATGACTAATCCAAGTTATATAAGCTTGATGAGGTCAGATAAAATTCTAGATGGGTGACCCCCGGGGGGTGGACAGGGAGACAGAGAGAAAAGGTACAGTGGAGGATTTGTCTCCATGAATAAGCCAATCACTTCTCCTCTCTGAGCCTGTTACTAAATCTATGAATTGAAAACAATTTCCTTAGTCACAAAGCATTATACAAATGAAAGAGAAAGGGGTGTTTTTACAAAATGAAAAGAGGATTTACTGTTATTTTCTATTTAAAAGAACATATTCTTAAGTTAAAAAATACTATGGGAAAAAAGCATGAAAAAAGTAAACATTATCCAGAGATTATTAGCATCTTAATGCTAATACTACAAGAAATCTGTTTGTGTTTATATGTGTGTGCATACAATTCTTAATAAATGGGATCATACTCTTCATGCTGTTTTGTGATATTTTTTTCACTCGAGTTATACTTAGTGAAAAATCAAGAAAACTTTATTTTCAGGATGCCATACTTCTGAGCTTAGATCAGTCCTGTGGAAAGAACCAGGTGGCTTACTTATCATCCTCTTAATGGCTTATGAAACCGGTCCTCAGAGGACCGGTAGTACCTGGTTCATCACATGTAGTGCCCTGTGCCCTGCACAGAGGCCAGGAGAACACATGAGAGCTGCAAGCCAGCCTGCTCCAGTCCCCAGGCAAGCCCCCTGGCACAGCGGCAACATCCAGGGAAGGAGGCCCTTGTGTGATTTGCATGGAGGCGCTGTGTGTGCTGGCCTTTGAGAGAGGCTGACTCTAGCCATGGAGACCGTGGGCCCAGAGAGCCTGCTTCTGACCACACTGGAGCCAGCGAGGGCAAGCACAGTTGGCACCCTCCATCTGCCACGTCTGTGCCAGATCTATGCCCCATGCCCCAGAGCACAGGGTCAAACCATGGCATGCAAAGAGCAGGCTCTGAGAATGGGTGCTAAGTCAGTTCTGCTCTTACGCATAGAGTGCTCGTGGTGGTTTAATTCTTTTCCTCTAAGCAAATTTTAGGAAAATACCCAAGTGACAGTGAGTTGAGCAAAGCTTCAGCCCAAACGCTTTGCTCACGTGCCACCTGGGAGAACTAGAGGCTCCAAGTCCAATTTCCTATTAGGCTGTCTCTGGTGGTCTCTATTATTTACCCAGGTTCGCGGAATACCTCTAGGGCAGTTGCAGACTGAATTCATTTTCTATTACTGCACGACAAATTATCCCATTTAGTGGCTAAAAACAACAAGCATTTTGTATCTCAAAGAGGGTCAGGAATCTTGAGTGCAGCTTAGCAGGAGACCTCTGGTTCAAGGCTGCTGATGAGGTTGCTGCTAAAGCTGTCAGCCAGGGTTGCACTTGTCTCGAGGTGTAAACTGGGGCTGGAGAATCTGCTTTCAAGTTCCTTACCAAGTGGGCCTCTCCATTGGGCTGCCTCATTACACAGCAGCTCACTGCCCCCAACATGGGGGAAGCTGGGAGTTGGGGGTAGGGGTTGGAGAGAGGAAGGGAGGGAAGAGCGGGTATAGTCTTTTTGTAACCTAATCTCAGGAATGATGTCACATCACTGCTGTATTCTATTCATTAGAAGTGAGCCCACACTCAAGGGAAGGGGATTACAGAAATGCACCAGCCTCCGTCCTCTTGTCTGGATATAATGGCTAGAATTCTGCCAGCCATCTTGGCTGGTGAGGATGAGGGCCACACCCTAGAGATGGTGGATCAGAAAACAGAAAGGAGAGGTCTGAGTCCCTGGTGATTTCATCACGTCATCATTGCTTCTCACTCAAAAGAATAAAACCTTAGGTGTGAAAGTCACTCAACTTGAGTTTCTCTCACATGCAGGGGAGTCTAATCTTACCTGAGATAGGTTGTTAGCACTAACCTCAGTTAAGGGTTCACATTCAACCAGCATCTCTATCTTCTACAGATGGAACATCTAAACTCAGAGAGGTGAAGTCGTTCACCCAACATCACTCAGCTAGAGACAAGCTCCTGGTATCCAAATTTTCCCAAGCCAGTTCTGAGTGTCCCCAAAATTTGCTGAACACTCAAAGCTCTGTTTGGGATGTTCCTGGCAGCTGGAAAAGTTCTGATTCCCTCAGGCTATGTATTTGTACCAGAACATTCCCTGCTGTTTCTCTGCTTACCAAGTAAACAAGTGAAATAGAAGAGGAAAAATATTTTGGATGAATTGATGATTTGCAGTTCAAAAACTTTTGTCTTATGCGCACTCAAGCCAGTAGCCATGGAAACCCTCATGTCATTTCCTCAGCCTCTCTGAGCACCATTCCTTCTTCTGGAGCCCAGAAGTTAGCAGCAACTATAGATTAAATATGCTCCGAAGAGCACTGAGGTGGCATAATTTTTCAAAGGACTTTGGTACACATGTCCATGGCCTGGAAATGATCGTGTGTTCATTACAGAGTTGTCTCAGACGGCTTGTCTCTTTAGAAAGACCCTTCCACCCCACCTGCCAGAACTGTCAGCAGAGCCATTCAAGACAGAATCATTGTAGGTATATGGCTAAATGTCTTATGTTGTAGAAGACATGCTTAATGTCCTTGCCCAGCCACATCCCTTGCTCCGGGAATGGCTATGCTCAGCACCTGCTGAAGGACTGGGCCTGAGCCACCATGTATGAACTGTGTGATTCCCGCTTCCTGCTTCCACGGTCTCAAGGCAGCTAAAACTCAGCTTGTCACCTGACCCAGGGAAAGCCAATGTATCATTTAAGAATCTTTCTCTTGCGGGGGGGGGGGTGCCTGGGTGGCTCAGCTGGTTGAGCGTCTGCCTTCGGCTCGGGTCATGATCCCGGGGCCCTGGGATCGAGCCCCACGTCGGGCTCCCTGCTCTGCGGGGAGCCTGCTTCTCCCTCTCCCACTCCCCCTGCTTGTGTTCCCTCTCTCAATGTGTCTCTCTCTGTCAAATAAATAAATAAAATCTTTAAAAAAAAAAAAAAAGAATCTTTCTCTTGGGGACTTGAAATAAAAGTTGGGGAGACTGCCATTAATTGATCAGGGGCAGTTAGGTTAAAAAGATCATATAACGGGGCACCTGGTTGGCTCAGTCGGTTAAGCATGTGCCTTCAGGGTCCTGAGATCGAGCATCATGTCAGGCACCCTGCTCAGCAGGGAGTCTGCTTCTCCCTCTCCCTCTGCCATTCCCCCTGCTTGTGTTCTCTCACTCCTGCTCTCTCTGCCAAATAAATAAAATCTTAAAAAAAAAAAGTCATATAGCTTTAGAGCTGGACGTACCTTCTTGGCCTTGTATATAATAAGAAGGAAACAGTCTACAAAGAAGAGGGAGATTGGCTCAGATAGAAAAAAAGAAAGAAAGAAAGAAAAGAAAAGCAAAGAACTCATGTGGTCCCAGAAGATAATAGCCATTTCAATTTCTTATTTTTTATTGACTTATAATTGACAGACATTATATTAGTTGCAGGTATACAAGATAGTGATTTTATGTTTTTATACACTATGAAATGATCACCTCAATAAGTCTAGTTACCACCTGTCCCTTTACTAAGTTATTACAATATTATTGACTACCCTATACCGTACCTAATATCCCCATGGCTTATTTATTTTATAACTGGAAGTTACACCTCTTAACCCCCTCTGCCTCTTCTGCTTGTCACTCCATCCCCTCTCACAGTAACCATCAGTTTGTTCTCTGTATCTATGAGCCTGTTTGTTTTGTTTGTTCATTTGTTATGTTTTTTAGATTCCCATATAAGTGAAATCATATGATATTGGTCTTTCTCTGACTTATTTCACTTAGTATAATAACTTCTAGGTCCATCCACATTGTCACAAATGAAAAGAGTTCATTCTTTTTGATGGCTGAGTAATATTCCATTGTATATATACGTGTGTATGTACCTCTTTTTTTTCCATTCTATCGAGGGACACTTAGATTGCTTCCGTACCTTGGCTACGGTAAATAATGCTGCAGTGACATAGGGGAACATGTACCTTTTCAAATTACTGTTTTTGTTTTCTTTGGATAAATACCCAGAAATGGAATTGCTGGATCATATGGTGGTTCTGTTTTTAATTTTTTGAGGAGCCTCCATAGTGTTTTCCATAGTGACTGCACCAATTCACACTCCAACCAACAGGGCACAAGCCACCTTAATTTTTAATGGCTTCCCAGTTCCCAGCTCCAATTTTCACAGGCAAGGCTGTACTCCATTCCCTTGTCATGCCTCGGGGTTCGTTCAGGGCTGGGAGTCTGAATTTCTGCTTTCTGCTCCTTGCCACAATGATGCACCTTCACTTTTTTCCACCTCCATTATCTTATTTGCCCTTCTTCAAGTCCTGGAAGACCAGTAGACCAGGAATGGTGACCCTCACTCTTCTTCTACAGAAAGGAAAACTGAGGCCCAAAGAGAGGAGGGAACTTTTCCAAGATTCTCACCCAGCTAGCTGTAAAAGGGCAAAATGTGAACTCATGTCTTCTGACTCAAGGCGTGGTGTTCTTCTCACTATAACACACGATCAAGAAAAACAGAAATTCAGGGTGAATTTGACTGGAACTCCCATAATTCCCTTGGGCACTCAAGGTTTCAAGAAGAGACAAGTAGCTGTGGATCCTCAATGGTGAGAGAAACAAGCCAAATCATGAAGCCTGTTTTATTTTAATTATTTCATTTGACTTCTTGGACTACAAAGTCAACTGCCTAGAGGGGCCAGGCCGGTAAATTAGAGAAAAGAGGAAAACAAGCCAGTGTGTTACAGTTGGGAATGGTGGAGCCTGGAGCAAACCGTTGGTGCTCATGACCAACTGGTAAAAGTCAGCTGCTATTTGGCTCGTCATGTGGGAAGGCAGATTCTATATGGCCAGATCTTCTCAAATTTTATGAAAACGTAGAAATCTGACTTTTTATATGAAATTTCCTAATTGTGAAAACATGTGTCAGCCCAAGAAATTACACGCGTGCTGGCTAGATATGGCCCCTGCACTGCTGATTTGTCACCTCTGCTCTGGATTACAATCCCTTGAGGACAAGACCATGCATTATTATTCATCTTTACATTGCTAATACCAAGCACAGCAGAGGCACTCAGGGGAGTTGATTCATTAAATGGCTTAGAGGAAAACCATGTCATTCTGGTCTCTATTCAGATGATGCCTCCTCAGAGAGATCTTCTCTTACAACCTATTCTTATCCCCTAAGGGCCATTCTCCTATTTCTTCTACAAAAAAGACCCCTGATTTTTAGCCAGGCACGGAATAAAGGCTAGAATAAAGAAAACATCTCCTCAGCCTTTCCTGCAGCGAGGGGTGGTCATGTCACTAATACCTGATCAAGAAAATGTGAATAGAAGTAATATGCACAACTTCCAGGAAATACCTTCGAAAGAGGGCCATGCCCTGCTCTTCCCCTTTCCCCCTTCCTACTGGAATGCAGATGTGATGGCTGGAGCTGAAGTAGCCATGTACAGCCATGATGTGCAAGCCACATATTGAGGATGATGGAACAAGAGAATGAAAAGAGCTGGATTATTTGATTTTGCGTGAGAAAAAAAATGTATGCTTCTACCTTCTTCAACCTATTGTTTTGGGGGTTTTCTAAAAGGACAAATCCTCCTTTCCTCTCCTCTCCTCCTGCTTTATTTTAGTTTAAAACTTAACATACCTAACATATTAACGTGTATTTGTCTTATTTATTATTTTTGTTCTGTACTAGATTATAAACTCCACGAGGGCAGGGGCTTTGCTTTGCCTACAGTTGTTTCTCAGTGTTTGGAAGAGTGCCTGACATACGGTAGGTGCTAAAAAATAGTTGTTGAATGTATAAATTAAGTGGATTAGATTAGGTTAAAAGTGAAACTGAATTAAATGGCAACCTAAACCCAGTTTCAAACCAGCCACCATCAGCCAAATGTGTTCAATACTTCCAACACATTACCCCAAAGGTTTTGGTCAAAAACAAACAAGGAAAAAAACTTCAACAATCCAAAGGACTTGTCCCACATTTACAAAGATTATAAAAAAGGAAAAAAAAAATTCCCCAAACATGTTTCCACTTCCAAAGGCCGTACTTTCCCAGCAGCTGCCCCATTTTGAGTCTGTGAGAGCCAGACCCCAGATCCAGGTGGGGCTCCGGGGCAGAGGCAGTGTGAGAAAGCCCATGCATTCAGTCCAGCGCCGCTGGACGGAGCCACTCCGGATACTGGGTTCAAGGCTGGCCTCCTGGGTTCTAAAGAACATATATTTTTAATTGTTCAAGCCATATTGAAAGGGAGTTACCGCCTCCCTCCCTGGAAGATAAGCCTCTATTCAAAAAATGAAGCCGCTGCGCAAGGCCTGGCCCAGCCAAGTGAAAGCCCAGAAGACGTGACCCAGACCACCGAGGAAGGTGGCAAGACCCAAGGCACTGTGTGGCTCCTTCTCAAAGCAGTAGCAGTGACTTTCCTAATTAACAGAGCAAGTCTCCAGGGAACCAAGGAACGCCCCCCCCACCCCCCTTCCAGAAGAGGTAGGAAGCCCAGTTATAAAAACTCCAAACTCACAACACTGGCTCAGAGGCCAGGCCTAGAGCTGGGGGCCAGAGCCTGGATCTTTCCTGAAAGAATACTTGGGGTAGAGCAAGGGGGCAGGGGAAAGAAAGACTGTGTGTGCTAAAATGCCACATTATATACTCAAAATAAACACCTGGCAGAACACCTCCACATCTGGAGCACGTCACAAGACTCAATTACATTTGGCCAGGCCAAGTGCCCCACAGCTGTTGCAGAGTAAAGACAGATAATTAAAAACAGCAGGTTGCCATGGCGCAAAATTGGTCGCTGCTGAACAATTTGTGTGTTTGTCTTTGGAGCTGAAGTACTAGAAGTGAGTTATGTCTTTGAGGGGACAGGAAGGTGATTTCTCAAGACACCCAAATGAGAGGAAATAAAGGATAAAAGGTACTAGCTGATTAAGCACCTCCCCTGTGCCAGGTGCCATGTGTGCATCTTTCCTTTTACTCCCCACCACCATCCTGTAAAACTAGCAGTTATTAACCCCTTTTTCCAGACAGAGTGATGGAGACTCAGGGACATGCCCAGAGACCCACAGCACAGCCCAGTGCCCAGGCCAACATTCAATCCAGGTTTGACTCCAAAGCTGTCCCCTTTTCCTGCTATCACCAGATCTCTCGTCTAGACCCGTAAATGCAAATGTTGCCAGATGACGCCTGGGCACAGGGGCAAAGAACGCCAATAAGCCCGACATGGGGAAGGTGCTGGTCCCCCAAATCATTTGCTGCAAAAGGGCAATCTTTGAAAACACACACACACACACACACACACACACACACACACACACACAC